>NC_056744.1:1522051432-1522384945 GCF_019279795.1 Protopterus annectens
CCAAGGGTCTATGCTGTGGTAAAACAAGAACTCTCTAAGCCTCTTTCTGGAATCTGAGTAATCCTGTCCTTCCCACTTAAAATGTTCCCTCATAGAGTGTAAGGTTTCTGAAAATGAAAAATCCTCTGGAGGGGAAGCAGAAGGAGTAGAATCCTCTGCATCGGAATCCGAATAAGGAGGAAAATCTTGAATATCTTCAGCAGAAGACTCAGAATCATCTGAGGCCTGCTCCAAACTTTCCAACTCTGGCTCTACCCTGGGCCTCTTATCAGGAGGGGGCATGGAACCTCTAATTAAAGTAATCAAATCTTCTGCCATTTTAAGCATATGCTTCTTAGGTACAGACCCTGAAGAACCAGAACTAACTCCAGAAGAAGGCAAAACAGGCCTGCCCTTAGAAGGAGCCCTAGACACAGTAGCAGAAGGCCTAACCCCCTTAGGCAAAGAAGGGAGAATAGTAACCTGAGAGGCCCCTTCAGCCTGGCCTGACTCCTGTGAGGCCACATCCTGTAAAATCAAGGTTTCCCCCTGAGACTCAACAGAGACTTCAGCCGGCTCCACCTGTTCCACTGCAGACTCTAAAGGACCGGCGTCCGAAATGGACGAATCATCCTGCCTAGGCTTTACAGATTTGTCTTTACGCTTCTTCGTGGAAGCGGGCGTCGGAGGATCCGACGGCATATTATAATTACACCGCTTGCCAAAGACTAACCTAGCGCAATCTAGCCTTCTCTTAATAGTGCGCTTATTAAACCTAGCACAAAACCGACACCCAACTACGTCGTGCTCCGGTCCCAAGCAAGGGATACAAAGCGAGTGGTAATCCCTATGCGGTATCTGCTTCCCACAAGAAATACAATTATTCACTTTTTCTGACATCCGGTAAATAACTGAGGCAAGAAAAACAAAAATGTTCCCAACGGGTACTTAGCCCAACTTGGTATGTCTGAAACTCCGAAAACGAAAAATTTCAGAAAGCCGAACGGCACTTGCAACGCTGCTTCTGGATCGGACCATGCGGCAAAAAAGACTGAGGATATGACGTCGGTCATGCGCTTTTATACCCAGACGCTCTGATGTCAGGGCTGTGCGCCCATGACCGACGTCAGCCTAATACTTTGGTATTTGGGCCGACCGAGGACAGCGGACTACCCATAAGTAAGGACTGCAGCAATGTGAGATGAAGAACATCATACATTTTCTGCCCGCAGACTGGACACTTTTTAAACCCAGACTTTGGGTGTTTATCCTTGTCATCAGCCATTATCCACTAATCAAAAATACCTTAGGCTTAAACACACAACACACAAGAAGCCTAAGAAAAAAGCACTCAAGAAAAACAATATTGTAAAACCACACCTAGGCTCTAAAAGCACACCACACAGGGAAGCTTAGAAAAATACACAGCAAATATGCACAGAACTAGGCTCTGACAGGAAAGAGAGACTATTAAACTATGGACCAAATACAAAAGGCCAACACTAATCTAAATATATATGTATATATATATATATATATATATATATATATATATATGTATATATATATATATATATATATATATATATATATATATATATATATATATATATATATGTATATATATATATATATATATATATATATATATATATATATATATATATATATATATATATATATACAGATACATACATATATACATATATATATATATATAAAATATGCAGAAAGATTTGAAGTAGGCCAAAAACACATGATTCCGCTAAAACTACACTAAATAATCCCACACGGGAAAGGGGAGCTTTTAAGAAGCTATAGAAAGCTATACTAACAACTATTAAAAGAAATTACAGACATTTTTAATTAATAACTTGCAGAAAATACGTTTTGAAGAAAATACTGGCCCGAGCAAGCACTGGAACCTCTGATGAGATGCCGCAGTAAACTAGATCTGAGGTAATTCACAGTGCATCATGGGATAAGGGGCTTGGCCTCGAGCTACTGGAAGACGTCAAGCTTTGCCGTACTGGAGTCGATTGATCGACTCAGAACCCATCAGTAAAGAATGAACGGCAAGACCGAGCATAAGCTATGATGTGAAGTTGTTCAAATTAACACCTATATTAACAACATGCTTACAGAAGCTAAAATAGATATAAACACCTGCAACTATTTGATTATGCCAGCACCTAGGATTCCTGCTCTATTTGGCATCCCGAAGGTCCATAAAAGTATAGTTAATCAACCAATGGGACCTTTAGCTGATGCTAGAAATTCCATTACGTACCCTTGTACAAAGGTAGTGGATACAATTCTTAAAAAATACATTAAAGGAGAAAGTACTCATGGTGCTTTTTGGCTAGTATAAATGAGTTAGAATATCAGGATGAATACAATTTTTTAAAGGCAGATGTTAAAGACTTGTACACATCAATCACACACACTGAAGGGATAGAATTGGTCTCCTACATGTTGAGGCACAATGAGGCAATAGTTAATGAGACATAATTAGTACACAAACTGCGTGATATTATATTATCTAACAATTACATAACCTTCGATAAGGAATTCTTCCTGCAAAAAGTAGGTGTCACAATGGGGTCCCCATGTGGGGCGGGTTTTTCAAATTTAGTAATGGTCTACTGGGAATAGAAGTACATCAGAAAGAGCACACAGATCAGTGAAAAGATACATTTTTATACAAGATTCCTGGACGACATCTTTTTAATTATCAAAGGGGACGTCACCACAGCTAAAGAATTAGTTGACCATTTAAACAGCACCACTGATTTCTTGCAGTTCACATACAACTTTAACCAGGATACTATAGCATACTTGGACACTGAAATTAAGAAGGACAGGACCCAAAGTAGGTACATAGCCAAAATCTTTAGAAAAGAGACGTACTCAAATGCATTCTTGCATTTTTCTATTTGCCATCCAACTCACCAGGAACACTCAGTAGTAAAAGGTCAGTTGGTCAGAGCAGCCAGAATGGTGACAATGGATGGCAACTTTCAACAAGAATGCGATAATTTAAGAAACATGTTCCTAAAGTGAGGGTATCCAGACACTGACTAAAGCTTTAAAAATGGAGGTTAAAAGAAAAAGAGAAGATGGGACATATAGGTCGATTTTACAACAAACTGCACCTCTGGTCAACAGAAACATTATCCCTAGTGGTAATGAGGTAAGACAAGACAGGTGTAGTAATAGTAGTAACAACACCACCAAATTACAAGAAATGACCACCTTTATTACAACATTTAATTTGAATTAAACAGAACTTGGCATAGCTCCTCGTGGTCCCCTGCAGAGTTCCTAAGGCAGCAGAGAGCAGAAAAAGCGACTTTCCTGATTCTAAGTATTTTTTAAGCATTTTTATTGCTTTTTTCGACCTTTTGTGCATTTCGACCACTGTTTCTGCATATAGTATTGTGTTTATACCCGTTTTCTCTGTTTTTCTGAGCTTAATTTGTTGACTGCACTTCTTAGCTTAAGTTTTGCTTATAAGTTAACCTACAGGCTAATACACTCAAGTGTACTAGCCTTTGATAGCATTTAGTCGAATAACAAAGCATTTACTGTATTTTCTGTCTGTGTGTGTAAAAAAACTAAAAAAAACAAAAAAATACTTCTGCTTTCCTAACTTTCCTAGCTAGTTGTTCCAGTGATCAGATTTTGCTGATCCCTGGGCTTTGTATTTGGTTCCTGTGTTCCTCCATTTTCTTGTGTGGCCAGAGGGAAGTTTCTTTACTCACCAGTGAGAGTGGGGAGTACTGAGCTGCCTGTTTGTCCTCAGAGGAGTGGTTAGAGACAGTAAATGGTAATTCATTGGCCATTTTGGGTCATTTCCTGTTTTTTCCAGCCCCCTGCTATAAAGCACACTTTAGCGCGGAGTTGCCACAGGAGCACACAAGAGCAGCGGCGGTTAATCAAGGTTAAACTATTCAGGCTACCTAAAGTCCACTCTTCAAATTTTCCCTTAAAACAGCCTTCCTTGAACTGTACTGCTGATCTAACCAGCGTATTCTATATCTAAAAAGCTCAACTCTACTTGATTTCTAAGTAGAATATTCTCGATCTGTAAAGCCTAGCACTTGCTCCTAAAGTACTTTTTTACTTGATATAGCACTTTTATTATACATAGTACCCCACCAGCCAAAAAACCCTTTCGACCACCCACATCCCACGGAGTCTTTTAAAGTCCTTGTCTATTCCTTCTAGCATGTCGAGGGATCAGTTGCTAGTGTCCTCTCCTGCTCAGCTGGTGAATCTGGGAATATTGAGGCAATGTTACAATTGTCTCATGTACACGGACAACCCTATCCTTCTCCCACAGAACACAAATACATGCGAGAGATGCAACTATATAGCCAAACTGGAGGCTGAGCTCTCTCAACATAGGACTGGTAAGACCAGACAGGAGGAGAAGGTAACCACACACACCACAAACCCAGTCTCACATAGTACTATCACAACTTCAAATCATACACATAAATACACAAAGACATATTCGGAGGCTCTGATCAAAAATCTACCAAAACAGCAGAGGCCACCAAAGCAGACACCCAAACAACTGCCACCTCAGGACACAACACATGCAACACATAGACCACATAGTCAGTGTGCCAAACAGTCACAGCCCTTAAGGCCAAACACAATGCCAGACACACTCGTCATTGGTGACTCCATAGTCAGACACACTGACGTCCCGCTCACCAGATTGAACAAGGAAAAGGTCACAGTAAGCTGCCTGTCGGGCGCTAGAATCTGCCACATAATGCAAGCACTCAGGTCTCTCAACAGCAGGTACAAGTACGACTCTGTCATTGTCCACGCTGGTGTGAACGACCTGAGACGTACCTCCTTGGACTACATGAAAAGAGACATAGAGGAGCTCTCTGATTATGTAGCCCAGGCAGGTATGACCCTGACCTTGAGCAGTATCCTACCTTCACCAAGAATGATGCCACAATACAGTGACAAGATGATCAGCTTTAATAATTGGCTTAAACTCTGGTGTCATTCAAAGGGGATCCAATGTCTGTCTGCCTGGGATGACATGCTGGACAAGCCACGCTGCTTCACAAGGGACGGCTTGCACCTGTCACCCCTGGGCTTCCGGATATTGGCAAAGGCTCTTGCCACCCCCATAGTGCCTTTTTTAGGCAAGGCTCAAATTCTAAACCTACCACCTTAGAACACAAAAAAGGAAAAAAACTAAGGGTAATGCTGCTCAATGCCAGAAGTCTCAACCTCAAGATGCACGCACTCGAGGCCCTTCTCAGTATGGAGAACATCGATGTCTGTGCTGTGACTGAAACTTGGTTTAAGGCTCCTGAGAGCACCCCGGCACTATCAGGTTTTACCTCATATCATGCGTTCCGGCCCCAAAATCCGGACAACACCAAGAGAGGAGGGGGGTGTCTATATTCATCAAGAACACCCACACCTCAAGGTTGGTGGCAACGCACGATGCATCGGAGACCATCCAGGTGCAATTACCCATAGGCAAGACTGCTCTACAATTTGTAGCACGTTACAGGCCACCCTCTCAATCTCAGGAACCTCACATAGCTTTCCTGAAAACACTGGAGGGGATAAATGCATCTCCAAACACCATCATACTAGGTGATTTCAACTACCCGAATATTGACTGGGATCACTACTCAAGCCCAAACACTCTAGCCCAAAGATTCCTAGAGTTCATAAACTCTAATGCCATGGAACAACTAGTCACCATCCCCACAAGAGGAGATAACATACTAGATCTCATCATCATGAACATGGGGTCACAATGTTCAACACCAGAGGTATACCCTTCACTGGTGAGATCAGACCATAAACTAATTTCACTGGAAGTCCACATCCCGCCCCCACCTGAGATAAAAAAAGACCACTGTGAAGAACTTCTCAAAAGCTGACTTCACACTTCTAAAGGCTAGTGTGGTCTCTTTTAAGGCCCCCCAAGACTGCAGAAACCATTACTCAAGCCGCTGAATCACTTACAAATGCCTTCTACCAGCACCTACAGGACTGCATGGATCAGGCAATCCCAAACAAAACAAAGACTCTTTGTACCAAAGGCAAGCGTCCAGTTTGGTGGACCCCAGCCATAAACAAGCTCTACAACAAAAGGAGGAAGCTACTACAAGATAGAGCAAAATCCTTAAAAGGGAAAACACCCGTGATCATTATAAGTAAAAAAACTACGATCTCTCATAAAATCATCCAAGGCAAATTTTGAGAGAAGAGTCGCTAAGGACTCAAAGGACAATCATAAGGCCTTCTTTAGCTATGTTAGAAACCTGGGAGGAAACTCCCAGATATGCTCAGAATTAGTTCAAAATGATGTAAAAATTACTGAACCTACAGACATTGCCAACATACTGGCTGACAGGTTCAGTGCAAACTTCTCCCAAAAGGTGAGATATCTATACCAGAGAATTATAGCCCCCCAAACATCTCTAACGCTCAGGTGAGAACTGCTCTCTCCAAGGCAAAAAACACAGCATCCATAGGACCAGATGGTGTCCCCGGATGTGTGCTCCATGAACTCAATGAGGAATTAAACCCGCAGTTAGGGCAGCTGTTTAATCTTAGCCTCACCTCAGGATACGTGCCTAAGGAGTGGCGTACGGCTACTGTGGTCCCACTTCACAAAGGCGGTGCCTCCACCGACCTGGGAAATTACCGCCCCCATCAGTTTGACAAGCTTGATCTGCAAAGCTATGGAGAGGATCATAATGGAACTCATAAATAAAGACATAGGAGACTTGTTTGGCTTTGTCAAGGGCAGATTATGCCTTTTAAACCTGGTTGACTTTTTCGAAACAGTCACCAAGGCCATTGATGAGGGAAAGGCAGTCCACACAGCCTACCTCGACCTGGCAAAGGCTTTCGACACAATACCCCACTCAGGTATCATTGAAAAACTCATCAGCTTAAATGTAAACCCATACGTCACAAGATGGGTTGCAAACTGGCTAAGTGACAGAACCCACAGGGTCAGAGTTGCTGGCGCCATGTCAGACTCAAAGCCGGTCACAAGTGGTGTCCCACAGGGCTCAGTCCTGGGCCCTCTCCTGTTCGGCATCTACTTTTCAGAAGTACAAGCAAACACAGGAGGATTATGGCTGACAAAATTTGCAGATGACTGCAAACTGGGCGCCATAGTTGAGAACACATCTGACACAGATATCCTTCAAAAGGGTCTTATAGAAACGGAAAACTGGTGCCAGAGCCATGGCCTAAAGTTAAACGCCAAAAAATGCATAGTCATACCCTTCGGGAAAAAGAAGGTTACCCCTAGCTACCATATAGGCGGCAACCTACTAAGCACAGAAGAGGTTATCAGGGACCTGGGTACCCAGGTTGACAGTAACCTTTCATTTGACACTCACGTCGCCAAAGTAGTTAGGAAGACCTTCTACATTGCCCACCTGATCATGAAGGGATTCACATCTAGATCAAGGGAAGTCATCGTCCCCCTGTACTCATCACTCATCAGACCAATGATTGAGTACAATGCCCCATTCGGAATGTATCTGACACGACACCTGCAGCAGTTGGAAAGGCCCCAAAAGTTAGTTCCTCACCAAAAGGATAAAGGGTCTCAAAAATATGTCCTATGCTGCCCGACTGAAGGAACTTCAACTCTATTCAGTCGCTTACCGTCTGCTCAGAGGTGACCTGTGCCTGACATACAAGGCCATCTCCAACCCAGAATTGATGAACATGCTTCACCTCAAAAAATCTAGATCCCTCAGAACTACAAGGGCGGGAGACCTAAACCTTGACACGGTTATTAATAGGACGTGCTGGAGGGACAAATTCATCAACCAGAGACTCCCTATGCTGTGGAACAAAATCCTGGTACATGTGAGGCAGAGCACCTCGCTGGCTTTGTTCAAGAGAAATCTTGACCAATGGATGGGAGATTGCAGATATACCCCAGGGATTATCTCAGTGTCACTGCTTGACAGAGGCACAGCAAAATAATGGGCATAGTATCCTCCAAACTAAAGGGGTGGCGAAAGCCACAAAACTCTGGGCTAGGCTTATAAATGCCCTTGGGCAGATAGCCTAGTATGAACCTATGAATGCTCTGGACTTCAGGAATATTATTTACAAAGATTGGACTCTACTGACGAGACAAATACCTTCAGCGAACAACTTTAAAAACCCACCTCAGACTATTTTTAAGAGAGGCAGGAATTTAAAAAGTTTATTAGAAACCAATAGGAAACTGACAGTTAAAAATCCAGGTATGTTTGCCTGCAGCATATGCAATTATTGCAGGCACATGGTGACCAAACAAACATATCAAATTAATAACAAAAAATACTGTATAAAGAGGAAATTCACATGCAACTCTAAGATGGTAGTTTACGTGACTCAATGTCAATCATGTCTGGCATTTTACATGGGCAAAACTGACCATAAACTAAAAGATAGTGTATATGAACATCTACACAACATAAGGAGGGTTAAGTTAGAAAATGCTTTAGCCAAGCATATATATGAGTTTCCTGTACACAACTTTAAGTTTAAAGGGATAGACAAAGTGACTATAGATGAAAGAGGGGGCCCAGCTTCCTTGAGGTTAGAAAGATTAGAGCTATTATGGCAACTGACACTAAATGCTGGACAATACCCTGCACAAAATGAAACGTGTTATATTCTCTGTGTTTTAAAGCTGAGAAGTCTAGTACGGTAATATAATGTGATTTAAATGAGGGAGTAATTTTAAACAGTTCATACATTGTTTAAACATACTGTAAGCATGCATTGTTAGTTAACAGCAATCTTTTAAGATTTGTACTTGCATGCTTTTAAATAAGTTCCAGAAACATAATGGCTAATGATGCTCATATTAAGGGAACAGTTTGCATTGGTGAGTTTTGAACAAATGACATTGGTTTTAGGATTTTTAAATGACTTGTTTGTTTAATTCATTTTAACTGAGGAAGTTCTAACATTTGTGGAATGAAAAGCGCTTAACAAAGGACTTATTTTTGCCTTGCTACCACTTGGACTTTTTCCTTTAGCCATTTCTGTTTCGTTACAGTGGTCAGTTCGTTTACACTTACCAAGTAAAGAACAATTCTCATCAGCTAATTTACTCATTCATAAATTACATCCAAAACAAATTATGTTACAGTATAATGAAATAAGAATTCAAAGAACAGGTATGAAACTCACCTCCAAACGCAGCCATTCCAAGCTGAGTGTCTAGAAGTGAAAAATAAAAGAGGTAAACATTGGTTAAACGAAGCACAACAGAAATTCAAACACATTAACAGCAGCTATACATATTAATGAAAGTAAAATAAATGAAATTAAGCTAGGCAGTTACAGCAAACCAGTTATTTTTCTAATGTATTGTAAATAGCTTACAGTACATCAGGAACCATCCAAGCTATACACATAAGGTTAGGTACATTTTTGTTCATCCAGCTATAAGCCTTCCTTTGATGTCAAGCAGCTCTGTCCAGGTTGCTGAGATATTTATAGAGATATAAAAATTATGACAATTTAGATAACTAATTACATGTGCATTGTGTAACAGCGTAGTTAGGTATGTTGACAGTTGTGCTGTCCATCATGTAAAGCTTTAAGTCAGTATCCTTTGTTTACAGCATTGTAAGCAAACTTAGATGTGTAATGATTCTACTTTGCAGATCCTGATAGCATCACTAAGGCTTAATAAGCTAATCTGCATTTATAAGTCCTAAGAATGTGAAGATGAAAGCAAAACTGTGACTCCTTATTTGAACAAATGATATTTGGCAACGGTCTAAAAGAGTAGGTTATGACAACAGACAAAATAATTCACAATTCCATCTACTATGATGCTAGAAGTAATATCACATACAAAAGATGGCATAAAGAAAACGCATAAACTTTATCTTAGGAACTGGAAAATTTAACATACCAGAAAATGCTGATACCAACACTAATCATGCTTATTTGTTTTCATATGATAATACTGTTTCCTTCAAAACAAATGGACTAACACTACTAGGCAAGCCGTTCATATGTCTTGCATGTTTCTGAAAATACTGCAACTTTCTGATGTACAAAATTCTGGAACAGTTACTGAAGCTATTATTCTACATATTCCAATATATGTGTTTACTATTCATCGGACATTCCTGGTAAACAAAAACAAATAAATAATAAAAAGAGAAAGAAGTATTACTTAAGCTCAACAAATGTCATGGATGCAGTTTGCCCTGAGTACATTTCTGCTAAGTTTAA
Source organism: Protopterus annectens (assembly GCF_019279795.1). NCBI lineage: Eukaryota > Metazoa > Chordata > Ceratodontiformes > Protopteridae > Protopterus > Protopterus annectens. The sequence continues at coordinate 1,522,061,681 of NC_056744.1, forward strand.
TGCTACAGTGCATAAGGCTGTTAAATATTACTTCCATTTTTCTGTACACAGAGGGGAATGCCTTCCCAGCTAAACCTATAAAAGAACCTTACATTGTTTGTTCCAAAAAGAGCATTGACCTAATATTGACATTTGATGACAATGATACCAGTAAAGAGCAATTCTCAGCAGCTACTTTACTTGTTCAGAAATTATATCTAAAACAAAACAAATAAAAGCTAAAAACAATGAAATTAAAAGAAAAAAAATCACAGGTATTAAAATACATTTGGAAGGTTAATGTTCCAAAGAAAAAAGCTGACTCGTATATTGGTTAATCACAACACAAAAGAGAAATTCCAGTACATACAAGTGGATTTAAAAATAACAACTGGAACTACAGTCACACTAAAGTCAAAAGTTCTTCGTCTGACGTTCTGTAAACAACTTACTGTACATTAAGAACCATCTTATCTACACAGACCAACTGGCACAGCAGCATTTGTGTTAATCCTGCTGTGAGTTTTCATACAAAGCCAGGTAAATTCTATCCATGCTGAGTCATTGAGATATTTATAGAAGCATGATAATTATGACAATTTACTTAAATGAAAACAAGAACCTGCTCTCAGAAACACAACATGGCTTTAGGCCCCAACACAGCACCACCACTGCTCTACTACATTTTGCCAGTATAATAAACCAACACAGAAAGAGTAGACTGCTTGTGTCCACCATGTTCTCAAACTTGTCAAAGGCATTTGTTATACTGTCTCGCACCAGCAACTGCTCATTCGACTCTCCTCAACAACACTTCACAATACTCCTTGCCAAGGTGGTTTCTTAGTTACCTATCTAGAAGGAAACAAACGTACTCAAGCTTTCAAGCAGTTACTACAGGTGTCCCTCAGGGCTCTATCCTGGGTCCTCAACTCAAGATTAATATGCGCATCCTCACTGAATACACTCTAAGACATTACCCCAAAATTGTTCACCTCTGAAGAAACCTGGCTCAAAGAATCAAACCTCCTACTCAACCCCAAGAAAACTAAGTTAATGCTTTATACCTCAAAAAATTGCCAAATTCAAAAGCAATTTTTTTACCATAAAGTAAGCAAATAATACTGTCACTAAACTGTAAGTCACAGTAAACTTCTAAGGCATTATAATAGATGACAATCTCAAATATGACCAGCATATACTGCACATCATTAAATATACACACCAGAAACTGGGCTCCTTTATAGGCTCAATTAATCCCTTACAGATAGCTGCAAGAAAAAGTTTAGCCAAAACCTTCTTATTGCCAACTCTCGTATACTCCGCTCCTATCCTAACAAACAAACACTACTCAAAGAAACGTGTCTCCTGCTACAATATCTAAATTTGCCACCAGTCTCTCTCATTAAGAAACGCTGCTGTCATAGCTTAAAGCAATTCATAGGTTCATAGATTAGTACTAGACTAACTGCCCTTGCAAGACATTTTAAACCTAGCCAATTATCTCTTGTGAGACTCAAACCCTGCACCTTATGTTTGTAAGGCAAACACCTTAAGCATTAGGCCACCCTCCCAACCCCAAGTGGTTCGAACTACACACAACTACCTAACATTCACAACTAAATGCAGCACACAAACTCATTTATCATCCAGAAAAAAGCAAATGCACTACAAAACTTATTACTGCCCTGCTGTCCAAAAAGGATCTCCATTCTAGTAACAAATTATTACTGCTCAAACAATGTTGCAGGATACTCACTCTCTTTCCAATACATTGCTAAGCTCTGGAATACTATCCCCACTTAAATAAAACTCTTTCCAACAAACGCAGTAGTTTTAAACTACTGCATAAACAACATCTAAACCAGTCCTGGTCCTGCACATGCTCATCACAAGGTTAAGACTTTGTGTTCACCATATGATACTCTTCAAATACTCTCCTTAAACTAAACACTCTCAACCTCTCAATGAAATGGCAAAACAACTTTTATACATAACTGCTGCATGTACAATCCACAAAGTTGCACAGGGCTTTCTCTTTAGTAACTTCTACCTCTGTAAAAATTTAGAATGTAAAACTGAAACTAATGTGTGTGTATAAATGGAAATGTAACTACTCTGTGTTTAACTGGAACTAAGTATAATGCAATGTAAACAAATGGAGCTTGTCTCCCCGGGCCTCCACTGAAAATGGGATTACCCAGTCGGACTTTCCTGGTAAACAAAGACAAATAAATAAATAATAAATGCACATCAGTTACTTTCTTTCTCTGTTCTAGACACAGCCAAGTAACGTTCAAATCTGAAATGTCAGTCATGTAATGAAATATGGTTTACACAGGACAGCAGGAAACTTGTAGTGATATCAGGTATTATATCTTGAATCACAAAATCTCAAGCATAAAGAATTTAAGCCACAAATCAGACCACAGAATATAATGAAATGATAAAACATATAGCATCAACAATACCTTTAGAATGCAGTAAACCTTTCAAAATATTAACACAAATATGCTGAAGAAGAATGACTGAACTATAGTTGTAGGCTGACATTGTATTACACAACACACAATATGCACTTATAAAAGACAATATCAGTAGAACAAAAACAGACGTGCTGCTATAGTCAGGAATTATATAACAAAACATAATAAACTTTGCTGCATTTTTATAAATGGTGAAGGAAAGTCAACCTGCAGTTTCGGTGTGTGTGTGTGTGGGGTCCCCCACTCCCTAAATGTTGTACTGTAAATCCAAACATTACACTGACTGAGGGTAAAATTAATCAATCAGTGAATAAATAAGAGAGTGTACATGGTTTACCAGTGGCACTACGTAAACATTTTCTCTGAAATTGCACTACTTCAGACTTAAAAGTCAGGGTACTGATGCTTTTCCTCTAAAAAAAAATCTGTTTACATTAGTAGTAACAAAACAATAAGTAAAAAAATTCACATGGAATAATCTCCAGTTCCTATTTGTAAGGGTCTGCCCTTGTCTTGCTCAGCTGGTCTGCTACACAATTTTGTTCTAACAGAAGGTAGGATGCCTGTAGAATGAATATGTACTGAAAATCTACATCCCAAGCTACCATGGCTAGTCTTCAAAGGGGGTATTACCTGGTCCCCCTTGATTGCTGATGTACTAGATGACTGTGGTATTGTTTGTAACAACCTGAAATCATCGCAGGGACCAACAATGACTGAAACAGTTGACTGCCTTGACCAGGGCAACCATCTCCTTTACATTTACGTGCTTGTGTCTGTCCTTGGTGTCCTACACACCTTCCACTTTTTTTCCTACCGAAACCGCTCTCTAAGCTAAGTCTGAGAATTCTGTGAAGACTGGCTGCTTTGGAACAGGGAGGGAGAGGGGACAACCTAGATTTGAGGATATTTACCGTCTCCATCAAGTGGTTTCTCCTCTGACAAATTCAAGAACTAGGATTTGAAAAGTCAAAAGATGTTAGTGCTGGGACCAAAGAGATTTACGATACCACTGTATATTTTTCATGTGAATTCTTGCCAGGGGTATCATAAGAATCATACATGCCATGAGACCCAAAATCCTGGAGTATTTCCTCGCAGTGACCAAAGTCTGAGTGGAAAACACTAGAAAGAGATCTAGATATATATCTACCTTTTTTCCTGTGGAAGAAAATTTCTTTTAACTGAGGTGTCTAGCTGATGCCCCAGAAACACAATTCTGTGTGAAGGAGTTAAAAAAAAAATGCTTTTGAATGATCTCCTGAAATTCCAACTGAGAGATTCCTAACACTTTGAAAAAGACCTTGTGAAGATAAGCAAGTCATGCAAAGATGGAAAAATGTAAACATCTTGTAGCCTGCAATGAGCTACAACTGGAGCTAGACACTTTGTGAACACTCTTAATGCAGTGGATTGTCCAAAGGATAAGGCAGAACTGAAAATGTGATCCAGACACACACACCCTTAAGAAAGGCCTGAAGTCTGAATGAACAGGGATCTGATAATATGTATCTTTTAAATCTAGAGTTACTAGGAAACCTGAAAGAAGAAGAAAAGGAGGTAGTAAGATGTGAAGTGATAGCATATTGAACTTTGGCACTATCACAAACTGATTTAAGAAAGATTCAGAACTGGTTTCCAAGCATTTTCTTTCTTGGCACTAGCATCCTTGAAGAAAAAATATTTTCCCACCTGGAAAGGAGGTACTGGTTCCCTCACCCCAAGGGGCAGCATGCGATGAAGGACAGATGGAAATAAGAGTCTGGTCTGTCAAATGATGGATTACCCCTGGAAAGGATGAATTTCCTCTCAATGCCATCTGTAATCTTGATGAATGCTCTTCAGAATCCATTTATCTGAAACTATCTGTTTTCAAAGAGAAAAGTGGAGATTCAGACCTTCTGGAAGTGGAAAGGGGACTGCCAGGGTGAGAGAGGATGAAAAGGTCCCATAAATAGACATTCTGACTTGTACTGGTCTTGGTTTTATATGCTCATAGGTAAGCACTGGACTAGCTGCCCTGGTGGGCCATTTTTAAGCCTTGGCAATTTGCCTTTTTGTGCTAAAAATAACCTATCCCATCTGGTTATAGATTGGTCTTACCCAATCTGGTTTTGGGGAGTCCTAAAATTCTTTGGAAATCCCATTGCCATTTTCTTAAACATCTGTCTACCTGCGTTTTGTTGAGACTATTTATTTTGGTTTTTGCCAAAATTGGATAAGGAGTTAGAAAATCCCATAGAAATTTTGGAAGGGGGGGGGCTGAAAAATCTTAGAGATTCCATGTATCAACTTACCTGTCTCATTACACTTTTTGAGCATCTCTACAGCAAAGGAGCCAAAACTAAATCTCTATCCAAAAGAAAATTTCAAATCTCATTTTAACATCATTGGGAGGTTTTCAGAACAGCCAGGCAAAACATCTCAATATAGTACCAGAGGCCAAAGCCCTTGAAGCATGATCAACTGAGTCATACACACACTGTAAACAGTAAGTAGTGATTTGTGCAACAGAAGAAACTAAATGGTTTAAAGCAGATTTTTCTTCACAAAAAGAAACTGCACACAAAATATTCTTCATACTTTCACAATTAGTGAGAGCAAACCTTAACATATGAGCCTGACAATTCAAAATAATGAAAATCAAAGTTACAAAAGCATACACTTTTTCTCCATACTTCTCAATAATCCTCTCATCCTTATCAGAAAGAGTACAATTGGAATCAACTAAATGTTTAGCAGCAGTAGGATTAACAAAAGCTATAGCTGTTGGGTCGTGTTTGGAAGAGTGTATAAAAACTTAAAAGACTTATCTGCCTCATTATGGCAGCTAGCTATTAAAAAATTGCAGGCAGTGACACACACATATCCTCCAAAGCTGACAGAATAGGTGACTGCTATAGAAATTTATTTTGTAACAATTCATAGAATTTTTCTAAAAACACTGGGCCATTCTGGATACAGTCTCAGAAAAAGATAATTCCCCCAGAATGGGAATCAGAAACTGAGCTCTCCATTGAGTCTGAATCAGAAATATGAACAGAAATCCCTGAATTTGTCTCTTCATCTTCCTGTCCAGATTCAGAATCTTGAATCTCTTCATGAAAAGATATAGCTTTCTTTCTTTTACCGGAAACTATTTTATAAGAAGGAAATTACACATTTCCAATGAAATCCGAGGAGGAGGAGATACATGTTTAGTTTTCTGTTTCTTTTTGACAAAACAAGGGTCCAACAGTGTTATTAAATGGTAGCATCAGCTTCCCCAGGGATGGGCACAACATTCTGACAAAACATAAAAGCCTTCCCTGTTCCTATTTTCACTCCCATGACCAACAACAGTGGCTTTCCTTTACCCACTGAGGGGAGCTCAACAGCTGCATAGGATGTGGCTAACCCCTGGTCCATAGAGGCTGTAGCTGCTACACCAGAGGGATCCTGGATAAAAGATGAGGGGTCTGAGGTACAACTAATAGCCACAATATAGTCAACCCCACCTGCAGCTAAAACAAACTGCTAGCCTGCTAAGGTGGCAAAGGCTTTCTGTTTATTTTTTTTCTTTTTGTGGCTGGAAGAAGGAACGGCCATAGGACCAATAGTCTGTTCCATGATGAAGCCAAAAGTGGTACGTTTTCCTGGGGAAAACCAGCAGCAAAAGCCAGTAAAAATTTTAAGTCTTTAAAACTCACTTTCTTTTCACAGTAAAAAAGCACACTAAAACACTTTGCCATCCTCAAAAAAAAAACAAAATAAACACTTTTTCCACAGGGGAAAACAAAAGTTTTTTTTTAAATACCTTAAACAACTTTTAACATGACAGGAAAAAAAGAGAGATTTTGTTTAAAAGTGCAATATAGTCTTGTGACAGTTCTTTAAAACACAAACTCCTAGCTTTAAAATAACTTTCCTGAACAAGAAAGTGTTAGGAAGGTTTTTACCCCTAAAAGGAACTTTTGCACCTAGCAGAGGAACAGTACAAGCCAATCGTCAATACTCAGAAGTCTTAGGGGAGCATACTCTTTATGGTTTGGGCACATGGAAAGCACCTTGTAGCTTTGAAAGTTCGCTAGCCGTTACATCCTTGCAGTATACAACCTATATAGTTTAGGCTACTGAAACAGTGATCAATATGAAGAACATCTATTACTATGGGTAAGTGCAACTTACACAAGTGTTCTGTGGTCATCATTCCCACTGCTGTAGTAACCTTTAGGCTTGAGTTAATTACCAAAGCCTACCCAATTTGAGAAAAGAAAGAATATGGATTCATGAGCTCCTGGAAAATGGTCCTAGGAAAACCAGCCCCAGATCTAGATACAGGAATCTGACTTGTAATTTCATAAAATAAGGTATATGCAGAGGACCATGTACATGTATTAGAAAGCTTCTAGAGTCCACCTCTTTCCAATATGCCATCACAGAAGACAAGGCCCTTGTAGTGTATGCTTTGATACTAACTCAAATTGGTTTACCATAGAGGGTAAAATAAAAGGCAATAGCCAAGGACACCCAAATAGAAATAGTCCGTTTGACATGAGTTGCTTTTGTTTGACATGAGTTGCTTTTTCTTAGTCCTGTCATAAAAAAGAACTAACCAATTCTTTATCCTATAGAACCTAGTTCATCAAGATAGTACCTGAGCTGCCTATGCTTGAGAACAGTATGTAGAATCCTTTCTCTACAGTTCAGAGGGTTAGGAAAAAAACACTGGGAGATCAATGGCTTGATAAAAAAACCTCTGAAGCAACCTTAGGCATAAATAAAGGATTTGTTCTTATTGGCACCCTATCCAAAAAGCAGAACAGATAGGTTTACCCACCAACAGAACTTGCAATTCATATACTAATCTTACAGATTTCAGTGCAAAGACAACCATTCTCCATATAATGAACCTTAAATCTATCAGCTGCACAGTTTCAAATGGAAATCCAGTTAACTTTTCCAGGAGAAAATTAAAATCCCATAAAGCAGCAACCTGTTTTCAAATGTGATCTCAAGTGAAACACATCTATCAGAAATTGTTTTACTAAAAAACTTCAGAGTGATCCATGGGCAGACAGTGAAATGGCCTCAAAATATACCCCGATACAAGGCCAGAGGTTAGTAACACACCCAAATATTTGTGCACCTGTGGTACAATCCCAGATACGGACCTGGTTATTGGGTAGGCACCAACTAAACAATTCTTCCACATGTGAACATAATTTTTTTTTCCAGAAGCAGGATTTCTTGCCTCCATTAGTACCTGCTGCATATCCACAGAAGGGGTGCCTAAAAGGTATCAGAATTCAAGTACATAACTGAAGATGTTTAAGACTGGAGTGTATCAAATTCCTCCTTTTTGCAAGAGTAGCTCCAGATAGTGAAGAAGCTTTTGGTAATTGCCCTTGGTGAATTTCATAAAAAGAACTAATACTGCCTGGGAGGAAAGGGAGTCACCACAACTTTTTGAAGGTCCTTCTGAATCTTCAGAATGACCATGTCTTAGTGAAATGAATCTACGGTATCTTAAAAGTTGCTTTTTGCAGGCTCTTGCAGGGAGACCCATGTGTGCTTGTATTTGTAGTCTCCACTGGCACTGTTCCTTTTATATGAAGCCTAAGATAGGTATCTGAAAATCTAGAGGATGCCAAGTGTTGAGTTCATGCCTTTTTTAGATACCACAGAATCTTGCTCATATACAACCCGGCAACAGGAATCACAAGAATTAGATGCCATCAGCCCAAAATCCTGAGAAAGGTCTGGCTAAAGTCTGAGAATGAGTTGAAACTCTCTGAAAGATCTCCAGATAAAAATCCACCTTCTCGTGCATCAAAATGTTTGCTGTGCAGTGTCTATAAGACATCCAAGAAAGACAATCTGGTGTGATGGGGTTGAGGAGGATATTTATCTGGAATCCCAGACTGGTCAGAAGAGTTGAAATTAGAAGTTATGTACCTACCGTAACATTCCATGTTAGTTGTCTTCTCTCGCCTTCTTTCTTGCTGGATGGGTTCGGAGCCGATCCTCGGCTCCGACTCGGCACTTGCTAAGCTCGAGAGTCACTTTTACCAGCTCGAGGCAGCCCCATATCCCATGATGCAAGGCGGTAAATACCCAGATCTCGTTTGGTACCTAGAGGGAAAGCTACCTAGCATAAAAAACTTTCCACTAAGGAAAGAAGAGCAATTAGCCTAAAAGGGCTGTAAGGGGAAACCAGATAATTAAAAACTAGAACTAACTGGTGCCCAAGGAAACAAAATCTTCCAGAGACAAGGGAGATCAAGGTCTGTCCATGTAAGGGGGACAGGAGGGAGGGTCGCAAGAAAGAAGGCAAGAGAAGACAACTAACATGGAACATTATTGGTAGGTACATAACTTCTAAATGTTAAGTTGTCAATCTTGCCTTCATTCTTGCTGGATGGGACCGCGTCCCTAGCATCTCTATATCCTGGGTGGCTCAATGGAACAGACTCTTGAGAACCGTGGAACCAAAACTGGCTCTATCCCTGGAGGCCAAATCCAATTTGTAATGAGAAACAAAGGTATGAGGAGTGGCCCAAGTGGCTGCTGCACAAATAGTATCTAAGGGTAGCCTAGCCTGAAAAGCTGTAGAAGTGGCTAGGCCTCTAGTGGAATGTGCCTTTGGTTTTGAGCACAGTTGTTTGCCCCTAAGTTGATAAATCTCAGAAATGGTGGAAGATAGCCATCTAGATAAGGTCACTTTGGAAACAGGGAGGCCTTTCTTATTTTCAGCATAAGAAAGAAAAAGCTGATCAGACTTCCTGAACTGCTTTGTTCTGTCCAAATAATATCTGAGTTGGCGGTGAACATCTAGATAATGTAATTTTTGTTCCGATCTGTTGGAATAATTAGGAAAAAATACAGGGAGATCAACGGATTGGTTTAAATTTGTTTTTGAAGTAACCTTGGGCAAAAAGGATGGATTAGTTCTCAAGGATACTCTGTCCTTGTGGAAGACCAAATATGGGGGACGAACAGAGAGGGCATGAAGTTCTGACACTCTCCTAGCAGAGGTAATAGCGACAAGGAAGAGTGTCTTCCACGAAAGAAACTTTAGTGAACATGAAGCAGCTGGCTCAAAAGGAGGAAGAATTAAGGATGTCAGCACTAGATTTAGGTCCCATTGTGGAGGAGGACTCCTGACAGGGGGCTTCAGGAGAAAAATTCCTTTCAGAAAAGCTCTACAAAGCTTGTGGGACATAATGTTGTCATCTGCAAACCAGACATGAAAGTTCGAGATTGCAGCCAACTGAACTATGACCGTGGAAGATGAAGAACCCGAGTGAAAGATTTCCGCTAGAAAATCCAAAACTGCATGAACAGGGGCAGTAAAGGGATCTATGTTCCTTGATTTCGCCCAAAGGGAGAAACGTTTCCACTTGCTAGAGTAAATCCTTCTAGTAGAGGATTTAAGGGTAGCTACTATGATATCCCTAACGGGGTTAGAGATCATAGGAAGCCTGGCTAAGGAAGGAAGTGGAGCAACCAAGCTGTGAGGTTGAGAGAAGGAATGGACCGATGCAGCTGACCCGATTGGTGGATCAGAAGATCTGGCACTGGGTCCAGATGCCACGGCTGCACCAAAAGATGACGATGAAGGAACGGAAACCAAATTTGTCGAGGCTAATACGGGGCAATGAGAATCATTTTGGCTCTCAAAACGGTAGCTTTCTGGAGTACCTGTGGTATCAATGGAAAGGGAGGAAAGGCATAAAGAAGTCCCTGGGGCCAATCTTGGGTAAGAGCGTCTCTGGGGGGATGGCCCGGAAGTGGGAAGAGAGAGAAGAAGACTGGGCATTTGCTGTTTTGGGGAGTAGCAAAAAGATCGCAACATGGGCAGCCCCACTTCTGAAAAATCTCCTCCACTACAGATTGCTTGAGAGACCACTCGTGAGGCATGAGTATAGCTCTGCTCAATCTGTCCGCTAAAATGTTGGTTTTCCCAGGGATATGTGTTGCTACCAGAAACCGATGAGAGGAGATCGCCCACTGCCAAAGTCTGAGAGCCTCTCGACACAAGGGGTAGGACTTGGTTCCGCCCTGCTTGTTGATGTACCATACTACGGACATGTTGTCCGTGTGAACTGCAATCGTTCCCAAGGGAAGAAAGTCGTTGAGGGCTTGCAACGTTAAAAGCACTGCTCTCATCTCTAGGACATTTATGTGCAGGTGGTATTCAAACGGTTGCCACGTCCCATGAACCATCCTGCCCTGATAATGACCCCCCCCCACCCGATCAGGGAGGCGTCCGTAGTGACGGTGGCTACCGGGGCCGGGGAAACAAAGGGTCTGCCCTGATGGACTTGGGGAGAAGAAATCCACCAGGATAGATGGTTTTTGCAAGTTTGTGTCACCAGGATCTGGTGACGCATGGGAAGCTGTTGGAAGGACCATTGGGTGAACAACATCCACTGAAGGAGATGCATGTAAAAATGGGCCAAAGGAAGAAGAGTAATGGCAGCTGCCATGAGGCCCATTACTTTCAGGACCAGTCTGGCTTGCACCTTTTTGCTGGCAAGGATGATCCGCACATGGTTTTGGATATCTAGGATTCTCTGGCTTGTGAGGTTTGCTGACATCCGAACAGTGTCTAAATTTGCGCCTATAAAAGTAATAGATTGGCAGGGCAATAAGGAAGATTTTTCGTAGTTGACCGAAATTCCTAACTGAGTGCAGAGATTTAGGGTGTAATCTCTGGCTTGGAGAAGTTGATGCCTGGTGGTGGCTGAGAGGAGCCAGTCGTCGAGATACGGAAACACCTGGAATCCTTGACGACTCAGGTGAGCCGTGACCACTGCCATGCATTTGGTGAATACTCTGGGGGCTGTAGTGAGACCAAAGGGCAGGGCTCTGAAATGAAAATGACTGGACCCCAGCCGAAAGCGGAGAAACCTTCTGGAGCGTCTGTGAATTTTTATGTGATAGTACACATTCTGAAGGTCTATTGAGCACATCCAGTTGTCTTTGCCTAAGAAGGGCAAAATCGATTGAAGTGTGACCATCCGAAATCTTGTCTTTTTCACCGACTTGTTGAGTCTGCTGAGGTCCAATATTGGTCTCCAATCTCCCATCTTTTTGGGAACCAAAAAGAACCTTGAGTAGATTCTGGGCTCTGAATGGTCTGTTGGAACTGGCTGAATGGCCCTTTTTTGTAGAAGCTTTGATACTTCTAATTTTGCGATTTCCCTTAGACCGGGTGGAACATCTGGAAGGGAATTTTTGTGAGGGAAGGGACTTTCCTCGAAAGGAATCTTGTAACCCTCGGATATGATCGACTGTACCCATTTGTCTTGCGAAAGGGAAAGCTAGGCTTCTGGGTACAGCGATAATCTTCCCCCGACTGCCTCCAAGGGTGGATAGTCGGGCAACACCTCAGGGATGCTGGAAGGGCTCGTCAGAGAGAGGCTCTCTGCTGCCCTGGTTCTGGACCCTCTGCCCCTAGGGCGGCATCTGTTATTACCCCTCTGCCTCTAGGGGTAAACTGACCACGTGTGTCCGGGCGTGACTCCCTGAGATTTTCGAACCATTATCTTTCCCCTTCTGTCCTATGGGGTAAGGCCTAGAAGGGTGGAAAACAGACTCCTACGGCAGAAAGAGTCTTGCCGTCTTGCTCACACCTGGTCAACGTATCCTTCACCTGAGGACCAAACAATGTTGATCCATCGAAGGGAGAGTTTGTGAAGGACGCCTTAAAGGGGTCTGCAAAATTACAGAGCCGCATCCAGGACTGACGCCGAAGAGCCACTCCTGTCCCTGCAGCTCTACTCGCCCATCTGCTGCATAAGAAATTAGCCGCATGGAGGAGTTGGTTATGGAGTTAAGGATTCCTAGCTGAGAAGCAATCTTCTCCTGAGTCCCTGCAGCTGAAGGATCCTGTACTACTTCACCTAATTCTTTAAGGATGTCCCTTTGAAGTCTGGTGAAGTGACATAAATAATTCAGCTTAACGCATGGCAAAGGTCGCTGAGGAAAACATCCGCTTACCATACCTGTCCATGGTCCTAGAATCCTTGTTAGGAAGATGGACTGGTACAGAAGGATCTGCAAGTTCCTTCTTGGTGGCGGCCGCCACCACCATGGCATCAACAGGGACACATTTTGTAAGAAATTGTTTCACGGAAGGGGCTGTAATAAATTTAGAAGGCCTCCTGGGAACTGGTTCCACGGAATCAGGAGATGCCCACGCCTTCCGAGCTATCACCTCCATGAGGGGGTCGAAAGGCGGAGACACCCAGGAGGTGGAGGGTCGAGATCCAAACGCCTCTTGGTATACCGACTCATCCTCGGAGGGATTAATGGAGGGCCAGTTTCCCCTCTGTTTTAGGAGTTCTAGGAAGTCTGAAAAGGAGACATCCTCAGAGGGGGATCTTGGGGATCCCTCCGACTCATCTAAGTCGGTATCTGAAGTTGTAGACTCAGGGGAGTTTAGGTGCTTCCTCTTACAGGTCCTCTTATGCGGAGGATCTCCTGACGGATCAGGAGAATCCTCGGAAGAGGGGGTTCTTCCCAGTGGGGAAACCTGAGGCGATGGATCTTTCGGTCCGGGAGCAAGAGAGCGGGGAAGAGACATCTACAGGCACCATAGAGGGAGGAGCTAAGGGAATAGACTGCTGACTGAGCCCGGGGGCCAGCACACTCCTCATCACCTCGGCTCCTCCCAGGGAGATCCGAGAGACCCCGCTCCGAAGAAACAGGGGCTCCCGAGCCCACCGAAAGGGAAGGCTCCGAGGCAGATGTTGGAGCTGAGCTCACCAAGGCCAAAGCCCCGAGGGGAAGAGCAGGGTCGGACAAGGGTCCGATGCCACTCACCCCCTCAGAGCAGACCAGGGAAGCCCGACCACCGGATCCCTCCAAGGAAGGTCTCGAGGAGGAGATAAGAGTAGAAGCTGAAGGAGCAGAAAGGGGTGGTATCTGCCCCGCAGCCGTAGCAGTGGCTATTCCAATAGACTCCGGCTCCGAGCTCTGGAGGAGAGTCGAAGGAGGAACTTGAAGAGGGTGTGGACTAGTAGTCGTCTGTTGAGACGGACTATGAAGCATTTGGGCTAGTGCCTGTGATTTTAACAATCTGCTTACCACCCTCTCTAAATCATGGTCTGAGAGCCTGGAAGACCTGGATGATCGGCTCCGATGGCTCCGCTCCGAAAGAAGATGAGAGGTCGGAGCCGAGAGTATAGGCTCCAAAGAGGGAGACCTGGACCGCTTCCTCGACGGAACCACCGGAGCCAAACAACCCTCGGTTCTAGACGGAGCCGACAACTTATCGGCTCCAAGCCTGGTCAAAGATGTATCAGCTCCGGCCGGAGCCGATACAGGCAAGGAAATAATGGTATTGGAGCCGGTCGGCGCCGATACCGAAGCCTTAGACACATGGTGTTCGGAGCCGGTCGGAGCCGACACCAATGTGGCAGTTAAAGTATCGGCACCGATAGCCATCGGTGCCGAAGATTTAGTCAAAATAAGATCGGCTCCAGCCGTAGCAGATCTCGACTCCAAAGGAGTCGGAGCCAGGGCCGAAGGCTTAGTTGCAGAAGCCTGGGCCTTGGAGGTCTTAGAGGGCTGACCCGAAGCAGACTTGGCCGGGTTGCCTTTGGTTTAAGTAAGCCCCTTAATATTAGCTTATTTCTCCTTTCCTGCAGGACTCTCTGGCTGAAGGAGTGACAAATAGCACAGGAGTCCTGCAGGTGGAGAGGTCCCAGACCATAAATACAAGAAGTGTGACCGTCTGTCAGAGACATCTTCTGAGAGCATGAGTCACACTTCTTGAAGCCTGAGACCCTCAGTTCTTTGGACATGGTGAAAAGTACACAAACACTCTACTCACACAGTCCCAGACTCAGAAATTTAACTTAAAAAAGGGAGAAAACAAATTCACACACACACCCTGACAGGAAGGGATGGAGGGGAGTAAAGGCCCGACTAAAATAAAATGACTAGGGAAACAGTAAACTAGGAGCTAGAGACTCTAAAACTATCTAAAAGTGACAGAATACTAATAATCTGTGAGAAATATATGGAAAGGGGTCAGTAAATTTTGAATAACAAATTACTTACCAAGAGCTGGTAAAAGGAGGACCTCATCAGCGAAGCGGCAAACGAGATCTGGGTATTTACCGCCTTGCATCATGGGATATGGGGCTGCCTCGAGCTGGTAAAAGTGACTCTCGAGCTTAGCAAGTGCCAAGTCGGAGCCGAGGATCGGCTCCAAACCCATCCAGCAAGAATGAAGGCGAGATTGACAACTTAACATCCCATGTTAAGGACTCTTGACTCTGGGAAAAGACTATGCAAAAGATAAGTCATCCAAGTAAGGAAAATGTGTGCCATATAGTTGGCTATAAGCAATGACTGGCAATAACTTATAAACATCTTGAAGCAAAAGATATCCCAAAGGTTAATACAGGGAACAGATTGTGTAACTCAGACACAGAATCTCAGATTAAGATAAAGCTCTCCTGGGGAATAAGAGGTAACAGACTTTGAAGGGCCAACATCTAAAATTTTGGAACTTCCACATACTTACATAGGAAAAAAAATTTAAAACTGCTGTCCAAGACGGCTATTTGTTTGGTACCAGAAACATTCTGGAATAAAAGTTTTTGCCTCACTGAATAAATGACACTGGTTCTTTGACTCTTAGGGTGAACAGAAGCTTAAAAACCTTAAGAAAATATTTTGCTTGATTCAGTGGGTGGGGTGGTCTCCACTAAAAGGGTGTCCTTGTATGCAGCGCCAAAAGTAACCATCCTGAACCGCCTTTAACCCCCAAGAGTCTGTCACAGTCTATCACCAAAGGAGAATAAAGAGAGCCAGTTATTGTGGCAGGTTTTGAGAAACTGGGTCAGGAGAGGAGGGGAGGAAAGAGGAATTCTAGCATAGGCATCCTGAAGATGGATTGGGAAGGTTCATGTTTGCCATAGTTCCCCTCCTGCCACCTCTTTCTGTTTCCTTGTCTGAGAAGGCACAGCGTGGTTATTTTTCTTCCAAGGTGTGAAAGTAGATCTGGGAGATTTGAAAGTGAGGCCTGAAAAAATCTAAGAAATTCCCTGAACTAACTTCTCTCTCTCATCAAATTGTTTGATGAGCTGAGCTTCAGATGAGCCAAATACAACGTTTTTCTCTAAAGACAAATTCAAAAATTCAAACTTACTTCATCAGAAAACTTCTAATTTCATTCCCAGGCATACCCCTTCAAAACAGTAGCAGAGGCAGAGGGCCCAGGCACAGTAGCTGCAAAATCATACATTCCCCTTAAGACATGTTCAGATGACAGAGACATGTCAGAAACAGTAAGATTGAGATAGGCACTCCCTTCATGGAAAAAGAATGTTAGCTAGATCACATAAACGGTCTATGCAAAAAGCACAAACTGCCACATATTCGTCTGATAGTTAATAACTCTATATGCCAAAGTGGAAGATTAAAAGTACAGTTTTGTACCTACCATAAATGCAGATGTTCGAAGATCCACATTGCTGCAGTCCTTACATATGGGTAGTCCGCTGTCCTCGGTCGGCCCGAATACCAAAGTATTAGGCTGACGTCGGTCAAGGCGCTTAAAACTGACATCAGGACGTCAGGGTACAAATGCGCATGACCGACGTCATACCCTCAGTCTTTTCTTGCCCCAGATGTCAGAAGGCCCTAAAAAGAAAGGCCAAAGCCAAAAAACAGCAACAAACAACCAACCACCCCTGCACTAATCATCTTTACAATATTTACAATATTCACAACCCAAACCACACAACCAACACTAACTACAGAGGGAAGGAGGAGGGTTGACTGCAGCAATGTGGATCTTCGAACATCTACATTTATGGTAGGTACAAAACTGTACTATGTTCTTCATCTCACATTGCTGCAGTCCTTACATATGGGTAGAATCCCAAAGCAGAGGTAAGGGAGGATGGCAAAACTATAAAGCATTAGGAGCTGCCAAAATGCCCTGTAAAATTGCAGTGGCAAAACCAGCCCTAGATTTAGAGTAAAGTGGAAGGTGGTAATGCTTAGAGAAAGTATGTACTGAACTCCAAGTAGCTGCCTCCAAAATATCCTTAGTAGCCACCCCCCTTAAAAAAGCTGTAGAAGTGGCAGAAGCCCTAGTGGAATGAGGCCTAATCCCAGCTGGAATCTCCTTACCATGATGGGAATAACAGAAAGCGATACAAAAACCAATCCACTTAGAAATAGTCTGCTTTGAAACAGGTTTGCCCTGAGAACCCAAAGCAAATGAAACAAACAACTGCTGAGACTGCCTGAACCCTTTAGTTCTGCTCAAATAATATCGCAACTGTCTGTGTATATCCAAAGTGTGCAAAATCTTCTCCCCTTTATTTTGGGGGTTTGCATAAAAAGTAGGCAAATGAATAGTTTGGTTTAAAGCCACACTAGAAACTACTTTAGGCATAAAGGAAGGGTTAGTACGCAAAGATACCCTGTCCTTGTGGAAAATTAAGAAAGGCTCAACCGCCATAAGGGCCTGTAATTCAGAAACCCTTCTCGCAGAGGTAATGGCCAACAAAAAAGCAGTCTTCCATGATAAATATTTCAACTCGGCAGTCGCTGCAGGCTCAAAAGGTTGTAGAGTGAGTTTCTCCAACACAAAATTGAGATCCCAAGCAGGAGTAGGAGCTCTACGTGGGGGTCTTATATTCTTTGCCCCTCTAAGGAATTGCTTAAACAAAGGATGAGAAAATAATGGGGGGTCACAGTCATAGTGAGCAGAAATTGCTGCAGCATGAACCTTAATAGAGGAGAAGGAACCTTTGTCCAATAACTCAGTAAGGTATTGAAGAGCAACACTCAAATTAGGTTTAGAAACATCAAAGTCCTTTGCTGTACTCCAAATTAAAAATCTCCTCCATTTATCAGCGTAAACTTTCCTTGTACTAGGCCTCCTGGCCTCCAAAATAACATTCAACACTTGTTGCGGAAGTTGAGATCCTCCAGAGTTCAAAACAGAATATGCCAGGCTGTTAGATGTAGAGAGTGAAGTTTGACATTGAGTAAATGACTGTTCTCCTGAGACAGCAGGTGTGGAATCGAAGGCAAAGGCCATGGAGGCTCCTGCATCAGACTTCTCAGTAATGGGTACCAGTGCTGTCGAGGCCAATCCGGAGCTATTAAAATCATGGTTGGCTTGTCCTGTCTGACCTTCAGGAGTACCTTTGGGAGGAGAGGCAGTGGTGGAAAGGCATACACATGAAGATTGCTCCAATCGAATGAGAGAGCATCCACTTTCCAAGCTGTGGGATGAAACCTTTTTGTGCAAAACTTTGGCAGCTGGTAATTTAGAGGAGAAGCGAACAGATCCATGTCTGGAGTTCTCCATAACACTGTCAGTTTTTGAAATACATGAGGATCCAATTTCCACTCGTGGGGATCCATAATTTGTCTGCTCAACACATCTGCTAAGGAGTTCTGTGCTCCTGGCAGAAACCTTGCCTGAAGATTCAGCTGTAAACTGAGAGCAGTCTCCCACAAAATCATTGCTTGTCTGCATAGAGGATAAGAATGTGTCCCCCCTTGCTTGTTGATGTACCACATGACAGTTGTGTTGTCTGTTAGAATCAACACCTGCCCTGGAAGAAGCAAATCCTTGAAAGCTATCAATGCAAATTGGACTGCTAACATCTCCTTCAAGTTGATATGTAAATGTTGAAGTCTGGCAGGCCACGTGTCTTGTATCCACTTTCCATTCAGATGAGCTCCCCAAGCTTTGTCTGAGGCATCTGTCGTTAGAATCTGACTCGCCTCTGGTCGGGTCACAGAGAGTCCCTTGTTTAGGTGACATTCCTGAGCCCACCACAAAAATTCCTTTTGGATGCAAGGTATTATCTGAATGATAGTGTCCATATCTTGGCAGTGCTGCGGCCATACATTTTTGAGATACCATTGTAGCTTCCTCATATGCAGTTTGGCATTGGGAAGTACCAGAATACAAGATGCCATGAACCCCAAGGCTTGAAGGACTGTCCTTGCAGTCAGCCTGGACTGACGAGACAATTGGTGGAAGTAAAGAGAAAGTTTCTTTTGTTTGTCCGGGGTCAAATAGGCCATCTGGGATGCTGTATTCAGTCTCACACCCAGAAAGCACATGTCCTGAGAGGGTACTAGACTGGACTTTATTTCGTTCACAGAATACCCTAGGCATCTTAACACTGCCATCACATACTGTAAATGATGAAGAAGTTCGTCCTTTCCTTGAGCCAGAATCAGGCAGTCGTCCAAATAAGGATAGATTTGTATTCCTCTTAGCCTGAAGAAAGCTACCACTGGAGCCAGAACCTTTGTGAACACTCTGGGCAGTAGATAAGCCAAAGGGCAATGCAGAGAACTGATAATGAAAAGTCCCAGCCCGAAAACGCAGATACTTCCTGCAACAGGGCCTGATAGGAATATGAAGGTAAGCCTCCTTGAGATCCAGAGTCACCATCCAGTGATCTTTGCCCAGCAGAGGTAAAAGCTGTTGTAAGGACAACATTTTGAACTTGGGAATGTCCAGATATGTGTTGAGGATAGATAAATCCAAAATTGGTCTCCACGTGTTCCCTTTCTTTGGTACTAGAAACAGGCGAGAATAAAATCCTAGGCCCACTTCTGGCAGAGGGACCGGTTGTATAGCTCCTATTTGTAGTAGCAGAGAAATCTGTTTGTGAGCCTCTAGTCTTTGTTGAGGAGGAACGCCTGGCATGCCTTTGAAAGGAGGTAAGGTATGGAAATAAAACTTGTAACCTTGGTGTATGATATCCAATACCCATTTGTCTTGGGTAATTAAAATCCAATTTTCCTTGAAGAGTGCCAACCTTCCTCCCAAAGGTGCTGCCAGGCAAGAAGGATCTGGCAGCTGAAAAGTAGGTCATTGGGCCTGTTTACGAAAGGACTGGCCCCTGCCCTCACTTGAAGACTGTGCAGGTGAACTCCATGTTCTAGGTCTGAAGGAACTCTGAGCTCTGCCCCTACCACGTCTAGATCTACCCCTAGACTGAGAATCAGAGGAAGGATACGTCCACCCTTTAGCAGGCCAATTTCTACTAAACTTTGGAGGCTGAACTTGCAAAAAACTTTAACAGTCTGCATAGACTTAGCCTTGTCTTCCAATTTCTTCAGGACTGATTCCACAGGTGGACCAAACAACACTTCAGACCGCAAAGGAGCATCCAAAATCCTTGTCTTAACATGGTCAGATAAATTCTGATCCTTAAGCCAGGCGTGCCTGCGAAGAACTGAACCAGTGGCAGCCACCCTAGAAGAGGCCTGCACAGCATCAAAACCACACTGTAAAGAATGCTTACCCACCTGTTCAGAGACATGCACCAAATCTTGTAATTCTTTACAGTCAATACCTTCTGCCAGAGCATCCACCTTAGATTTCAATTGCGAAAGGAGAAAATTTTGATATTTCAACATATGAAACTGGCAATTCAACGCCCTCATAGCTAAGGTAGAAGATGTATAGACTTTCTTTCCCCACCTATCCAAAGCTCTGGCCTCTTTATCTAGAGGAACCGGATTCTTTACAACAGAGGCCTTGACCCCCTTAGGTCCTTGACTAACAGTTTCTGGGTCCGCCCTAGGACTCTTATAGAGATATTTATGAGCCTCAGGCACCCTGTAATACCTATCCGGTTTAACAGGCACAGGAGGCAGAGAATCAGGATTAAGTGAAGCCTCTGAAAATACATCTTGCACAACATCCAGAACAGGGGGTATAGCTAAGGGCCTATGTTGAGGTAAAACAAAATTCCCTAAGCCTTTTC
Organism: Protopterus annectens; assembly: GCF_019279795.1. Lineage (NCBI taxonomy): Eukaryota > Metazoa > Chordata > Ceratodontiformes > Protopteridae > Protopterus > Protopterus annectens. Next base: position 1,522,081,905 of record NC_056744.1, read on the forward strand.
CTTGAATCAGAGAAGTCCTGAGCTACCCACTTAAAATGCTCCCTCATAGAATGAAGTGTCGCTGAAAAGGAAAAATTCCCTGGAGGAGAAGCAGAAGGAGTGGAATCTTCTGCATCAGAATCAGAATAAGGAGAGTACTCCTGCAAGTCTTCAGCAAGACTCTGAAACATCCAAGCCTGCTCAAAACTTTCCAACTCTGGCTCCACCCTAGGCCTCTTCTCAGGAGGGGCAAAGAACCTCTAATCAGAGTAATCAAATCTTCTGCCATTTTAAGCATGTGCTTCAGGCACAGACCCTGCTGAACTAGGACTGACACCAACAGAAGCTAAACCCGCCTGCCTCTGGAAGAAGCCTTGGAAACAGAAGGAGAGGGTCTAACCACCCTGGGAAGGGAGGGAGTACAGAAACCTGAGAAGCCCCTTCAGCCTGACCTGCCTCTTGAGATGCCACATCCTGCAAAATCAAAGTCTCCCCCTGAGACTCCAGAGAAGCCTCCATCGGAACCACCGGTTCCACTGAAGCCTCTAAAGAACCGGCGTCCGAACAGACGACTCATCTTGCCTGGGTTTAACTGATTTGTCTTTGCGCTTCGGGAAGCGGGCGGAGTATCCGACGGCATATTATAATTGCACCGCTCAAGACCAGCCTAGCACAATCTAACCTTCGCTAATAGTGCTTATTAAACCTAGCACAAAAGCGTCACCCGACTACACCGTGCACAGGCCCCAAACAAGGAATGCACAAAGAATGATAATCCCTATGCGGTATCTGTTTCCCACAAGAAATACAATTATTCACTTTTTCTGACATCCGTAATACACTGAGGCAAGAAAAACAAAATATTCCCAACGGGTACTTAGCCAACTTGGATTCGGTCTGAAACTCAACTCGAAAAATTTCAGAACGCCGAACAGCACTTGCAACGCTGCTTCTGCATCGGACCATGCGGCAAAAAAGACTGAGGATATGACGTCGGTCATGCGCATTTGTACCCTGACGTCCTGATGTCAGTTTTAAGCGCCTTGAACGACGTCAGCCTAATACTTTGGTATTCGGGCCGACCGAGGACAGCGGACTACCCATATGTAAGGACTGCAGCAATGTGAGATGAAGAACATCAATTCTTACAAAAATCTGCCCACGTATCTTTCTTTCTATCCCCATAAGGGAAATTCAAGTTTATTAAGCTGGTTTAAAACCAAAACACCATTACAATTCATAATAAAGTAAAGAACAAAAGTAACAGCAGCAGTAAAGTCATAAAACATCAACCATAATCATAATACACCAAACCAAAGAAGTATGTTTTTAATGTATGCCTAAAATCAGCACGTTTGTTGCACTGCTAAAGCCAAAGAGATAGTCAATTCCATAAATACGGGATATGGTAATAAAATGAATAGAAACTCAGAAGTTTCCAAGTTCATCCATGGAACATCCAGCAGTCTGTCAGAAGAGGAATCCAATACAAGCACAGTGCAATATGGATCAATAAGATCCTTCAGATATCAGGGACCCAAGTCATGGCTGGACAAATAAAATAACCAGGATCTTGGAAACAATCCCAAAACAGATATGAAGCTAATGATGACTTTACATAACTGGTGTAACACAATGGTGATGCGAGGTACCCATCAGTAGCCTTACTGCAGAATGCTACACCATTTGTAAATGATCCAGCTTAGTGTTACGTAGTCCAAGGTAAAAGGCATTACAGTAGTTCAGTCTGAAAAAGAACACCACAGGGACAACAATCGAGACAGCACACTTAGGTAGAAGATGTTTAATCATGGATATATTCTTCAGACACAAGTATGAAGACTTCACTACAGCTGAAAACTGGTCCTGGAATGTCAGTGAGGAGTGAATAAATATCCTCAGGTTACATATACATCGAGAAAACTGAAGCTTGTCTCTTCCATACAGTTTTATATTTTGGTAAACAGGGAGTAGAAGAATCTGTCAAGGTTGCATGAACTGCAATGCTTCCGTATTCACTTTTAAATGACTTGACTTGAGCCATGTATGTGATGCACGCCATCTAATTTTGGGGGAAAGAAAAATTAATCTGGGTATTATCTGCATAATTATGGTACACTAAGCCTCTTTTCCTCAATAAGTCTCCAAATGGAAGCATATGCACGCTTGCACAGTGAAAAAAGAAGACTCTGAACAGAACTTTACAGAATCCTGCAGCCAAGATAGTAGGACATGGAATGACTGAGTCCACAACAGACCCTATGAGAATTGTTTGACAATTAAGAGAACAAGTCTCTGAAATCCCACAGTAAATATGCAAACTATTAGGATATCATGATCCACTGTGTCAAAAGCTGAAGAGAGATCCAGGAGGGCCAGTATAGTGCCTACAGTGTCTAGCCATAAGGCTCATAGAATACCAGTAGCCAGTTACCAGCTGGTGTAGAAGTCGAGCTTGCTAAAGGGAGAGAACTAAGGACAGAAAAAAAGTGCTCGTTAGTTTAAGAAATTCTGTAAAGCCTACAAACGCTTGTTAGTTTAAGACACTCTGTAAAGCCTATCTGTTTTTTGGAGACTGATGGTTGTGAATCAGGGTTGTTGAAGGTGGCACTATATACCTCTTCCAAGGCTGGCAACAGAGGAAGAATGTGAGCAGTATGAGGCAAATCCACTTGCACCATATATCTCCTCAATACAGAGGGCACCATCCATTTGTTCCCATAAAAACACCTAATTCATTCCAGCAACAATCTGAGAAAAGAAACTAGTTCTCAAGGAAGTTGTAAAACCTCAGCATCAGAATACTGAGTTTGGAGAAACTGGAGAAAACAAAGCCCTGTTTCTGTCTCTGTCAGACTAATCTGACCAGTCTTCCTCAGGAATATTTCAACTTAACCTGCTTAACAGGTACTAAGCCTGTGCACCAGGATTGAATGTCTGTAATAACTTATTAGCTAAGGTAAGAAAATTATCTTTTCTTATAGAAACCATGTCTTCAGGTGAACAATATTTAACTATGTTTGTTTTTCTTTTCTTTACAGGCATCTTCTGTGGATGACTAAGAAAGGAATCTGTGCACCTTCAAGAGGTCTCTTCCATCAAACACATCCAGTAGCAACCCTCAGTGGAACTCAATATCTATATAAAAATTGTTCTCCCATGTCCAGTTCGGACACTGGAACAGCCAAACAGAACATGGCTGACTCCTAGTTTGAGAGGCTTAAAGGAGTACACCAGAGGAAGCCACAGAGGTAAAGGAGTGCTCTGAGCAACACTGCCACTGTTGACTTTTTGCTGCAAGACTGCATGAAAGTGGAGAGTAGAGAGATTTCTGCTGAGGCCTTTTTGCAGAAGTTCTAGGAGACTTGGGCAAGGACTTCCTTTCAGCATCAGTACATGACATTTTCGTGTGCTCTGTATGAACACATGGTACTGGCTGAGATGGTGGCTTTCTACATAATGCACACTACATATTGCTGCTGGTCATGAGAGGGATGCACCATATTAGCTATGTATTTACACATCTCAGAGTTTTCTGTGTTAAGTAGGAGCTATCAGCATGCATAAGGAAGCTGACACACTGCTTCAGGATACCAAGTGCTAGAAGGATGGAGATGGAAATGGTGCAAATTGGCTGGCCAGTGCATTACTGTCCAGTACATTAAGTCTTACTTGGCAAAGCACATAAGAAACTAAGGAAGACTGAGGGAAGGCATCATATACAACAAAAATCTCTGTTCATAATGCAATATCAATACCTGCCATACATTTATAGACACTACACTCACACACGCGCGTGTATACACTGTATTATGTCCATACACATGTTCATGCAAGTGCACTGAAGTCTGTCACAGCTTCGGTACCAGGTGCTGTGTGTTATGGAGGCATTTTGCGATTTCACCTAGCATTTTTGTATGCCAGCCATTGGAATTGGGTGATGTCGCTGTTTGAGCACTATTTATGTTTTTAGTGCTCTAGCATGTAAGTACTGGCCATGGTGATTATATTTTTCAAAACATCAGAGGGATAACATGAGCAGACAGATTAAGACAATTCAGTAGGAGACAGCAGCAGCTACAAAACGGGAGATGCAGCAAGCTTTGGAAAGGACATCGCAGGAATACCCTCTGCCAGGTGGGTCACATAACCTTGATAAAGGAGATCATGCGTCAGGTGGCTAAGGATGTCCATGGACTGCCTTGTGTTCTACAATACCTCCAACAGATGTTGGACCATGATGTTACCATCCGTACTGCTGGACAAACATAAATTCTCCTATATGAGAATGGGAACATAACCCTGATTTCATGTGAAAGCTGTGTCACAGGGGATTATCGTCGAATGGAAATAGAACTTTGAAATCATGTGGAAGCTGTGTTACAGGGGTAACTATCCTGTATGAGAATGGAAACAGGACCTTGATTTATAGAAGCGGTGCTACACAGGATCCACACAATTTCCCGTACCCTGTAAATTGGCACCCTGGAAACTGAGGTTGGGCAGTGCTTCCCTGACAACTGGTGCAAGATCTTCTCACAGAGACAAAGGTTAGTTAGGTTTTTCCCCTGTGCTGATACTTCTCTCACATCTAGCGAAGATGTCTATCCTTGTTGCATCTCCCGCTCAATTCCTCATGAAATAGCAACACCATACCACCAAATCAAAGACCATTCTGTCAAAGGGTACATTTATGGATTTAGATCAGAAAAGTACAGTTGTGTACACTTACCATAAATGTAGATGTTCGCGTGTATTCACTGTTGCAGTTATTACATTTGAGTAATCTGCTGGCAGGTTTCCCTCAGTCGGCCTGATTAACAAAGTCTTGGATCCTGCGTCGGTTGCTGACTCCTCTTCCATGACATCAGGTCGTCAGGAGTATAACACATGCAGCTGACGCCATTTCCATCAGTTTAATATATATATATATATATATATATATATATATATATATATATATATATAAACATGCCAATTAGAGCACAAATATACCTCCAAATAAAAGCAAATACACCAAAAAGGCTTTTGAGCATAGTAAAAGGAAGAAGAGGTATAGTAAAAAGAAAGAAACGGGGCTGGCGGGTGGGTAACTTGAACATCAACATTTATGGTAAGTGGACACAACTGTACTAATGTTCTTCGTGTTTCACTGTTGTAGTCATTACATTTGGGTAGAATCCCAAAGCTATGGATGGGAGGATGGAGCTAAACAGCAACAGGAGCGGCTAAAAGGCCCTGTAGAACTGCAGTGGCAAAGCCTGCCCTGGACTTGGAGAATAGAGGCAAATTATAAGGCTTTGTGAAAGTATGAACAGAACTCCAAGTAGCAGCTTCTAGAATGTCTTTGGTTAGAACCCTTCTGAGGAAAGCTGCTGAAGTAGAGGCAGCCCTGGTAGAATGTGATCTAATCCCTTTGGGCACAGGTTTTCCATGGTGCAAGTAGCAGAAATGAATGCAGTGGGTTATCCACTTAGAAATAGTCTGCTTTGATATAGCCTTCCCCACTGACCCTGCAGCAAATGCTACTAGCAGTTGCTCAGACTTTATTAGAAATTCGGTCCTGTTTAAGTAGAATCTTAGTTGTCTGTGTATATCCAATGAATGTAGAATCCGCTCTCCCTTATTCTGCGGATTTGGGTAAAATGTTGGCAGGTGAATGGTCTGGTTAAAAGCCACACTGGATACCACCTTAGGCATAAAAAAAGGATTGGTCCTAACGGACACCCTGTCAGAGTGAAAAATAATAAAAGGCTCCACTGCCATGAGAGCCTGCAGTTCTGAAACCCTTCTTGCTGAAGTGACTGCCAAGAGAAAGGCTGTTTTCCAAGATAGAAATTATATATCCGCAGTAGCTGCTGTTTCAAAAGGCTGCAGGGTGAGTTTTTCCAGCACAAAATTGAGGTCCCATGCTGGAGTCGGTGCTCTTCTGGGAGGCCTTAAATTTTTGGCCCATCTAAGATACTGTTTAAGCAGAGAATGCGAAAAGAGGGGATGCTCTGTGCTGCAATGAGCAGAGATGGCAGGGGCAAAAAGATAGGCCCTTGTCAAGCATCTCAGTCAAATATTGCAAAATCTGAGGAATATTAGGCCTTGCTGTGTCTCTCTGTTCCTTGTGCTTGATTCCAAGCACAGAATCTCTTTCATTTGCCAGCATAAGATTTTCTAGTGCTAGGCCTTCTGGCTTCCAAAATTACATCCATCACAGATTTACTGAGAGGTGTTGTTTGAATAATTAGCTCATCAGCCATGCTGCAAGATTCAGAGTTTGGAGCTGGTTGTGCAGAATTTGATAGTTCTGCTGAGACAGTTGAGGCAAGTACCATGGCGGAAGCTTAGACATATTCCTTAATAATGGGTACCAGTGCTGACTAGGCCAATTCGGCACCAGTAGGATCCATTTTCGTTTTTTCCTGTCTGACTTTTAGTAAGACCTTGAGGAGAAGAGGCAGAGGAGGAAAGGCATAGACCAATAGATTTTTCCAGCTGAAGGATAGGGCATCCACCTTCCATGCTTTTTTGTGATGAATTCATGTGCAGAATTTGTCCAACTGATAATTCTGGGGAGAGGCAAATAGATCTATGTCTGGGCTCCCCCATTTCCGTGTTAACATGCTGAAGATTTGTGGATCCAGTTTCCATTTGTGCGGGTCCAACAGGTTTCTGCTTAGGTTGTTTGCCAGAGTATTTTGCTTTCCTGGCAGGAATTGTGCTTGAAGATGAATTTGGTAAGTCAAGGTTGTGTTCCACAAGGCCATGGCTAGTCTGCAAAGGGGGTAGGAATATGTACCCCCCTGCTTGATTATGTACCATATAACTGTGGTGTTGTCCGTCTTTATTAGTAGTTGTCCTGGATGAAGTAGATCCTTGAAGGCTGTCAGAGCATTCTGAACAGCTAGCATCTGTTTCTGGTTGATATGCAAATGCATTTGGTTTGGGTTCCATTTGCCCTGAATGCATCTGCCTGTCAGGTGGGCTCTCCACGCATAGTCTGATGTGTCTGTAGCTAGGGTTTGGGTGGCAGGGGGTAGAGTGAATGACAGTCCCTTGTTTAGGTGACATGCCTCTGCCCACCAAAGAAACTCCTGTTGTAGGCAGGGAATGAGGAATCATTGTTTCCAGACTGTGACAATGCTGACTCCTTAAACTTTTTAGGTACCACTGAAGTTTCCTCATATGCAGTCTCGCATATGGAATTAATAGAATGCAGGATGCCATGAACCCAAAGGCCTGCAGAGCTTATCTTGCAGATAACTGCGTTTTTGTTGCCATTTGTCTGAAGCACGGCACAGTGGTGCAGTGGTTAACATTGTCACCTCACAGCAAGAGGTTCTCTGGTTCGATTCTCGTCTGGGGTGCCTTCTGTGTGGAGTTTGCATGTTCTCCCTGTGTTCGCGTGGGTTTCCTCCGGGTACTCCGGTTTCCTCCCACATTCCAAAGACATGCATCTGGAGCATTTCTCCCCGGGCCTCCGCTGAAAACAGGCTCTGTGGAACCTAGTCGGACATTCCCGGTCAACAAATGTTAAATAAATAAATAAATAAAATAAAATAAAAAATAAAGTATTTTGTAAATTTCCTTTGTTTGTCTGGCGTAAGTTAAGTCATCTGGGCAGTTGTATTCAAGCTTGCACCCAGGAATGTGATTATTTGAGAGGGTACCAGTTGTGATTTAGTTTCGTTTATGGTGTACCCTAGGCATACTAGAAGCCTTTTTACAAACGCCAGATGTTGAAGAAGAATGGCCTTGTTCTCTGCTTGTATGAGACAGTCGTCCAGACAAGGATAAATCTGAATGCTTCTTTGTCTGCAGAATGCTATTACTGGTGCCAGGCACTTGGTAAAGACCCTGGGTGCAGTGGATAAGCCAAAGGACAGTGCAAAGAATTGGTAATGCAAAAATCCTGCTTTGAAGCGGAGGTATCTTCTGCAGGATTCCCTTATTGGGATATGCAGGTATGCCTCTTAATTCTAGAGTTACTAACCAAGCATTCCTGACTAGCATAGGCAGTAGCTGTTGTAAAGTCAGCATCTTGAATTTTGGAATGTCCAGGAACGTGTTCAAAACCGATAAATCCAGTATTAGACGCCAAGAATTGTCTTTTCTGGGTACCAGGTAAAGTCTTGAATAAAAACCTTGCCCTTTTTCCTTTTCTGGCACCGGTTGAATAGCCCCCATATCCATGAGGGATGTTACTTGTTTCTGGGCCTCTGCCCACTGGTTTGGTGGCAGATCTGGCCATCCGTTTGGAATTGGCAAGGTATGGAAATTAAATCTGTACCCCTGGGACACTATGTTTAATACCCACTTGTCCTGGGTAACCGACTGCCAATTTTGAGCATGAAGTGTTAGTTTTCCCCCAAAAGGGGCTGCCAAAAGATAAGTGCCTGGTGATGGTAGAGGAAAGTCATTGGGACTGCTTACTGCAGGGTTGCGCTTTGTTTCCTCCAGATTTGGAGGAGGAGGCACCCCATTGCTTTGACCTGTAAGAACCCTGTGATTAGTATTTGGAGCCTTTTGAATGCTTGGGTTTGCCTTGAGAGGTTCTGGTGGACACAGGAAAGGACCAATTTTTTGTAGGCCAGTGTCTACTAAATCTGGGTGGCTGCACTTGCAAGAAATCCTTTACAGTTTGCATATATTTAGCTTTGTCTTCCATTTTCTTTAAAACCTCTTCTGCTTTCCAAATAGAGTATCATGCTGCAAAGGTGCATCCAACAATTTAGCTACAACATGATCAGGCAGATTTTGCTCCTTGAGCCAGGCATGCCTTCTAATCACAGATCCAATAACAGCGGCCCTGCAAGAGGCCTCCAAAGAATCAAAACCACATTGCAAAGTATGCTTTCCAACCTGCTCTGCTGAATGCAGTAACTCCTGCAATTCTTTATTTGCCACACAGTCAGAAATCAATATCATTTTCTGCTTAAGTAAACCCATGACATGCTGCTAATATTTAAGCATATGAAAGTGACAGTTTAAAAGCCCTGACAGCCAAGGTTGCAGACATGTAAACCTTTTTACCTCATCTATCCAGCGTCTTGGAGTCCCTATCAGTAGGGGTAGGGTTTTTAGCAGTAGAGGCCCTAACGCTCTTGGGACCCTTAGAAATTGTTTCGGGGTCAGCAGTAGGGATTTTGAAAAGGAATTTGTGGGAGTCAGGAACTCTGCAATATCTGTCCAGTTTACTAGGAGCCGGAGGCAGGGAATCAGGAGCCATGCAGGATTCTGAAAAAAATATCATCTACTATTTCTAGAACAGGAGGTATAGCCAAGGGACTATGCTGAGGAAGAAGGAAATCCCTAAGTCTCTTCTTAGACTCTGAGAAATCCTGACTCTCCCAATGGAAGTGTTCCTTTAAAGCATGGAGAGTCTCTCCAAAAGAAAAGTCCTCAGGAGGAGAAGCAGATGGAATGGAGTCTTCTGCATCAGAATCCTCCATAAGGAGGCATGGATAATTCCAGATCAGAACAGGAATCAGAGGAAATAGAAACCTGATCTGAAGATTCATAATCAGTGCCTTGCCTAGGCCTCTTAGCAGGAGGGGGACTGGAATCCCTGAACATGGTAATTAAGTCCTCAGCCATTTTGATCATTTGTTTTTTAGGCACAGGGGCCAGTACACATGGCCCAAGCGTCATTTTTTTCAACATGGAAGTTGTTTTTGGCCTATGTTTTGCGGATGGCGTCGGTTTGATGTACAGATCTTTAGTACTGAAAACACCCTCAGAAGCCGGTGCCTGCTTAGCGACTCCAGACCCATCCAAGGTAGAGACATCCGCAGGCTCAATACTTGGAGATTCTCGTGGCATACCAGACTCCGAATGGGTCTCGGTAGAGGCCTGCGACTCAAAAGTAACAGGTATCAGGGGCTGCGAAAACGCCTCACTGAGTACTAGCGAATTAGCGACTGGCTTAGGAGAAGCTTGTCAGTTTTGGACCTCGACGGTCTGTCTCTGTCTTTTTCTTTGTGCTTTTTGTGTATTCCGGTAGTCACTAGTAACCAAAAAGCACACAGTTTCAAACCAAAAAAAATGAAGTTGTAGGTGCTGTTCTCCAGTAACAATAAAGGCTTTCCTCTTAGTAGAATGTGGAACTTTAAGTTAAGTAAAATCGAAATCAAAGTCCAACAGAACACCAGGTAAGCGTTTCAAAACACCAATTTATTATGAAAAATAAATAAAAGTCACCAGATTAAGCGCTTTCATCTCCCATATGGAGACTTCATCAGAATCTGTTGTACATACAAATCTTCAGTTTAAATACATCTAAGTAACACCCATATTTAATTAGTCTTGACTTCTAATAGGCTGGCCATTAATTGACACTAATTACTTTTGAGGTAATACAAACCACACAATAAATACTTCTATAAACCATTTTTAAACCATTTTTAAAAACATTTTTACACCTGAATATGATGGAAAGTTATTAAATATAAATATAAGTAAATCCTTAAATTTATATATAAATACCAATAAATATATAAAAAAGTATAAAAAGTGCATATATATATATATATATATATATATATAAAAATTTTTTGTAAAAGATGTATATTTATTTTTGTAAGTATAAAAATGTTGTGTGTTAAAAAAACATATTTATTCTTGTACCTCTAGTGGTGTTGAAAACTGTGTTTTAAGGTATACCCTTAAAAGTGTGTATACATGTTCCATAGGGAATAAATATAAATGTTTTATTTATTTACATAGGGTTTGGTGGTTGACCATCTACTGGTGTCTCTCTGGGTCGTCAGCAAGAAGCTTGAGGGCTGGGTTGATGGACATGTGGTCATTTAGTCCATAATTCCCACATGCATCTAACCTTAACTGCCAGACCATCTCTCTAAATTCCAGTTTGGTTTCCCAGTCCCCCCCCTCTCTCTTGCTTCACCACCTCTTCCAATATCCAGAATTTAAAATCTGCATCTCTACATGTCCGGGTATGTCTATATAGGGCATTATTATCATTCATTTTAGTAATATCTCTGTTGTGTTCATATATATACGTGCCCTTAAATTATGTTCAGTTTTCCCTATGTAATATTTTAAACATTTCTTACAGTAACACAAGTATACCACCCCTTTGGTGTAACAACTGTAGTATTTGTTACCTATCAATTTCAAGTTTATATTTGATAGTTCCAATTCTTTGGTATCTGCCATAAAAACGCATTGTGCACACCTACCACATCTAAAGGTACCATATGTAGAACCTGCTCCACTTGAAATGTTTTTCTTTTTTTCAAATATGTTTTTCAAATTTCTATTTTTCCTAAAAGCATATCTAAGTGGTTGTTGAAAAACTTCTGTCTTGGTGGGCATTTTGCTGAACATTCCCCATGCATCGTTGATGCATTTTTTTGTCCATCTGACACCATTAAAGTGCGTCAAAACCAAAAATGAAGTTTCTCTTCTTCATCTTTTGTGGTGCTGAGTGTGTTTTCTCCCCCCATAGTACCTTCATTTGTTAAAAGGGGTTTATATAGGGTATCCAATCTATCTATTGCAACTTTTTTATTGTATTCAATCATATGGTCAGGGTATCCCCTTTCCTTAAACATATTGTGTAATATTTCCATTTCTTCCTTTAAATCAGTTTTGTCAGAAGTCATTCTTGCTACTCTAATCATTTGTCCCTTTATTATATTAATTTTTGAGTGATGGGGATGGTCACTCGAAGTGTAAAAAAGAATTCGAATAACAGATCTCATCATCACGAACATAGGGTCACAATGTTCAACACCGGAAGTATATCCCTCACTGGTGAGATCAGATCATAAACTAATCTCACTGGAAGTCCACATCCCGCCCCCACCTGAGATAAAAAAGGCCACAGTGAAGTACTTCTCAAAAGCCGACTTCACACTTCTAAAGACAAGGCCCCCGAGCCTGCGGAAACCATTACTCAAGCTGCTGAATCACTTACAAATGCCTTCTACCAGCACCTACAAGACTGCATGGATCAGGCAATCCCAAACAAATCAAAGACTCTTTGTACCAAAGGCAAGCGTCCAGTCTGGTGGACCCCAGCCATAAACAAGCTCTACAACAAAAGGAGGAAGCTACTACAAAGATAGAGCAAAATCCTTAAAAGGGAAGACACTGTTGATCATATAAGTAAAAAACTAAGATCTCTCATATAATCATCCAAGGCAAATTTTGAGAGAAAAGTCGCTAAGGACTCAAAAGACAATCATAAGGCCTTCTTTAGCTATGTTAGAAACCTGGGAGGAAACTCCCAGATATGCTCAGAATTAGTTCAAAATGATGTAAAAATCACTGAACCTACAGACATTGCCAACATACTGGCTGACAGGTTCAGTGCAAACTCCCCAAAAGGAGAGATATCTATACCAGAGGATTGTAGCCCCCCAAACATCTCTAACGCTCAGGTGAGAACTGCTTTCTCCAAGGTGAAAAACACAGCATCCATGGGACCTGATGGTGTCCCCGGTTGTGTGCTCCACGAACTCAATGAGGAATTAAACCCGCAGTTAGGGCAGCTGTTTAATCTTAGCCTCACCTCAGGATACGTACCCAAGGAGTGGTGTACGGCAACTGTGGTCCCACTTCACAAAGGCGGTGCCTCCACCGACCCTGGAAATTACTGTCCCATCAGCTTGACAAGCCTGATCTGCAAAGCTATGGAGAGGATCATAATGGAACTCATAAATAAAGACATAGGGGACTTGCAGACTTTGGATCCAACCCAGTTTGGCTTTGTCAAAGGCAGATCATGCCTTTTAAACTTGGTTGACTTTTTCAAAACAGTCACCAAGACCATTGATGAGGGAAAGGCAGTCCACACAGCCTACCTCGACCTGGCATAGGCTTTCGACACAATACCCCACTCAGGTATCATTGAAAAACTCATCAGCTTAAATGTAAACCCATACGTCACAAGATGGGTTGCAAACTGGCTAAGTGACAGAACCCACAGGGTCAGAGCTGCTGGCGCCATGTCAGACTCAAAGCCTGTCACAAGTGGTGTCCCACAGGGCTCAGTCCTGGGCCCACTCCTGTTCGGCATCTACTTTTCAGAAGTACAAGCAAACACAGGAGGGTTATGGCTGACAAAGTTTGCAGATGACTGCAAACTGGGCGCCATAGTCGAGAACACATCTGACACGGATATCCTTCAGAAGGGTCTCATAGAAACGGATAACTGGTGCCAGAGCCATGGCCTAAAGTTAAACGCCAAAAAATGCATAGTCATACCCTTCGGGAAAAACAAGGTTACCCCTAGCTACCATATAGGTGGCAATCCTCTAAGCACAGAAGAGGTCATCAGGGATCTGGGGACCCAGGTTGACAGTAACCTTTCGTTTGACACTCGCGTTGCCAAAGTAGTTAGGAAGACCTTCTACATTGCCCACCTGATCATGAAGGGATTCACATCTAGATCAAGGGAGGTCATCGTCCCCCTGTACTCATCACTCATCAAACCAATGATAAGAGTACAATGCCCCATTCGGAATGTATCTGACCCGACACCTGCAGCAACTGGAAAGGCCCCAAAAGTTCCTCACCAAAAGGATAAAGGGTCTCAAAAATATGTCTTATGCTGCCCGACTGAAGGAACTCCAGCTCTATTCAGTCGCTTACCGTCTGCTCAGAGGTGACCTGTGCCTGACATACAAGGCCATGTCCAACCCGGAATTGATGAACATGCTTCACCTCAAAAAATCTAGATCCCTCAGAACTACAAGGGCGGGAGACTTCAACCTTGACACGGTTATTAACAGGACATGCTGGAGGGACAGATTCATCACCCAGAGACTCCCTATGCTGTGGAACAAAATCCCGGTACATGTGAGGCAGAGCACCTCGCTGGCCCTGTTCAAGAGAAATCTTGACCAATGGATGGGAGATCGCAGATATACCCCAGGGATTACCTCAGTGTCACTGCTTGACAGAGGCACAGCAAAATAATGGGCATAGTATCCTTCAAACTAAAGGGGTGGCGTAAGCCACAAAACTCTGGGCTAGGCTTGTAAATGCCCTTGGGCAGATAGCCTAGTATGAACCTATGAACCTATTCCTTCCGAAAAATTCTGGATTTAAATTTTTTGTTTATTCTATCCTTTGTCAGTTTAACTTTAAGTTATGTACTTACCATAACTTTAGATGTATGGGATCCATCTCGCCTACATTCTGTACTGATGGGTTCGGAGCCGACCCTCGGCTCCGACTCCTCGGCACGCTATACTATAGAACGAAGTCTCTTATTGGCTGAGCTCTCCCACATCCCAGGATGCACCACCACTGCTTCCCCAGATCTTGTTTGTCCGCACACATACATAGACTGTTGATATAATAATGCCAGGTGTTTCAAGATGAAACAGCTGAACTCAAACCGTCCGGTCTCTTCTGATCTCCAAGGCAGGGGGAAGGAGGGTGGGTTATTAGGAATGTAGGCGAGATAGATCCCATACATCTAAAGTTATGGTAAGTACATAACTAAAAAATGTAATGTGATCCTATCTCGCCTACATTCTGTACTGATGGGACAGCGTCCCTAGCACCTGATTCCTGGGTGGCTCACTGGAAAACACTCCTGAGAACTGTGGAACCGAAGGAAGCTTGCCCCCGAGATGCCACGTCCAATTTGTAATGAGAAATGAAGGTGTGAGGAGAAGACCACGTAGCCGCAGCACAAATGTCACTAATGGCAAGCTTGGAATGAAAAGCTGCCGAAGTAGCCATAGCCCTGGTAGAATGAGCTTTCACTGTAGCTGTGAGCTCTTTATTAGAAATGAAGTAAGTATGACTGATACAGTCTCTGATCCACTTGGCAATAGTGACTTTCGTGACGGCTTTGCCCAATTTATTGTCCGAAAAGGACACAAACAACTGATCTGTTTTCCGTGCTTGGTGCGTCCTATCCAAATAGAAGCGTAATTGTCTGTGAACATCCAAGGTGTGAAAGATGTATTCCGCTCTGTTTGAGTACTTTGGGAAGAAAACTGGAAGTTCCAAATGATTGTTGCAGACGAAAACTAGAGCAAACCTTAGGAACAAAGGATGGGTTCGGTCTGAGGGATACTCTATCCTTGTGAAAAACCAGGTATGGTGGTTTGACACATAGGGCTTGAAGTTCCGAAACTCTCCTGGCTGATGTAATTGCAACTAATAAAGCAGTCTTCCAAGAAAGAAATTTTAAGTCACAAGTTGCTGCGGGTTCAAAGGGGGAAGAGGTCAAAGCACCTAACACCACATTAAGATCCCACGGTGGAGCGGGATGAGATATCGGGGGCCGAAGCAGCCCAGCATCTTTCATGAAGGCTTTACACAACTTGTTGCTCATCAAAGGTGGTTCTATGCTCTCATGAAAATTGGAAATAGCTGCCAATTGAACCTTGATGGTAGAGACCGAAGAACCTTGATTGAACAGAGAAGCTAAAAACTTCAGAACCTCTGACACCGGGACTGTTATGGGGTCTAATCCCCGGAGTTGGGCCCAAATAGCAAATCTCTTCCATTTGCTGCTATACATTTTCTTAGTAGAAGTCTTGTGGGCTGAGGACAAGATATGTATGACTTCCGGGTCCAGAGCATGGTTCCTGACTCTGGTCGGAAGAGGAGCAGCAAAGCTGTTAACTTCGAGTGGAGGGACTGATGAAGCTGTCCCGACTGATGGGTCAAGAGATCCAGAACTTGGTCCAGGAACCATGGACCGTCCAGTGCATATTTCCGAAGAAAGGGAAACCAGACTTGACGAGGCCAGTATGGGGAAACTAGAATCATTTTGCTCTCCAAGCGAATCGTCTTCTGGATCACCTTGGGAAGAAGGGGAAAGTACAGTTTTGTACCTACCATAAATGTAGATGTCCGATAGGTATGCATCTGCAGTCATGACATATGGGTTGTCCTGCCTCAGGCAGCCCCTCGGTCGGCCGGATTCCAAATTCTGGGTCTGGCCTCGGCTGATGTTGCACTTTCCCCGACGTCAGAGCGTCTGGGGTATAAAAGCACCAGCCGACGCCATCTTCCTCAGTTTTTCTTGCCCCAGATGCCAGGTGCCCTCTATGAAGGCTAAATTTGGAGAAAATGCCAAAAAATTGCAAACACAATGCAAAATATATATATATATATATATATATATATATATATGTATATATATATATATATACATATATATATATATATATATATATATATATATATATATATATATATATATATATATATATATATATATATATATATATATATATATATATATATATATATATGTATACATATATATATATATATATATATATATATATATATGTATATATATATATATATATATATATATATACATATATATATATATATATATATATATATATATATATATACACAAACAAATACACCATAACCGATTCCCCCAGCTAGCTAATGAAGGGTAACCACCCTAGGAATACCACAGAGGGAAGGTGGGAGGGTAAACCTGACTGCAGATGCATACCTATCGGACATCTACATTTATGGTAGGTACAAAACTGTACTATGTCCTTCAAGGATGCATCTGCAGTCATAACATATGGGTAGAATACCATAGCCAATCTGGGGGTGGAGGTACTAAGAAAATGATGGTGTAGTTAAGAGACCCTGCAGGACTGCTGTAGCAAAACCTGCTCTGGATCTGGAGTATAAGGGTAAATTGTAATGCTTGGCAAAAGTATGCACGGAGCTCCATGTAGCAGCTTCTAAAATGTCCTTGGTAGCCACCCCTCTTAGGAAGGCTGTAGTGGTGGCTGTGGCTCTCGTGGAATGAGGCCTAATATTCACAGGAACAGTCTTTCCATGAAAGGAGTAGCAAAAGCGAATGCAATTTCCTATCCATTTTGAGATTGTCTGTTTGGAAACTGCTTTTCCTTGTGTCCCAGCAGCATATGCTACAAACAGTTGGTCAGTCTTTCTGTAACTTTTAGTTCTGTCCAAATAGTAGCGTAATTGTCTGTGGATATCCAGAGTGTGTAGAAGTTTCTCCCCTTTACTTTGTGGATTTGGGAAGAATGTAGGCAAATGAATTGCTTGGTTCAAGGATACTCTAGATACCACCTTTGGCATAAAGGTTGGGTTGGTTCTTAATGAAACTCTGTCCTGATGAAAAATAAGAAATGGCTGCACTGCCATTAAAGCTTGTAACTCAGATACTCTTCTTGCTGAGGTTATGGCCAGAAGGAATGCAGTTTTCCAGGATAGAAACTGTGGATCTGCCGATGCTGCTGGTTCAAATGGAGGAAGCGTTAGTTTTTCCAGCACAAAGTTAAGGTCCCAAAGTAGCTAAAGGTGGTCTCCTTGGAGGATTGATGTTTTTGATTCCTCTGAGAAATTGTCTTAAGAGAGGATGCGAAAAGACAGGAGGGTTCACATTGTATTCTTCTGAAATTGCTGAGGCATGTATTTTAATGGAAGAATAAGACAGGCCATTGTGGAACAATTCTGCTAAGTATTCCTGTATATGTGACATGTTCATCACTGTCACATCAAGGCCTTTTGTTGTGTTCCAACTGAGAAATCTTTTCCATTTTGCTGAGTATGCCTTCCTTGTGGAAGGCGTGAGCTTCCATAATAATGTCCTTTACCCTCTGGGATAAGCTGTCCTGGGAAGGAGTCATGGTATTCTCCAGGCAGTTAGCTGCAAGGTCTTTAGGTTGGGATGCAGGATCTTGTAATTGTTCTGCGTCAGAAGAAGAGGCCATAATGGGAGAGGCCACGGTTTTGTCTGTGATAAGCTCTTCAACAGTGGGTACCAATGCTGCCTTGGCCAGTCTGGAGCTATCAGAATCACTTTTGGCTGTTCTGCCCTGATCTTCAGTAAAACCTCGGACATTAATGGGATTGGTGGGAAAGCATAGACTTTTCGGGCTTTCCAGCTGAAAGAGAGAGTCCACCTTCCATGCTTGTGGATGGTATGTCCTTGTGCAAAAAAATTTCAGTTGATGATTGTGGGATGAGGCGAACAGATCTATCTCGGGCCTTCCCCATGCCTGCGTTATGAGTAAGAAGATGTCTGGGTGTAGCATCCATTCGTGTGCATCCATGGTAGTTCTGCTTAAGCTGTCTGCCAGAGTATTGTCTTTCCCTGGCACGAACTGGGCCTGTAGTTGTATATTGAGCTTCAAACAAAGATCCCATAGATTCATAGACAGTCTGCATAGAGGGTAGGAATGCGTGCCTCCTTGTTTGTTTATGTACCACATAACTGTGGTGTTGTCTGTCCTTATTAGGAGGTGGTCTTGTTGAAGGAAAGGTTTGAAAGCCTCGATTGCATTTATCACTGCCAGCATTTCCTTTTGGTTTATGTGCATTTGCAGCTGCCCTTGGATACATTTGTCCTCCATGTGTGCTCCCCAACCTCGGTCTGAAGCGTCCGTGGTGATGGTTTGGTTTGCTTTTGGTTTGAAGAAAGGCAACCCTCTGTTGGTCTGGCAGGCAAGAGCCCACCACAGGAATTCCTTCTGAAGGCAAGGTATGACTGGAATCAGAGTTTCTAAGCTGTGACTGTGCTGAGTCCATACACTCCTTAGGTACCATTGCAATCTTCTCATATGTAGCCTGGCTTGTGGAATTAGTATTATGCAGGATGCCATGAAACCCAGGGCCTGCAGGATTTTCCTTGCAGTTAGTTGAGTTTGTCTTGTCAGATTCTTGAAATAATCTGGAAGTTGTTTCTGATTTTCTTCTGTGAGAAAGGCCATTTGGGTGGTTGTATCCAGATCTGCACCCAAAAAGGTTATCCTTTGGGATGGCACAAGTCTTGATTTTTGGATGTTGACTGTGTATCCCAAGGCCTGTAGTAGCTGGATGGTATAGTCCAAGTCCTTTAACAATTTTGTCTTGCTGTCCGCTTGTATCAGGCAGTCCAGATATGGGTAGATTTGAATCCCCTGAAGTCTGCAGTGTGCAATTACTGATGCCAGGCATTTCGTGAATACGCTGGGCGCAGTAGATAAGCCAAAGGGCAATGCTGAGAATTGATAATGCTCTGATCCTGCAAGAAATCTGAGGTGTCTTCTGCAACTTTGTCGAATGGGGACATGCAGGTATGCCTCCTTGAGATCTAGAGTCACCAGCCAAGACTCCTTGCCCAGCATGGGAAGAAGCTGCTGTAGGGTCAGCATCTTGAATTTCGGCACAATGAGGTAAGTGTTCAGTGCGGACAGATCGAGAATAGGTCTCCATTGATTTTCTTTCCTTGGAACAAGGAATAGCCTTGAATAAAAACCTTGGCCTTGTTCTGAGAGAGGAACCTTCTCTATGGCTTTCATTTGTAGTAATTTGGTGATTTGCTTCAAAGCCTCTGCCCTCTGATTTGGTGGCAGGTCTGGCATTCCTTTTCTTTTTGGCAATGTGTGGAAATGGAACCTGCATCCTTTGGCTATTATTTGCAGTGTCCATGAGTCCCTTGTAATGTAATGCCAATTTTTTGAAAATAAAGAAAGCTTTCCGCCCAATGGTGCTTCTAATTGAGCCCTGGTTGGCGGAGTCAAAAATAAGTCATTGTGTTTGTCCTGGTGTAGCAGTTGCTGTTCCAGCACTACCTCTCTGGTTGGGTGGCTGCCACTGACGGCCTCTGTAGTGGCCTCTAGCTTGCCCCCTACCTCTGGTACGCCTGTTCCTGCCTCTCTGTGATCTGTCTGAGTCTGGAAAGGACCAATTCTTAGTAGGCCAATTTCTGCTGAATCTCGGTGGTTGTACCTGCAGAAAGTCCTTGACTGTTTGCACAGATTTTGCCTTTTCTTCAAACTTCTTTAAGACCTCCTGGGCCGTGGAACCAAATAATTTTTGTTTTTCCATTGGAGCATCCAGGAGCTTAGCTTTAACATGGTCCGGTAGAGATTGTTCCTTCAACCAGGCATGCCGTCGTATAACTGCCCCTGTCACTGCTGACCTACATGAAGCTTCCAGTGCATCATAGCCACATTGCAGAAAATGGTTGCTAACCTGCTGTGAGTTATGTACCAGATCCTGACGAGATTTACGGTCAAGGGGCTCAGAGGAGGAAAGTTTCTTATACAATTCATCCAACAAATACTCTTGGGTACTGAATCATATGGAACTGACAATTTAATGCCCTCATAGAAAGAGTTGCAGAAGTATAAACTTTCTTTCCCCATCGCTCTAAAGCTCTAGATTCCCTTTCAGAAGGTAAAGGATTTTTAGCAGTGGCAGCTGCAACCCCTTTAGGGCCCTGAGAAATGGTTTCTGGGTCTGCAGAGTGGGCCTTGTACAGGTGAAAATGAGAATCGGGAACCCTGTAGTACCTATCAGGTTTGGCAGGAGCCGGAGGGAGAGAATCAGGGGCTGTACTAGCAACAGAGTACACATAATCAATAACATTCAAAACAGGAGGTATAGCCAAAGGCCTATGCTGAGGTAAATGTAAAAAGGTCCTTAATCTTTTTCTGGAATCAGAAAATTCCTTGCCCTGCCATTGGAAATGCTCTCTCGTAGAATGCAGTGTCTCACCAAAAGAAAACTCTTCAGGAGGGGAGGCCGAAGGAATAGATTCTTCAGCATCAGAATCCTCATAGGCCGAATAAGCCTCCTGCTGGTGCTCTGACAACACAGATTCATCCGTAGCCTCATCTGAAGAGTGGGGAACAGAGGGCTCAACCCTGGGCCTTTTGTCTGGAGGTGGAAGAGAGCCCCTGTCCGGGTGAGGTTGAGAACCTCTAATTAAGGAGATAAGGTCCTCTGCTAAGCTGAGAATTTGAGTGCTGGTGGAAGGCCTCCGAGACGTAGACTTGGGAGGCAAAGCTTTGGCAAGTTTGGCAGCTTTAGCCCTGGAGAAGGCCTTAATGGACATGGATGCAGGGGGTCTGGCTGCACCACGTGCAGGGGTGGACTTGTCTAAAGGAATGGTGTCGGACATGTCCTGGACACCGGCTTCCGTAGGTAGTTCAATAACCGACTCGGCCGGAGCCTCCGAGGCCGAGGTAGTCCGGTTGTAAGGTTTCGGTAACATGAAGCACCGAGGACTCTGTTTCAGCCGAAACCGAGACACTCGCGGTAGGCCTGACCGAGGTTTCAGCCGAAACCGCGGGCCACGAGGGTCGGTCCTTGTCCTTCCGTTTTTTAACTATATGTGCAGTCGGAGTCTCTGACGGAATTATATACGCAAAGTTAGCCCCAAAATATTCCTCTGCAAACTCCGACCGACGCCTAAGCGTTCGTCAGTTGAAGGAAGCACAGGCAGAACAGGCTGAGACATCGTGGTCTGGGCCTAAGCAAGGGAGACAGTAAGAGTGGAAATCCTTATGAGGTATTTGTTTCCCACAAGTTAAACAATTATTTACTTTATCTGACATCGGCTGAGGCAAGAAAGAGTCCCCAACGGGGTACTTAGCTTTTTCGAAGTCTTCGGTAGCTGAATCAAAGGAGCTGGCCGACCGGCACTTGCGAACTGCTTCTGCTTCGGGCACCGCGCGGCAAGAAAGACTGAGGAAGATGGAGTCGGCTGATGCTTTTATACCCCAGACGCTCTGACGTCAGGGAAAGTGCGACATCAGCCGAGGCCAGACCCAGACTTTGGAATCCGGCCGACCGAGGTGCTGCCTGAGGCAGGACAACCCATATGTTATGACTGCAGATGCATCCTTGAAGGACATCCGGTGGAAAGGCATATAGCAGACCGGTGGGCCAAGCTTGGACTAGGGCGTCCTTGAGAATCTCCCCCGGAACTGGGGTGAGAGAGAAGAACTGTTGGCATTTCGTGTTGAGGGGGGCTGCAAAAAGGTCGCAACAAGGAGTTCCCCATCTTCTGAAAATCTGAGTTGCCACAATGTCGTTCAGAGACCACTCGTGAGGGGAGGGAATAGTTCTGCTCAGTCTGTCGGCCATCACATTGGATCTCCCTGGAATGTGTGTTGCCACCAGAACACGTTTGGTTGCAATCACCCAATCCCATACCTTCATGGCCTCTCTACAAAGGGGGTAGGATCTGGTCCCTCCCTGCTTGTTCAGGTACCAGACTACTGACATGTTGTCGGACTGAATGGCAACCATGCCCTAACTGTGTAGTGCTTGCAGCGATAGAAGCACCGCCCTCATTTCTAGTATGTTGATGTGGAGGAGACTCTCGTCGGAGTGCCATTTGCCTTGGACTGACCTGCCCAGGTAATGTCCCCCCCACCCCATCTGGGAGGCGTCCGTAGTCAATGTGGCCACTGGAGGTGGTGGAACGAAGGGTCGCCCCTGATCCAGGTTGGAGGAAAGAAGCCACCAACGAAGGTCCTGTTTGCACGTCTCTGTGATCAGAATGTGGTGACTGAGAGGGAGATCCTGATAAGACCACTGGACTGACAGGAGCCACTGGAGAATCCTCATATGTAACCTTGCCAAGGGGACTAGGAGAATGGTGGCCGACATGGAACCTAACAGTTGTAGGACCATCCTGGCTGGGGTTCGACGTTTGAGGAGCAAGGCCCGAACTTGAGACTGTAGTGTTTCTATCCCCTCTGTAGCAAGATAGACCCACATTTGCTTTGAGTCTATCTCTACTCCGATAAACCGAATGCGCTGAGAAGGCAGCAACACGGACTTTGTCCAATTGAAGGTGATTCCTAGGGAGTTGCCTGGAGATATGGTGGCTGCTAGGTTTTGCAAGAGTAGACGCCTAGGAGCCAGTCGTCTAGGTATGGAAACATCTGGAATCCTAGACTTCTCAGGTGAGCAGTCACTACCGCCAAACATTTAGTGAACACCCTGGGGGCTGTGGTGAGACCAAAGGGCAGTGCACAGAACTGGAAATGACTGTCTCCCAGGCTGAAGCGCAAGTGTCTCCTGGACGCCTGATCTATCTGGATGTGATAATAGGCGTCCTTGAGATCTATGGAGCACATCCAAACACCTTTCTCCAGCAGCGGGAGAATGGATTGCAAGGTGACCATCCGGAACTTGGACTTCTTCACTGATCGATTTAGCTTGCTGAGATCCAAAATGGGCCTCAAGTCCCCGGTCTTTTTTGGCACCAAAAAGAATCTTGAGTAAGTCCCTAATCTGGTCTGGCCTGCGGGGACAGGTTGGATGACTCCTTTTTGAAGCAGCTTTGAGATTTCAATGGCTGCAAGATCCCGTTGACTGGGTGGCGGGTCTGGGATTTTTTGGGATGGAGGGGGGGGGGTTGAGAAAAAGGGATGGTGTAACCTCCGGCGATGATTCGGAGCACCCATGGGTCCTGAGTGATACTCTCCCAGGCCTTTAGGTGCTTCGAAAAACTACCCCCAACTGGCTCCGGAGTTGCACAGTCGGGCAATCCTTCAGGGATGCTGGAAGGTTGAGGAGCCACGAAAGGACTCGCGGTCTCCAGTGTTGCGGGGGCCGCCTCTGGGACGGCGTCTTCCTGAAAAATTTCCCCCTCCTCTGCCTCTAGAAGGGGGATCGCTCTGCTGTGAAGAGTAAGACTTTTGAGATTTATGGAACCACATTTTCCCCCCTCTTCTAGCCTTGGGATAAGGCCTGAAGGGAGTGGAAAACCGTGCCCCTACGGCAGTCAAAGTCTTACCCTCTTGTTCACAGCGAGTCAAGGTGTCCTTTACCTTGGGTCCAAACAGGGAGGACCCATCAAAGGGAGCGTCGGCAAAGGAAGACTTGAAGGCTTCCGCAAAATGATACAGGCGAAGCCAGGCTTGTCTCCGTAGAGCAACACCTGTTCCCGCCGCTCTGCTCGCCCCCTTGGCTGCATATGAAATGAGCCTCATGGACGAGTTCGATAACGATGATAGGGTAAGCCAGCTGAGAGCTAACCGTCTGGGCAAACTGCTCAGGTAAGTTACCAAAGAGGGTATCTGAAAGTTCCTTGACCACATCCCTCTGAAGTCTGGTGAAGTGCGTGAGATAATTCAGAGACCTTAAAGTAAAGGTTGCTGAAGTCAGGGTGCACTTCCCGTACCGATCCATGCTCCTGGACTCTTTGTTAGGAGGATGGATGGACGTTGAAGCCTCTGCCACATCTTGTTGGGTAGCAGATGCCACCACCAGGGCATCTACAGCCACACCTTTGGAGAGAAAATCCTTTTCAGGGGGGGCTGAAAAATTTATTGGGGCGAGCTGGCACTGGTTCCACAGAATCCGGGTGTTCCCACTCCCTTCGAGAGATCAAATCCAGGAGCTCATCGAAGGGCGGAGACACCCAGGAGGTGGAGGGCTGAGCCCCGAAGGCCTTGAGGAATACCGACTCCTCAGCGGAAGGGGGGTTTGGACTGCCAGTCGCCTCGTTGCTTCAGGATTTCCAAAATGTCCGCAAAGGAGACATCATCCGAGGACGACTTGGGGGACCCCTCCGCATCATCGAGGTCGGTGTCCGAGGTGAGAGACTTGTCAGGGGAGTAGACATGCTTCCTCTTGCACTGTCTCTTCCTTGGAGGTTTCTCCGAAGATGCTTCGGAGGGACCTTCAGGAAGGAGGGAACCCCCGATGGGGGTGGCCTCAGGCCCCAGGGCTCCGCTGTCTTGAGACAGGGGGACTACAAAGGAACCAGTCTCCGTGCCAAGGGAAGGTGCCGGTGAGACGGTGGAGGTGGCCAAAGAAGATTTGGCCAAAGCACTCCTCATGGCCCTGAAGGCGGGACCCCCAGAGTCCTGGGAAGGTCCGACCCCCGAGGCCACAACAGTAGACGGACTCCGCAGCCGACACCGAGAGGGTGGCTCGAACCGAAAACATCGGTCCCGGCATCACCCGGGCCGACAGAGGAGGTCCGTGTACTGAACTCCGACCCGAGGCGGGTTGGAGTAAGGGTCGGAACCGACCCGAAAACCTCCACCGGCTCCACCAGCACAGACTCCAACTGTGCCGTGGCTGTTGGAGGAGGAACCAAGACAACAGGGTGGGCAACCGGCTCCGGAGCCGACTGGGCTGGAGCCGAAACCAACTTTTGGAAGACTGGAGACTGAAACAGCCTTTGAAGTACCCTGTCTATGTCCGAATCCGACATTCTCGAAGACCGAGAAGAGATCGAACGAGTTCGAGTCGACTTCTCCACCGGTTCCAAAGGACTGGGGGACCGGCTCCAAATGGTCTCGATAAATATCGGTGCTGAGGGAGACTCCACAACCATTGAAATTTCCCTCAGAGTCGAAGTGGACTTCGGCGCCGAAGGGGAAGAGTCTGAGCGGGCAACTCTCATCGGCTCCGAAGACAGTGGAGCCGATGAAGGTGACCCGCCTCTCGAAGCTCTAGCCGTCGGCTCCAAAGCCAGAGGAGTCGAGGCTGGAGGCATCGAGGCAGACCGTTCCGCCCTCGGCTCCGAAGTCCGTGGAGCCGATGGAGAAGCCTGCCTAGATTTCTTTGTAGCCGGTTCCGACGGGCTGGTCGGAGCAGATGATTTCTTCTTCTTAGAAGGTGAAGAGGAAGAAGAAGATAAAGCCTCCTCAAAGGAAGGGGTGATAAGTCCTTTTAAAATCAATTTGTTTTTCCTCTCTTGGAGGACACGGGAGGAAAAAGCGTGACAAATGCTGCATGACTCCTGAAGATGCTTAGGGCCTAAACAATAAACGCACAAAGAGTGATCGTCCGTAATGGACATTTTGTAACTGCATTTAGAGCATTTCTTGAATCCAGAAGGTCTGTGCTCTTTCGACATGTTGACCCAATCACTACCACAGAAAAAATCTTTAACAAAAAATTTTGCTCAAAGGAAAGCGTAACTGAGGACAAGACCCCTCTAACAGAAAACGGGATTACTTGTCCGAAACTATACTACAATACCACAAAAAAAAAACTCACACTAAGTTTCAACCACGCGCGAGAGCAAGGCCCCTCTAACTTAAATGGGATCCTTTCCCTCAAACTGATGATAATTTCTCCACAAAAAACAACGATAGCTGTTAAAACAGATTTTGGGTAAATTAGCCAAAAATTCCTGACAGAATTTTTTAAAGAAATAAGCACTTAGCTCAGCCAAGTCCGAGACCACGTCTTTGCTGTAGAAGCGGCAAATGAGATCTGGGAGGCAGTGGTGGTGCATCCTGGGATGTGGGAGAGCTCAGCCAATAAGAGACTTCGTTCTATAGTATAGCGTGCCGAGTCGGAGCCGAGGATCGGCTCCGAACCCATCAGTACAGAATGTAGGCGAGATAGGATCACATTACATCATCCAAGTAGTGTATTTCTTCTGAATCTGAATCATAAGTAAACTCGAGAAATTCTGTACTCTGATTAATATATTTGATGAATTCTTTAATTTCATCTTCGGGTCCATCCCATAAAATGAATATATCGTCCAAAAATCTATAGTAGCCTATAATGTGTTTGAAAAAGGTAGAACTAAAGACAAAATGTTTTTCCCAGAATAACATTATATTTGCGTAAATAGGTGCACAAGCAGATCCCATGGCAACTCCATCTGTTTGATGGTATAAATCTCCTTGAAAATAAATTTAATTATACTTCAAAACAAGTTCCATATTTTCCATAACCAACCTGAAATCATCAGGTGTGAGGATTTTCATCTCAACTATCATATTTTCAAACCATTCCAACCCAATTCGGTGTGGAATGACCGAAAATAAATCTCTCACATCAATTGTCAAAAAAAACAATACCTTCCCCATACTGTGTGCCACCTATTTTAGATAGGAAATCCCATGAGTCTATTAAAATGTGAGTAAATTTCTTGTAAAATTCTTTTAGTTTGGTGTCCACAAAAATTGCAAGTGGTTGTGTTTTTGAACCTTGTGAAGACACAATTGGTCTTAGGGGTGGACTTTCTTTGTCCTTATGCACCTTGGGTATGCCAAATATTGCTGGGATGACAGGTTTTATTACCCTTAAAAAATTATATAGTTCGTTATCTATAAGACCTTGTAGTAAATTATCTTCTAAAATCATGTCTATCTTCCTGTAAGAAATATTCACTTCATTCCTAGATACTAGGCTATACCTACTGTCTTTGTCTAGTATATCACATATTCTTTTTGTGTGTATCCATCAGCACTACCCCTCCACCTTTATCCGGTTTCATTATCCGCAAATTGACGTTGTCACTTAATTGTTTTAGGGTACAAATTTCATTCTTAGTCAAGTTTTGTCCTATGGGTGGGTGTTTTTTATATCCATCCCTTATTGTGCCCGTGACACACCTTTCAAAATTCAACATGTCTTGGTGTATTGGGGGGTTAAAAGTACTGGCTTTCTTAAGAGTAGTTTTTCTGTGTTTAGTCTTCCTTTCTTTGAACATGTGAAATAAGTTCAACTTCCTAGTAAATAGCCTAAAATCTAATAAAATTTCATCAATCCCAGGTTTTTTAACTGGGACAAATGTAAAACCTTTTGTGAACAAGTTGAAATGTTCTTATTTACCTCAACATCTGTGTAGTTGTAAATGAAAAAAATTTGGATAAAATAACCTTGGACCCAACGTTTCTCTCTATATTGTTTGAACAGGTTTCGTTAACACATTCTTGGGACATGGGAGAACGGATAATACTGTTTATTTTATCTCCCTGACACCCCCCCTCCCCCTCATATGTGGTGGTACATAGTGGTTCCTCGTCACTACTGCATAAGATGGTTGCTGGTCTAAATTCCTTATCCTTTCGGACCTTCTCGGTCCCTGCTCTTCTAAAGGGATCCCACTATTAGTGTTTTGATCTCCATATTGATTGTGCATTTGTTTGTATCCCCCATGGTGACCTTGGTATTCACCAAGTCCCATTTCTTTTCCCCTGTTGTAACCTCCTTCATTGTTTTGCAAGTTCCTTCTGAAAATTCCTATCGTCACAAAAGTATGCTTTCCCCTCCCTGTAGTCGTTCAAATCCCTATCCAATTTTCTTGTCTTCCTAACATGGTTCTTTGAAATCACATTGTCCACTTCGTACATTCAATTTGTCAATAATATTTTTACATTCAAGCATAACATAATTAGTGTCAATTAATGGCCAGCCTATTAGAAGTCAAGACTAATTAAATATGGGTGTTACTTAGATGTATTTAAACTGAAGATTTGTATGTACAACAGATTCTGATGAAGTCTCCATATGGGAGATGAAAGCGCTTAATCTGGTGACTTTTATTTATTTTTCGTAATAAATTGGTGTTTTGAAACGCTTACCTGGTGTTCTGTTGGACTTTGATTTCGATTTTACTTAACTTAAAGTTCCACGTTCTACTAAGAGGAAAGCCTTTATTATTCCGGTAGTCAGATTGCTAACAGACGACAT
The DNA here is from genome assembly GCF_019279795.1 of Protopterus annectens. NCBI lineage: Eukaryota > Metazoa > Chordata > Ceratodontiformes > Protopteridae > Protopterus > Protopterus annectens. The sequence goes on from NC_056744.1 coordinate 1,522,110,048, forward strand.
TGGTGGATAGTTAAATCTAGTCTCAAAATATTTTAAAGCAAAACTATACAGACGTTTTATAGTACACTGATTAAATTTAGCACAAAACCGACAGCAAGGCACGTTGTGATCAGGGCCTAGGCAAGGAATACAGTACAAGTGAAAATCCTTATGAGGTATTTGCTTCCCACAAGTAATGCAATTATTAACTTTTACTGACATCGGTAAGGAGCAAGAAAAGGTTTCTCCAAGGTACTTAGCTTTAAGTTAAAGACTTCGGTTCTGAAACTCGCAAACGAAAATTTCAGGAGTCGGCTGACCAGCACTTGTGAACTGCTTCGGGCACTGCACGGCAAGAAAGACTGATGAAAGTGGAGTCGGCTGCATGTGTTATACCCCCGACGACCTGATGTCATGGAAGAAGAGACAGCCACCGACCGACGCAGGACCCAAGACTTTGTTAATCAGGCCGACTGAGGGAAACCTGCCAGCAGATTACCCAAATGTAATGACTGCAACAGTGAAACATGAAGAACATCATGTGGTGGCGGAAATGAGGGCCAACATGATGCCAAGTGCACAGTGAAAGAAACACTAAAGAAGGACTTGCAGGTAGCTGTTGCAACAGCTGCAGAAGGAGGCGGCTCCATTACATCCTCCTCCTTGTTCCAATACATAAAACCTTTACAGCCCTTGTTTTAAAATGTAGTTTTAAACTTCATTTACATATACTCAGATCTGCATCTGGTGCCTTTTTTAATTTCCACAGTGTATCAAGTGGATATTTGTGGGATGTGTGCTGATATTACAAACTGAAGCACAGGGCTTTTAAAAGTTAATAAGTATGCCATGGTTGCTACACATACTTGAATGCCTCTTCAGTACAAATGCCGTTTATCTTTGCAGATTTATGAACAAGGCACATTTTATATGTACATGTGGAACTAAGGTACTCTGCATAGGAGACTTCTGGTTTGTGACCCTCAGGTAGTTTCATGTGTCATTTTTGAACTTCACATTTTCACAGGTGTATTACAACATGCTGCCAGCATTACCTAGTAAGTAGTATGCTCTTCTATTTCATTCTGAATCCAGCTGTTTGCATTTGTTTAAGGAAAATTGTACTTATGAAACTGGCTCTTTATAGGGGTCATTTTAAAGCAAGAAAAGTGCTTAACATGCTGACACTAACATATTTAGAGGTATACCTCATCAGATGCACAAGGCCACAAAGCTTAAAGTCACAACATGTTACGTACATCACACTATGGGCAGTGTAAGTAAATGAGGCGAAGTACTATAAGAACCAGTAATGCCTCTACATATGGAATATTGTCTCCCCCTCTGGTTTTGTGTACCCAGCTGACCATTAGAAGCTTGGCTATACTACTTTTTCTTAGCATCCCCAGTACTATTCCCCTGGTGCTGGGTTGGAGTAGTCTGAAGCATCATGCAGACTTGACCCTGCATACTATGGAAAATTTTTTGGTATGCCCTAACTGGGCAAAGTTAGTGATGTCACATGTATTACAAAGTACAAAGCCACAACTCCCACGTCGTCCTTTTACCAACAATACACATGGAATGTGATGATTATCTTCTATAAGCTTGTGTTTGCAAAAACTCCTATGGCCAATGGTGAAGACTTTCATTTCTTTATGAATGCTGTAGTGGAATGGATGGTACAAACCTCTCATTCAAATAAGCTGTTGTTTGTCTTTTCAGCTTTTCCCAGTTAGGGGTCACCACAGCGGAACTCCAGTCCACTAATGATTGGCAGTAGATTTTTATGGTGCCGAGTTGCCAGCCCGACGCCCAACCTTCAGTGAAGGCATGCTCACTCACGCATGTCTTTCGGAGGCCACTCGACCGCAGGGAGGACATGCAGACTCCACACAGAAGGCACTCCAGCCGAGAATCGAACAGGAGAACCTCTTGCTGTGAGGCAACAAAGCTACAGCTGTACCACTGTGGCATAATAAGTACATAACATATTTTTTAATTCAGAAACTGTCTTCTAAATGCAAATATAACACTACTGTAAGTACGAAGAAAATGACAGGTGAACAACTTATCATTAGATTCAGGAACTCTAACAAATTCCTTAAAATCATAAGGCACATATATGGTAACACCAATAAAAAAACATGCACAACAGCAAACACAGGTCTAGATTAATACAAATCAAAACACCATATATTTGATAGAATAAACATTTTTAATAAAATAAAAAAATTTAAGCACTTTCATCGGAATGTAAAAAGCAAGACTTCATCAGACTGTTGAAATTCACACCACGAACATTTCATTTTCAAAGAGCTACATCACACTCTAGTACCAATAAAAAAATATTTTACAAATAAATGAATAAATGCCTTTCAGTTTAAGAATAACCTTTTTTTCTGCATTACTGAGGCCAGGTTTAACAAAAGCATTTAACTGTATTTGCCATTTCAATTATTTTACTTCCAAAGCATTCACTCTGCCCCCGCTCCCTCCATGTCTTCCTTCTGGTGATACTTTGGAAGTAAAAAATAACAGTGAAGTGTTTATGATGCAAGTCAAGCGAGTCTGTAAAATGGATTCTGAGAGTCACATTATGCTTACACATCCATCAATTATTCATTGCAAATTCCAGGCAACAATCTATGCAGCAAAATCAGAAACTCTTCAAGACTTAACAGCAAACAACTTTATATAAACATATCTCCCTTACTGGGTTTGATAACTGCTTCCACTTCCTTCCAAATATTGTGCAGCAGTGCTGGGTCCCTATATACCTCCTCTCGCAGTTTAAGATTCACCAGTGTAACATGTACTCCCTTCAGTATTTCTGAATACCTGAGAAGATAAGGCAGAAAAATGTTAATATTCATATTTACCGAATGCAAGCCCCAAAAAAACTCTGCATTAGTTGAGAGGTATAGTCGGGCGGCCACGGTGGTGCAGTGGTTAGCACTGCCGCCTCACAGCAAGAGGTTCTCCGGTTCGATCCTCGGCTGGGGTGCCTTCTGTGTGGAGTCTGCATGTCCTCCCTGTGGTCGCGTGGGTTTCCTCCGGGTGCTCCGGTTTCCTCCCACATCCCAAAGACATGCTGCAGGTGGATTGGACACTCTAAATTGGCCCTAGGTGTGCATGTGTGTGTGCCTTCTGTGGAAGGTTGGGCGCCGGGCTGGCAATTCAACACCATAAAATTCCACTGCCAATCAGTGTGCGGACAAGGTGATCCGCTGTGGCGACCCCTAACCGGGAAAAGCCGAAAGAAGAAGATTAGTTGAGAGGTATAGTCAGTGTGTGTATTAATACAGTGATTTCATAAATTTATTTTATAAAAAACACAATTATTATGTAGAAACAAATGCATTCAAAATTCCAATAAAATATACAAAATAATGAGGTGTGGAAGCAAATGGACAAAACAATTCATTTATCTAACATATCAAAAAAAATCAAAATTTATATTCAGACTGGCACACTATCGGTTTTAATGATTGGGCAATTGATGCTAGAGTGGTAGACAAACTTTTCCTATCCTCTGTCAGTCTTCAGCTCTCCTTGTTATATTGGTGACAACAGGACCACTATTTTACCAAGCCTAATGGCAGAACTAAGAGGTAATAAAAAAGCTAGTTACCTAAATACTGCCTTCTATCGACTATACTCCAACTCCCCTGACTTACTTAACACTTCCTTCCCCATCCTCTCTTCCTCACCCAGAAGGATAAAGATGTTTTGATTTCACTATCAGCCAGTCCAGGAATATGACAACTACCCCAGAAAATCTGTTCTCCCTCCAGTGGTTATACAAAGAGCAGCACAGAATCCTTGGCACCAGTCCTGTTGTAACCCACTATTTATACCTAAAACTATTGATTTGTACTTTCATACTATCTCTTTAGGCGTACTGAGACATTGCATAAGTTGTCTCAATTTTTCTGACAACCACCTATTACCCAATCAAAGAGTATGTGAGAGACGTACTTATACATCATCTCTGGAGGAAAGGCTCTTGTATACATCCACTACAAAAACCAAACAGGTTGTCAGACACACACTGCACTACACAATACCTGCCATACACACATTAAAGGACAAAAACACAGACCCACATAGGCAGAGTAAAAGAAATCTACAAACCCAAAACCTCAAAGGCCTCCCATATGCAATAATTACAATAAGTACTTTCAGCAATCTCACAAAACACACTACCAAAGCAACACCCACAATACACATTCAGCCTTAACTCACAGTGTTTCTACATCTAAATTCATAAGGCAGGCCACCATACAATCCAACATTTTGGTTACAGAAGACTCTCTTTAATTTCTCAACATCTTTTGGATTTCTAATACTATGGTGGGAATTGACCCCATTCCCAAGTCAAAGTATGATTAAGGTTCTTGAAATTAGTATTGTTTCAATCTTTGATGTCAGCCAGAAGTGCTCTTCACAGCACCCGCAATGTACCCAGCAATGACTCCTCTGCAATTCATACACAGTTACATGCATCAGTAATATATCTAAATAAAATTGTAGGTTCATTTTTATAAGATCCATTATTCCTACTACTATTGGAACTGTCTGGGTATCTTTGTTCCACATTGCTCTCATTTCTGCCTGCAAATCCTGATATTTTATGACTTTGTGTCTCTCTGTACGCAAGACATTGTAGTCACGGGGTATGGTGATTTCAATGATCAATGCTACTTTTGTCTTCTTTTCACAGACCACTATATCTGGTTTTCTCGCATCTATCTATTGAACTGTTGGTAACAGGTGATCCCATGTGATGTAGGCCATCATTTTCTATTATGCTTTGCAGCTCATGTTTCCAGTCGTTTTCAACTACTTCAATATTATAATGTTTGCATAATCCCCAGTGCAACAGTCTTGCCATATTATTATGCCTTTCAGTATACAGTCCTTCTGCCATTAGTATGTCATAATCAGCAACAAGGCGTGCAACTGTTTCCAATTCTGTTTTACAAAACCTACATTTGTCTGCTTCCCCCACATGTTCAATGGACTTTGTAAACCAACTTATATATGTAGTCCATTATCTTGGGCTGCCAATAATAACCTTCCATCTTCTGATTTGAATTTGCCTCTTCTTAACCATTCCTGTGTTTGATCCTGATCAACACGAGGTTGCTCCAGGAGTTTTCTATCCTTGCAACTACATTTATGGACTTTCCAAATTTCTTGCCTTCTCATCTGAACCTTCACCTTATATTCTTTCTTTTGCTTTTTGACATATTCAGTTGCTGCCTGAGTTTTATCTACTTCTGGTTTGATTTCCATTCCCACTTGATGCTGATATGCTTCTGCTAGACTAAGCAGGGAAGTCATCTTAGATTTATTCTCCTCATGCTTCAAAACTTTCACTATGTTTGGGTCTTGTGAGGTCAGCAGATATGTATGCAGTCCCACAACTGCAGAACTATACATGTAATCAATTTCAAGGAGGTCCGTACCTCCTTCGGAATGGAGAAAAAGAAGTTATGTACCTACCATAATGTTCCATGTTAGTTGTCTTCATCTTGCCTTCGTTCTTGCTGGTTGGGATCGGGGCCTATCCTTGGCTCCAACACGGCCATCTTCTATAGCTCGAGAGCTGTTTACTGGCTCGAGGCTACCCCTTATCCCATGATGCCTAGCGCTAGCTACCCAGATCTCATTTGAAATAGCTAACCCCAGACATAGCCAAAGAATCATCCTGTCCAAGCAAACAGGTAGAGCATACCTGTCATACTCTCTAAGTCAGTAGAGGAAACAAACCAGAGAACACTCAGCCAGTGAAACCAAAACTCACCTCAATCCAATAGGACAGGGGGACTTTTCAAAAAGTTGTTCTTAAAGAGATGAAGTTAATGTTTGAAGAGTTTAGTAAAGAAAAAAAACAATACAATTTAAGCAAAAATGAATGGCAAGCTTTAAAAAATTTGAAAAAAATGAAAAATGATTATATATTTAAATGTGCAGATAAAGGGGGTAATTGGGTTATTCTTAATAGATCTGATTATTGTACTATGGTTAATAGATTGCTTTCTAATAGTGAAGAATATTCCAAACTTGATGGGGATCCCACTAAATTGTATAATGAAGAATTGTTAACCCTTCTGGAAAGGGGAGAGCGATTAGGTTTCTTTTTGCATACTGATATCAAGAAGATGTATATTAAGGACCCTCGCATACCCATATTATATGCTCTTCCCAAGATTCACAAAGATCTGGTAGAGCCCCCTGGTAGGCCAATTATATCAGGGATAGGCTCTTTTTTGGAGAATGTTAATGTTTTCCTGGATTTCCAGTTGAAAACTCATCTCAAAAAAGTAAATGCTCATATTAGTAACACTCAGGATCTGATTAATGAAGTAAATAAAATTTCTTGGGAGAGAGATTTTTATTGGGTAACCATCGATGTTAAGTCATTATATACAAACATCAACATAAGATGGGGGCTTGAAGCCATTCATAATATGTTAGGTGAAGGTCCGAGGACCAGCTTTTTGATCTCCTTGTTAGAATTTTGTCTAACTCACAACTATTTTGTATTTAATGAGGAGTATTTTTTACAAATCAAGGGAACGGCTATGGGAGCAGCTTATGCTCCCACTTATGCCATTATATACATGGATTCCTTTGAAAAGAAATTTATCTATACCTCAGATTTCTTTAAAAATAGAGTGGTTTTGTACAAGCGTTTCATTGACGACTTAATTTTCATATGTAGAGGGGATGTTATAGAGTTTTGTGAATTTTTTGAAAATTTGAATGAAAATGAACATAATTTGTCATTTTCATATGAGATCAGTAGGAATCAAATCAATTTCTTGGATTTGACATTATTTGATAAAAATAATACTATAGGATTCAGACCTTATAGGAAAAGTACGTCAGTGAATATGTTTTTACATGCTAGCAGCATGCATCCTCCACATTTGTTAAGAGCCTTACCTCATGGAGAATTCAAAAGGATATATCAGCATACCAGCATAGAATCTGAGTTAGATTACGAATTAAATGAGGTATTTGTTAGATTATGTGATAGAGGTTATGATAAAGGGCAATTATTAGCTAGCATGAATAACATTAATAAACAGAAAACATTTAGGAAGACAGAAATGAATGTTATAGATTCTTACAAAAAAGATAAAGATATTGAAGATGTGTTTTTTGTGACTAGATATACTGCCTTTTCTGAAAAATTTGTTTCTATCATCAAGAGATTTTGGTTTTTGATCAGTGAGGATGATCAGATAGGTGAACTTTTTCCTGATCACATAATATTTTCTTATAAGAAAGGTAAAAATTTAAAGGAAATATTGAATAATAATCTCTTGACAAAAAGAATTTCCAAAGCCACTAGCATGGGATCTTTTAGATGTGGATCTTGCAGTGTATGTGACAGAATTTTTGATGTCAGATGTATTAATAATGTCAACCACTACCCCAAACACTATTTTACTTGCAAATCTATTGGTGTTGTATATACACTTACTTGTTCTTGTAATAATACATGGTATATTGGACAAACTAAAAGAATGGTTAGGGTGAGAATTCTAGAGCATTTAAAAGACATCCGAAACCATAATTTATCTAGTCCAGTTGCCAAACATTTTTAGAAGTTCATGAAGGAAAAGCTGATAGTTTAAAATTTAGTATTTTGGGCAAACCTTTTTGTTGTAAAGGTGATAATATTTGTGACAGATTATTGGAGCTAGAAACTAAAATGATTCTAAAATATAATACTTTAAAACCTTTAGGACTGAATTTAGAATTAGGCATATGATAATTTGATTATTTAACATGTTATGAATATTTTTTGATCAAATAAATAACATAAAATGTTTATATTTTTGATACTAATATTCATATATTTATATAAGAATTTATAAATAGGAAGGTCACTTTAAATATATTTCTGATGCATTTTTTCCCTCCTTTTTTGCATTTAATGATGTAATAAATTGAATAATTGATCCAATTAATGTTTATATAAATACTACTACTAAGTAACATTGAATTGTGATCCTTTGAAGGCGAATGGCCGAGGTACCAGATCTTTGGAGAGAATAAAGAAAATTTCTGCTGGATTAAGTATTGGCTGTTTGGTGTGTTTTATATTTGTTTTTTTGCTTCGTCAAGTTTGTTTGTCATACCTGTCATACTCTCTAAGTCAGTAGAGGAAACAAACCAGAGAACACTCAGCCAGTGAAACCAAAACTCACCTCAATCCAATAGGACAGGGGGACGGAGGGTGGGACACAAAAAAGAAAGCGAGATGAAGACAACTAACATGGAACGTTATGGTAGGTACATAACTTCTTTATGTTAAATTGTCTATCTCACTTTCGTTCTTGCTGGTTGGGACAGCGTCCCTAGCACCTACAATCCTGCGCGGCTCATTGAAACAGACTCTTCAGAACAGTGGAACCAAAGTCAGCTCTGCTCCTGGAGACCATATCTAGCTTGTAATGAGAAATAAAGGTATGAGGATTTGCCCACATAGCAGCTGCACAGATGGAATCCATGGGCAACCTAGATTGGAAGGCTACAGAGGTGGCCAAAGCCCTAGTAGAATGACCTTTCGGTTTGATAGGTAACTCTGTTTCTCAATTAATAAATGAAAGTAATAATGCGAGACAACCACCTGGATAAGGTCACTTTGGAAACTGGAAGACCTTGTTTGCCTAGAGCGTAGGAAAGGAATAGTTGGTCAGACTTCCTTATATCCTTAGGCCTATGCAAGTAAAAATGAAATTGTCTATGAACGTCCAATTGGTATAATTTGTATTCTGCCTTGTTGGTGTGGTTAGGGAAAAACACAGGAAGGTCTACAGATTGGTTTAAATTATTTTCTGAGCAGACTTTCAGAAGGAATGAGGGATTAGTCCTCAGAGCAACCCTGTCCTTATGAAAAAACAAGTATGGAAGACAAACACATAGTGCCTGAAGTTCAGAGACGCATCTGGCTGAAGTAATAACTACCAGAAAGAGTGTTTTCCAAGATAGAAACTTAATGGAGCAGGACACTGCAGGTTCAAAGGGGGGCATAATTAAGGAGGTTAGTACCAAATTAAGGTCCCAAGGAGGAGGAGGATCTCTCACTGGAGGTCTAATGAGAGTAGTCCCTCTTAAAAAGGCTTTACAGAGCATATGAGACAATGTTTGAATTAGACAACCCAAAATGAAAGATAGTAATGGCCGCCAATTGAACCCTGATTGTAGCAGAAGCGGACCCAGAATGAAAAAATTGTGCTAGGAACTCCAAAATGTCGTGGACTGGGGCTGAAAAAGGATCTACGTTCCTAGCCTCTGCCCAACAAGAAAAACATTTCCATTCGCTAGCAAAAGTTTTTCTAGTTGTGGACTTGTGAGAGGAGACAATAATCTCATGCACGGCCGGGGAAATGTTGGGAAGCCTGGCTAAGGTTGGAAGTGAAGCAACCAAGCCGTGAGCTGGAGTGTTTGGAGGGATTGATGCAGCCCACCTGTTTGATGAATCAAGTAGGTCTGGAATCGGATCCAGAATCCAGGGCTGATCGAGAAGGTAATGGTGCAGGAATGGAAAAGTACAGTTTTGTACCTACCATAAATGTAGATGTCCGATAGGTATGCATCTGCAGTCATAACATCTGGGTTGTCCTGCCTCAGGCAGCCCTTCGGTCGGCCGGATTCCAAAGTCTGGGTCTGGCCTCGGCTGATGTCGCACTTTCCCCGACGTCAGAGCTTCTGGGGTATAAAGGCATCAGCCGACGCCATTTTCCTCAGTGTTTCTTGCCCCAGATGCCTATATATATATATATATATATATATATATATATATATATATATATATATATATATATACACAAACAAACAAATACACCATAATAGATTCCCCCAGCTAGCTGAAAGAAGGGTAAGCACCCTAGGAATACCACAGAGGGGAAGGAGGGTGGGTAATCCTGACTGCAGATGCATACCTATCGGACATCTACATTTATGGTAGGTACAAGACTGTACTATGTCCTTCAAGGATGCATCTGCAGTCATAACATCTGGGTAGAATACCATAGCCAAACTGGGGGAGGAGGTACTAAGATAAGGATGGTGTAGTTAAGATCCCCTGTAAAAATGCAGTTGCAAAGCCTGCTCGGGATCTGGAGTATAAAGGTAGATTGTAATGCTTGGCAAATGTATGCACGGAGCTCCAAGTAGCAGCTTCTAAAATGTCCTTGGTAGCCACCCCTCGTAGGAAAGCTGTAGTGGTGGCTGTGGCCCTTGTGGAATGAGGCCTGATATTTTCAGGAGCTGTCTTTCCATGAAAAGAGTAGCAAAAGCGAATGCAATTTCCTATCCATTTAGAAATTGTCTGTTTGGAAATTGCTTTTCCTTGCACCCCAGTTGCATATGCTACAAAAAGTTGGTCAGTTTTCCTGCTGGTTTCAGTTCTGTCCAGATAGTAGCGTAGTTGTCTGTGTATATCCAAGGTGTGCAAAAGTTTTTCTCCTTTGTTCTGTGGGTTAGGGAAGAACGTAGGCAAATGAATAGCTTGGTTCAAGGATACCCTGGATACCACCTTTGGCATGAAAGTAAGATTGGTTCTCAGAGACACTCTATCCTGGTGAAAAATAAGGAAAGGCTGCACCGCCATTAATGCCTGTAACTCGGATACTCTTCTTGCTGAAGTGATTGCCAGAAGGAAAGCAGTTTTCCAAGATAAAAACTGTAAGTCTGCTGATGCTGCTGGTTCAAAAGGAGGTAGTGTTAATTTTTCCAGCACAAAATTGAGATCCCATGCAGGCAGAGGGGGTCTCCTTGGAGGTTTAACATTTTTGATCCCTCTCAAAAATTGTCTGAGAAGAGGGTGAGAGAAGATAGGAGGATCAATATTGTATTCTGCTGAAATTGCTGAAGCATGAATCTTAATGGAAGAGTAGGACAGGCCATTGTGGAACAATTCTGCTAAGTATTCTAGGATGTGTGCTAGGTTTGCCACTGTGACATCTGTGCCCTTTGATGTGCTCCAAATGAGGAATCTCTTCCATTTAGCTGAGTATGTCTTCCTTGTGGAGGGTCTGCGAGCCTCCAGGATAATGTCCTTGACCCTCTGAGATAAGACAGTTTGGTTTGGTTTTAAGCAATTTTCCAGGCAGTTAGTTGCAGTGTTTTCAAGTTTGGATGCAGGGTCTTGAAATTGTTCTGCGTTAGAAGAAGAGGCCAAAGGGGTAGAGGCCATGAGTTCGCCTGAGACATGCTTCTCAGTAGCGGATACCAGTGCTGTCTTGGCCAGTCGGGAGCTATTAGTATCACCTTTGGCTGTTCCTCCCTGATCTTCAGTAGAACCTTGTACATCAATGGGAGAGGTGGAAATGCATACACTGTTAGGGCATTCCAGCTGAAAGAGAGAGAGTCCACCCTCCAGGCTTGTGGGTGGTATGTCCTTGAGCAGAATTTCTTCAGTTGGTGGTTGAGTGGGGAGGCGAACAGATCTATCTCTGGCATTCCCCATTTCTTTGTTATGAGCTTGAAGATGTCTGGATGCAGCATCTATTCGTGAGCATCCGTGGTAGTTCTGCTTAAGCTGTCTGCTAGTGAATTCTCTTTTCCTGGTACGAATTTGGCCTGCAGCTGGATATTGAGATTCAGGCCTAGGTTCCACAGATCCATTGCCATCCGGCATAGAGGGTAGGAGTGTGTGTCTCCCTGTTTGTTTATGTACCACATGACCGTGGTGTTGTCTGTCCTTATCAGCAGATGTCCTTGCTGGAGGAATGGTTTGAATGCCTCGATTGCATGCTTCACTGCCAGCATCTCCTTTTGGTTTATGTGCAAGTTTAGCTGGCCTTGAGACCATAGGCCTTGGATACATTTGTCCTACATGTGTGCTCCCCATCCTAGGTCTGAGGCGTCCGTGGTGATGGTCTGCCTTGGTTTTGGTTTGTTGAAAGGCAACCCTCTGTTGGACTGGCAGGCCTGAGCCCACCACAGGAATTCCTTTTCAAGGCATGGAATGATTGGTATCATGGTTTCTAGACTGTGCCTGTGTTGAGACCATACATTCCTTAGGTACCATTGTAATTTCCTCATATGCAGCCTGGCATGCGGGATCAAAATTATGCAGGATGCCATGTAACCCAGGGCCTGCAGGACTTTCCTTGCAGTAAGCTGAGTTTGTCTTGTTAAAGTCATGAAGTAATCTGGAAGTTGTTTTTGTTTTTCTTCTGTGAGAAAAGCCATTTGAGTTATTGTGTCCAGATCTGCACCCAAAAAGGTTATCCTTTGGGATGGCACTAGTCTTGACTTTTGGATGTTGACTGTGTATCCCAAGGCCTGTAACAGGTGTATGACATAGGCCAAATCCTTTATCAAATTTGTCTTGTTGTCCGCTTGTATCAGGCAATCGTCCAGGTATGGGTAGATTTGAATTCCCTGAAGTCTGCAATGTGCAATTACTGATGCCAGGCATTTCGTGAATACTCTGGGCGCAGTAGATAAGCCAAAGGGTAATGCTGAGAATTGATAATGCTCTGATCCTGCAAGAAATCTGAGGTGTCTTCTGCAATCTGGTCGGATAGGGACGTGCAGGTATGCCTCCTTGAGATCTAGAGTCACCAGCCAAGACTCCTTGCCCAACATGGGAAGAAGTTGCTGTAGGGTCAGCATTTTGAATTTTGGCACAATGAGATATGTGTTCAGTGCGGACAAGTCAAGAATAGGCCTCCATTGGTTTTCTTTTCTTGGTACAAGGAATAGTCTGGAGTAAAATCCTTGGCCTTGTTCCATAGATGGTACCCTTTCTATCGCTTTTATCTGAAGTAAATTGTTGATTTGTCTTAAAGCCTCTGGCTTCTGGTTTGGTGGAAGGTTTGGCATTCCGCTCCTTTTTGGTAAAGTGTGGAAGTGAAACCTGTATCCTTTGTCTATTGTTTGCAATGTCCATGTGTCCTTTGTAATGCAATGCCAGTTTTTTGAGAATAAAGCCAGCTTTCCGCCCAAGGTAGCTTTCCAGTTGTTCCCTGGTAGGCGGAATCAGAGTCAAGTCATTGTGTCTGTCCTGTGGTAGTGGTTGTGGTTGCAGCTGTGGCACTATTCCTCTGGTTGGCAGGCTGCCACTGACGGCCCCTGTAGGCACCCTTTGATTGACCTCTGCCTCTAGGGCGTCTATTCCTGCCCCTCTGTGCTCTGGAGGTGTCTGGAAAGGACCAATCCTTTGAAGGCCAGTTTCTGCTGAACCTCGGAGGTTGGACCTGCAGAAATTCCTTTACTGTTTGCACAGATTTTGCTTTTTCTTCCACTTTCTTTAGAATTTCCTGTGCAGGGGAGCCAAATAAACTTTGTTTCTCCATTGGAGCATCTAGGAGTTTAGCCTTGACATGGTCTGGCAAGGATTGCTCTTTTAGCCAGGCATGCCTACAATTACTGCCCCAGTCATAGCTGATCTAAATGAAGCCTCCAGTGCATCATAGCCACATTTTAAGAAATGATTACTGACCTGCTGAGAGTTGTGTACCAAATCCTGAAGGGATTTACGGTCTAAAGGTTCAGGAGAAGAAAGCTTTTTATTCAGCTGATCTAACAAATATTCTTGGTACTGTATCATATGGAATTGACAGTTTAATGCCCTGGCAGAAAGAGTAGCAGATGTATAAACCTTCTTACCTCATCTCTCTAATGCTCTAGACTCTCTTTCAGAGGGAAGGGGATTTTTGGCAGTGGTAGCTGCAACACCACCTTTTGGGCCCTGAGAAATAGTTTCTGGGTCTGCAGCATGGGCTTTATACAGTTGGAAGTGAGAATCCGGGACCCTGTAATATCTGTCAGGTTTGGCAGGGGCCGGGGGAAGAGAATCAGGTGCAGAACTGACATCATTATACACATCATCAATTACAGTTAGCACTGGAGGTATGGCAAAGGGCCTATGCTGGGATAAATGTAAAAATGTCCTTAATCTTTTTCTAGAATCAGAAAAAATCCTGACCCTGCCATTGAAAGTGTTCCCTCATTGAGTGCAAAGTCTCCCCAAAGGAAAATTCTTCAGGAGGGGAGGCCGAAGGAATAGAGTCTTCTGCATCTGAATCCTCATAAGGCGAATAGGCCCCCCTCCTGATGGTCTGACAAATCAGATCCATCCGTGGAGTAATCAGAGGAGAGAGGTTCAGAGGGTTCAGTCCTAGGCCTTTTGTCAGGTGGAGGTTGGGAGGCCCTGTCAGGGTGAGGTTGGGAACCCCTAATTAAGGATATAAGGTCCTCAGCAAAACTGAGAATCTGAGAACTTGAGGAAGGCCTCTGTGAAGTAGATTTGGTGGGTAAAGCTTTTGAAAGTTTGGCAGCTTTAGCCCTGGAGAAGGCCTTAATAGACATAGAAGCTGGGGACCTAGCTGCCCCACGTGCAGGTGAAGAAATGTCCAATGGAATGGTGTCGGACAATTCTTGAGCGCTAGCTTCGGTAGGGATTTCTGAAGCCGACTCAGCCGGGGCCTCTCTGGCCTCGGTTGTCGGAGGTATGGTTTCGGTCATACTAAGAACCGATGACTCTGTTTCAGCCGAAACTGAGACACTCGCGGTAGGCCTAACCGTGGTTTCAGCCGAAACCGCAGGCCGCGAGTGGCGGTCCTTTTCCCTGCGTTTTTTGGCCATATGCTTAGTCGGGGTCTCCGACGGCATTTTATATGCAAAAGCGTTACCGATTCTTCTGCAAACTCCGACCGACATCTAAGAGTCCGTCGGTTGAAGGAGGCACAGGCTAAACAAGCTGATACGTCGTGGTCTGGGCCTAAGCAAGGAAGGCAGTAAGAATGGAAATCCTTATGAGGTATTTGTTTCCCACAAGTTAAACAATTATTTACTTTGTCTGACATCGGCTGAGGCAAGAAAGAGTCCCCAACGGGGTACTTAGCTTTTTTCAAAGTCTTCGGTAGCTGAAATCTCTGGATCTGACCGACCGGCACTTGCGAACAGCTTCTGCTTCGGGCACCACGCGGCAAGAAAGACTGAGGAAAATGGCGTCGGCTGATGCCTTTATACCCCAGAAGCTCTGACGTCGGGGAAAGTGCGACATCAGCCGAGGCCAGACCCAGACTTTGGAATCCGGCCGACCGAAGGGCTGCCTGAGGCAGGACAACCCAGATGTTATGACTGCAGATGCATCCTTGAAGGACATCCATATCTGTAGAGGCCAGTAGGGGGCAATGAGGATCATTTTGCAACCCAACGAAATTGCTTTCTGTATGAGTTTCAGTATCAGGGGAAACGGAGGGAATGCATAAAGAAGTCCCCGAGGCCAATCGTGGACTACAGCGTCTCTGGGGGAATGGCCGGGGAGGGGGAATACAGTGAAGAAGTCTTTGCACTTGCTGTTGAGAGGGGTTGCGAAAAGGTCGCAGCAAGGTTGACCCCATCTGCGGAAAATCTTGTCCACTACTGACTAACAGAGACCACTCGTGAGGCATGAGAATGGCTCTGCTTAGCCTGTCTGCTATGACGTTGGACTTCCCTGGGATGTGCATTGCTATCAGAAACCGTTGGGAAGAGATCGCCCACTGCCAGAGTCTGAGTGTTTCTCGACATAAGGGATAGGATCTGGTTCCGCCCTGCTTGTTGATGTATCACACTACAGACATATTGTCCGTTTGAATTGCAATAGTCCCGATAGGTTAAGAGTCCTGAAGAGCTTGCAATACTAAAAGTACCGCTCTCATCTCCAGGACATTTATGTGCAGGTGGTATTCTAGGGGTTGCCAAGTGCCCTGGACAGTCCTGCCCTGAAAATGCCCCCCCCACCCGATCAGGGAGGCATCCGTGGTCACCGTGGCAACAGGAGGAGGAAAAACAAACTGTCTGCCCTGGAGAACTATAGGGGAGACCATCCACCAAGCCAGGTGGTCCTTGCATGTTTGAGTGATCATTATCCTGTGGGACACTGGGAGTTGTTGAAAGGACCATTGGGTAAAAAGCATCCACTGAAGGATCCGCATGTGAAAACGAGCCAGGGGGACTAGAATAATCGCTGCCGCCATGAGACCCAATGTTTTTAGTACAAATCTGGCCTGAATCGTCTTGCACTGTAGTAGTATGTGCACATGTCGGCGAATGTCTGATACTCTATCTGGAGGAAGTTTTGCAGAAAGATCCTTTGTGCTTAATTCTGCACCTATAAATGTTATAGACTGACAAGGCGATAATGCAGACTTTTCGAAATTTATTGATATACCTAGCTCGGAGCAAGTGTGGATGGTATAGTCCCTGGCTCGCAGCAGTTGATGCCTGGTGGAAGCAGTAAGGAGCCAGTCGTTGAGATATGGAAACACCTGGAATCCCCCTCGTCTCAGCTGAGCCGTAACCTCTGCCATGCATTTGGTGAACACCCTGGGGGCTGTGGTGAGACCAAAGGGCAGGGCTCTGAATTGATAGTGACTGGCTCCCAGCCGGAAGCGGAGAAACCTTCTGGAGCACCTGTCCATGTTGATATAGTAGTACGCATCCTGAAGGTCTATAGAGCACATCCAATTGTCCTGACCCAAAAGGGTAGAATGGACTAAAGCGTGACCATCCAGAACTTTGTTCTTTGAACAAACTTGTTTAGTCAGCTGAGATCCAAAATGGGTCTCCAGTCCACTGTCATATTCAGTTCCAAAAACAACTTGGAGTAAGTTCCGGATCCTTGTTGGTCCGCTGGGACTAGCTGGATGGCCCTCTTTTTTAGCAGTTTTGAAATTTCTCGTACTGCTTGATCCCTTAGCGTGGGTGGGACATCTAGAAGGGATCTGTTTCTTTGTATAGGGGTGCGGGTGAAGGGAATTTTGTAACCCTCAGATATGATGGACTTTACCCATGTGTCTTGTGTGAGGAGTTGCCAAGCTTCTGGGTACAGTGACAATCTTCCCCCAACTACCTCCAAAGGTGGAGAGTCGGGCAGCCCCTCAGGGGTGCTGAAATGGTTTGTCAGAGAAAGATTCCCTGCTACCCTGATTTTGCGGACCCCTCTGCACCTCGGGCGGCATCTATTGTTGTTCCCTCCTCTGCCCCTGGAGGGAAACTCACCACGTGTGTCAGGCACGACTCCCTGGGGTTTGCGAAATAAGAAGTTATGTACTCACCATAACGTTCCATCTGAGTAGGTGGCTTCATTTGTCTGCAACCTGTGGGTCTTGGATCCGATATCAAACCCAAGCCAGCAACTTGTAACATAGCTTTGGATCCGAGCTCCTAGCTCCTCCCCTCACCCATAATCCCCTGCTAACCCCCAATGACCTCAGATCAAGTTTGCCCTTCTATGGATACCTGAGAAGGTCTTCTAAAAAGAGCAAAAGGTAGAACAATATAACAGGACCAAATTCTAAAGGCCAGGGGGAAGGAGGAGGGGGTGGTTGCAGACAAGTGAAGCCACCTACTCAGATGGAATGTTATGGTGAGTACATAACTTCTTAATCTGAAGTAGGGACATCATTTGTCAGCAACCTGTGGGACAGTCCCCAGCTACCTGAATCTTGGGCGGCCATCATGGAAGGATGTTCTGGAGCACTGCGGAGCCAAAGGATGCTCTCCCTCTAGAAATTACGTCCAGTTTGTAGTGGTTGATAAAGGTATGAGATGAGGCCCAAGTGGCTGCCTAGCAAATATCATCTAATGGAACTCTAGATTTAAAGGCAGCAGAAGTAGAGATGGAGCGAGTGGAATGTGCACTGGCTCCCTCAGGTGTGGGTCTCCCAGAAGCTTGATAAGCTAGAAGAATACATTGTGAAATCCAGCATGACAAGGTGACCTTTGAAACGGCTTTACCCAAACTGAATTTGGCAAAGGAGATGAACAGCTGATCGGATTGTCTGTGACCAGCAGTCCTATGAATATAGAAACGTAGCTGCCTGTGTACATCTAAAGAATCAGCTTGTACTCTCCTTTATTCTGATACTTAGGGAAGAAAACCGGTAGGTTGATGGACTAATTGATATTGATTTCTGATGCCACCTTGGGTAGAAAGGAGGGGTTGGTCCTGAGGTACACTCTGTCCGGATGAAAGACCAAGTAAGGAGGCTTTACGGAAAGAGCTTGAAGTTCCGAAACTCTTTTCGCTGAAGTGATGGCTACCAGAAATGCTGTTTTCCAGGACAAATATTTAAGATCGACCAATGCGACTGGCTCAAAGGGAGAAGCAGTCAAGGCTTGAAGGACTAGAGAAAGATCCCAAGGGGGTACGGCTTCTTTGATAGGGGGCCTGAGTAGAAAGGTACCCTTGAGAAAGGTTTTGCACAATTTAGCCGACATCAAAGGACCTGTCTCATGTCCCACATGGTAATGGGAGATGGCTGCCAACTGAACCTTGACTGTCGAACAACTAGCTCCTTCCTGAAAGAGTCCGGTTAGAAAATCAAGTACGGACGTTAAAGGGGCAGTGAAGGGCTCCAGATTATGATGTTCCACCCAGACGGAAAGCGTTTCCATTTACTGCGGTACACTTTCCTGGTGGAAGGTTTATGCGCTGCCACCAGGATGGCTTTGACTGGTGAAGAGATGCCAGGAGTCCTGACTAAGAGTGGAACTGGAGCAACCACGCTGTCAGCTTCAGGTTGTCCAGATTCGGGGTCTGTAAGCCCGATGGGTTGGAGATTTGATCCGGACTGGGATCCAGGGAGGATTCACTAGGTGAGACCACAGATAAGGGAACCAAGTTTGCCAAGGCCAGTATGGGGCAATGAGGATCATTCTGCTCCCCAACCGCGAGGCTCTCTGTAAGAGCTTTAGCATCAGGGGTAGAGAGGATAGGCATAAAGTAGACCGGGCAGCCAAACATGCACCAGAGCTTCTCTGGGGGCTTCCCCTGGTGGGGGAAATCAGAGCGAAGAAGCTGTCGCATTTCGTATTTGAGGGAGAGGCAAAGAGATCGCAGCAGGGTTGCCCCCACTTTGCGAATATCTGCTTCGCTACTAGGGATTGAGAGACCACTCGTAAGGGGAAAGAATGGTGTGGCTGAGTTTGTCCGCCAGAATGTTGGCCCGCCCCGGAATGTGCGTTGCGATCAAAAAGCGGTTGGCAGAAATCGCCCATTCCCACACCCTCATGGCTTCTCGGCATAGAGGGTAGGACCCGGTTCCCCCCTGTTTGTTGATGTACCAAACAACAGACATGTTGTCCGACTGAATCGCAATAGTTCCTACGGAAAGGAGATTCTGAAGTGCTTGCAACGCTAACAGCACCGCTCTCATCTCCAGAACGTTGATATGCAGGGAGGTCTCTGTGTCGTTCCACGTGCCTTGGACTGTCCTGCCTGAGTAATGCCCCCCCCCACCCGAGGCAACAGGTGTCCGTGGTCACCGTGGCGAGAGGGGGAGTGCAGAAGGGCCGGCCTATAAGGAGGTCCAGGGACTGGAGCCACCATAACAGGGCCCTCCTGCAAGCCTTGCTGATTGAGATAGGGTGGTAGAGAGGAAGAGATTGAAAGGACCATTGCACTTGAAGGGTCCACTGCAGTGCGCTCATGTGTAGGCGAGCACATGGGAGGAGCGTGATCGCTGCCGCCATGGAGCCGAGCACCCTCAGGACCAATTCCGCCGGTGGAGCTTCTGACTGGAGGATGGCCCGCACATGAAGTTTCAGATTCTGTAGTCATTCCGGAGTCAGGAAGGCTTGCAGACCCTTGGTATCTAATCCGGCCCCTATAAACTCTATGACTTGTGTCGGAGCAAGGGAAGATTTGTCCGTATTGATAGTGATGCCTAACTGGGGGGCTAGGCGGAGAAAGTAATCTCTGGCTGAGCAGAGTAGATGCCTTGTTGGGGTGGTCAGGAGCCAGTCGTCCAGGTACGTGAAGACCTGCATTCCCTGGAGTCTCAGGTGGGCCGCAATCACTGCCAAAACTTTGGTGAACACCCTGGGGGCTGTGGTGAGGCCAAAGGGAAGGACCCTGAACTGATAGTGACTGGCTCCCAGCCGGATGCGGAGAAACCTCCTGGATCGTCTGTCCATTAGAATGTGGTAGCACGCATCTTTGAGGTCTATAGAGCACATCCAATCGTTCTCCCGTAAGAGGGGGAGAATGGATTGAAGAGTGACCATTCGGAATTTTTCCTTGGTTACCGACAGGTTCAAGAAGGAAAGGTCTAGGATTGGTCTCAAGTCCCCCGTCTTTTTTGGCACCAGAAAGAACCTGGAGTAGAACCCTAATCCGAGCTAGTCTTGAGGGGACGGGCTGGATGGCTCTTTTTTCTAGCAGCTGCTGGATTTCTGCGGCTGCAGCTTCCCTCTGATCGGGTGGTACATCGGGGAGGTTCCTGAGTTTGGGGACATGATGCATTGGGATTTTGTAACCTCTGGATATGATTCGAAGCACCCAGCGGTCTGATATGACTGACTAAAATACCGCTAAATGCTTCGAGAAGCGCCCCCCGACTGCCTCCAGAGTGGAGCAGCCGGGCAACCCTTCAGGGCTGTTGCATGGGCCGGTCAGAGAAGGATTCTCTGGACACAAAGTTTTTTGGGGCCCCTCTGCCCCTAGGGCGGCGTCCTCCGTGTCCTCCTCTGCCACGGAAGGACTGGTGGTCCGGAGCAGTTTGGAAATGTTGCAATTTCCGGAACCACATCTTCTTCTGTCCCTTTTGATTCTTTGAGAAGGACCGCTGGGGAGCAGTGAAGCGGACTCTGACGGCAGATGTCTTCCTGTCCTTCTCACTCTGGACTAGTGTTTCGCAAACGGTCTTGTCAAACAAGGCAGAACCATCAAAAGGGGCGTTCGCAAAGGATGCCTTAAAGGGCTCCGCGAAGTCACAATGCCGGAGCCAGGCCCGACGTCTCATGACTAGGCCCGCTCCGCTAGCTCTAGCGGCTCCCTCAGTGGCGTGGGACAAAAGCTGCACAGATGTATTAGAAATAGATCTCAGAGTGGCCATTCGAGTGGAGTATAACTGTTTGTCCTCCGCCAACATGGACTCAGGGGGGAAGGCAGCGTATTCTTTGATAAGATCCCGCTGCATCCTGATGACATGTGTCCTATAGTTCAGAGACCTTACAGAGAAGGTCGATGAACTAAACATCCGCTTCCCAAGGCGATCCATCGAGCAGGACTCCTTGCTCGGTGGATGGACCGAGGGGCTCTCCTGAGCTAGTTCCCTCTTCGTGGCTGCTGCCATCAACATGGCATCTACGGAGGGACCCTTGCTCCAGTGGGACCGGTCTGCGGGGGGGGGGGGCTCAGAATCATGTCCAGACGTTTAGGGACTGGCTCCACAGTGTCCGGCTCCTTCCACGCCCAGGTGGTGATAAGGTCCACCAGGGGGTCAGCCGGACGGGACACCCAAGAGGTAGACGGGCCTGCTTCAAATGCCTCCAGGAACATGGACTCGTCAGAGGAAGCCTTGGGGGCAGACCACCCACCTCTGATCCTAAGTATTTCCATGATGTCTCCAAAGGAGACATCCTCAGGGGGTGACCTTGGGGAGCCTTCCCCTTCATCCAAGTCCGTGTCCTCGGTTAAGGACCCAGGGGAGTCCACGTGCCTCCTCTTACACTTGTGCTTGCGAGGCAATTCCTCGGGGGGGCTGTCTGATGAGGTCTCGCCAGCAACATCTTGTTCCAATGGAACAACCTGGGACATCGAAGCAGGCTGTCCCTGTGGCCGGGTGATGGAAGCCTGACCCAGCAGCGAGGGAGTGCAGGGTGGAGCCGAGACAAGGGCCGGGGGTCCGGTAGCTCTCGACAGAGCCTTCTCCACTGCATCAAAAGCAGAGAAGGAGTCGCTCTCCAAGGGCTCTGAGAGCCGACTCCTACTCGGATCCGATGAAGGGATCGGAACCGGCGACAAGACCGTCGGATCCGAGGGAACAGTGCGCTCCGACCTGGACGGAGCCGAAGGCACACTGAATCCCTTGGATCCGAAGCTTGCCCCACGGCTCCGAGAGGTCTGATCCCACGATGGACCCGACAGAATCAAGGGAAGGGTCGGATCCGAAGTACCCAGTACTGTCGGTGCCGACCCACCCCCAGCTCCGACGCTGCCCGGCTCTGAACACTCTGAACCCGGGAAGCGGGTCGGAGAAGGAGCAATCGGAGCAAAGAAAGGTGTCGAGCTCCCCCCCCCCGAAGGGGGGGGGGCAAGAGCACTCCCATCTGCAGCTGGGCCTGGATGAACCTTCGCATCATCCGGTCCAAGTCTGCATCTGACATGCTGTACGTTGATCTCAAAGAGGCCACCGAGGCAGGCCTGGAATGCCGCCTCGATGACCTCGCCGCCGGAGATCAGGTCTCCTCCTCCTCAGGTCCCGGGGAGAAACATGGGGATCAGAGCCGAGGAGGAGGAGACCTGGAAGCTGTAGAGGGAGAAGCCTGCTTAGCCGGGGGGGCCGAAGCGGAGGCTTCGGCCCGCCACTTGTGGTGCTTTTCCCTCCGTTTCTCCCTCCTGGCCTCCCTTTCCTCCGGCGCTTTGGTGGGAGTTTGAATCCCGGCCGTGGGAAGGGGGCAGGAGTGGCCACCACCACAGGCTGGAGAGGTGCCACGGGAGGAGCGGAGACCGAAGCCGAATTCAGGGGCAAAAGTCCCGCCAAGATCAGCTTCGACCTCCGCTCTTTCAGTGCCCTGGGGTTGAACGCTGCACAACACAGCCTGAGGAGAGGTGTTCAACCCCAAGGCACCAAACACACAGAGTGTGGCCATCAGCCGAAGAGAGCTTATGGACACATTCGGTACATTTAGAAAAAATGGGTTTTGGGGCCTCTGCCATACCCAAAAACTAAAGTACTACACAAACACACTAGGCCCCAAACACAATCACACACAAACCCGCTCTAATGGCCAGTGAGGGAGGGAAAAAAAAACAAAAATTTAAACTATATAGGAACCTAACACTTTCACACACCTTAAAACTACAAAAAAGACTGAAAAAAGAAGAGAAATTCACTTATCTGTAAAGATCGCCAAGAGCTCAAAAAAAAATCCAGCTACACACAAGCGCGGCAAACTAGATCTGAGGTCATTGGGGGTTAGTAGCAGGGGGTTATGGGTGTGGGGAGGAGCTAGGAGCTCAGATCCAAAGCTATGTTACAAGTTACCAGCTCGGATCCGATATCGGATCCAAGACCCACAGGTTGTTGACAAATGAAGTCCCTACTTCAGATCCACATTTTTCCACCTTTCTGACCTTTCGGGTAGGTTCTAGAGGGAATAGAAAAACGGACTCCCACGGCAGAGAGAGTCTTGCCTTCCTGCTCACACCTGGTAAGTGTATCCTTCACCTGTGGTCCAAATAAAGCCGAACCATTGAAGGGGGTATTAGTGAAGGACGCCTTAAAGGGGTCAGCAAAGATACATAACTGCATCCAAGCATGTTGTCTCAAAGCTACGCCTGTGCCTGCGGCCCTACTCGCCCCATCGGCTGCATAAGAAATTAGCTGCATGGAGAAGTTAACTATGGAGTTAAGGGTTGCCAGCTGGGAGTTAATTTTTTCCTGACACCCCGCAGCAGATGGATCTTGAAGGGTATCACCCAGTTCCCTTAAGGAGATCCCTTTTTGAAGGCGGGTGAAATGGCACAGACAAATCCGCTTCCCGTACCTGTCCACTGTCCTAGATTCTTTAATAGGTGGATAGACAGAGACAAAAGGGTCAGCTAGCTCCTTTCTTAGTGGCTGCTGCAACCACCATGGCATCAACAGGGACACCCTTCATAAGAAACTGTTTATGGGACGGGGCTGTGATGAACTTTATGGGCCTGCGGGGAGTTGGTTCCACTGTGTCCGGGGCCATCCACGCCTTCCGAGCCACCACTTCCATGAGTGGGTCGAAAGACGGAGACACCCAGGAGGAGGGGGCGAGAACCAAACGCGTGCAGGTACACCGACTCATCCTCGGAAGGGTTAAGGGCAGTCCAGTTCCCCCTCTGCCTAAGGATCTCAAGGATGTCTGAAAAGGAGACATCCTCAAAGGGGGACCTTGGGGACCCTTCCGAATCCTCCAAATCTGTCTGAGGTGACCGACTCGGGGGAGTCAACATGTTTCCTCTTACCTTTTCTCTTCCGAGGGGGCTCCTCTGAATGATCAGGGGAGGCCTCGGAAGAAAAGATACACCCAATGGGGCGACCTGGAGCGCCTGTTCTCCACGCTTGGGGTCAGGAGGGTGGACAGAGACCGATGCAGCCACCATGGGGAGAGAAGCCGAAGGGGCCGTTCGTGGAGCTGACACAGCAGTCAACACACTCCTCATGACCTTGAAGGCGCCCCTATCGGGCAGAGAGGCGGGTCCCCACTCAGAAGAGATGAGAACCCCTCCCGGCACCGAGAGTGATGGCTCCGAGGCCGATGTCGGGGCTGAGCTCACCTGCACCGAGGCACCGAGAGGGAGAAAAGGGATGGACAAGAATCCAATGCCACTCGCCCCCTCGGAGCCGACGAGAAAGTCTCGACGCCGGGATCCCTCCACGGACAGAACCAATGAAGAGATCGGAGCCGACGAGGGAGCCAAAATGTGTATTGGCTCCGACGTACTGACGATTCAAGGCCCAACGAGCTCTGGCTCCGAACATAATGGAAGAGTCAGAGGAGGAACTGCTGAAGATACAGGGATAGCCACAGTCTGTTGAGAAGGGCTAGACAACATTTGGGCCAGTGCCTGTGACTTTAGGAGTCTACTGACCACCCTCTCGAGGGCGTGATCAGACAGCCTGGAAGACCGAGAGGAATAAGACCTATGGCTCTGCCCCGACTGTAGTAACGGAGACCTCGGAGCTGAACAAACGGACTCCAAAGGGGGAGATCTTGAGTGTTTTCAGCTCAGAGAAGGCTCTGAAACTAAGACAGGAGCCAAATGAGGTCTCAAAGTGTCGGTTCTAGCCGGAACCAATGAGGAGGCAGGAGCTGAGCTCCGCTCGGTGACGGCTCCGAACAGGGAGCCGACGGTTTAGCGGGCTTAGAGGGTTTGCCCGACGAAGGCTTAGTCGGGGACCCTTCAGGCTTAAGCAAGCCTCTCAATATAAGTTTGTTCCTACGCTCTTGCAGGACTCTCGGACTGAAAGCATGACAGACCGAACAAGAGTCCTGCAGGTGTTGGGGGCCCAAACAATACACATAAGAAGAATGACCGTCAGTCAGAGACATCTTCTGACAGCACGAGTCACACTTCTTGAAACCTGAGACCTTAGTATCCTTAGACATAATGAACACTAAAAGGAGATACCAAGAGAACAGGTAATTAGTGCTTAACACACTATACACACACACACACACACACACACACACACTAGAAATTAACACTACAACAGTAAAAGGAATAATAATAATACTGCTAATGAAAACTATAGCTAACAATCACTAGTAGGTAGATATATATATATATATATATATATATATATATATATATATATATATATATATATAGATATATATATATATATATATATATATATATATAAAAGAAAATAACTCTACCCTAAAGGATGGGGGAGGGGGGAACTCTGAAAACTACTAGAAGAAAGTTTCTAAATGGGATTTCTCAAGGGGTTAGAAAGGGGACGCAGAGAAAAATATCTAACAAGAAAAAATATGTGTGTGTGTGTGTGTGTGTGTGTGTGTGTGTGTGTGTATATATATATATATATATATATATATATATATATATATATATATATATATATATATATATACGACCTGGAGCCGATAAAAACACAACCTCGTAGCTGAAGCGGCAAACGAGACCTAGGTAGTGGACGCCTAGCATCGTGGGATATGGGGAGGGCCTCGAGACGGTAAATAGCTCTCGAGCTTTGGTATAGGTGCTCAGAACCCATCCAGCAAAAATGAAGGCGAGATTGACAACTTAACATTAGGTATTTCCGTATTGTAATGAGCTGAAATGGCAGAGGCATGGATTTTAATTGATGAAAAAGATAGGCCTTTGTCCAGCATCTCAGTTAGGTATTGTAAAATCAGAATCTTTTCTATTTTTTGCATAGGATATTCTGGTACTGGGCCTCCTGGCTTCCAAAATAACAGCCATCACTGCTTTAGACAGAGGTGTGTTCTAAATGGCTACATTACCTACCATTGCTGCCAGATTTAGGGTTCTGAGTTAGCTGTGCAGGATCCGATTGTTTCGTTGGGTCAGTAAGTGAGGAATTAGAGGCAATTTCCAGGCTGAGCCTTGAGACAAGCTCTTTAGGATTGGGTACCAGTGCTGGCGGGGCCAGTCTGGAGCAATCAAAATCATTTTTGGCTTCTCTTGTCTGACCTTTAGGAGTACCTTGGGGAGGAGAGGCAGAGGAGGAAAGGCATATACTGTTCGGGTTTTCCAGCTGAATGATAGAGCATCCACTTTCCATGCTTGCTTGTGATAAGTCCTTGTGCAGAATCTCTGTAGTTGGCAGCTGTGAGGGGATGCAAATAGATCTATGTCTGGGCATACCCATTTCTTTGTTATGCTGAAGACTTGTGGAACCAGTTTCCACTCGTGGGGATCCATGAGGTTTCTACTTAGTTCGTCTGCCAGAGTATTTTTCTTTCCTGGCAGGAATTGTGCTTGCAGGTGTACTTGATAAGTCAATGCTGTGTCCCACAAAGTCATGGCTTGTCTGCAGAGGGGGTAGGAATGTGTGCCTCCCTGTTTATGTACCACATGACTGTTGTATTGTCCGTCCTTATCAGTAGTTGTCCTGGATGAAGTAAATCCTTAAAAGCTGTCAGGGCACTTTGAACAGCTAGCATCTCTTTTTGATTGATATGAAGATGCATTTGGCTTGTGGGCTATGTGCCCTGAATACATTTTCCTGCTATGTGGGCCCCCCCCCCCAGGCATAATCTGATGCATCTGTTGTTATTGACTGCCTGGCTGTGGGTAGGGTGAATGGCTGTCCCTTGCTGTGTTGACAGGCCTGTTCCCACCATCAAAACTCCAGTTGCAGGCAAGGAATGAGGGTAATTAATGTTTCCAGACTGTGACAATGTTGAGTCCAAACACTTTTTAGATACCACTGTAGGTTCCTCATATGCAGTCTGGCATATGGAATTAGCAGAATGCAGGATGCCAATGAAGCCCAAAACCTGCAGAATTTCTCTTGCAGATAACTGGGTCTTTGTTGCCAACATTTTGAAGTAAGAAGTCAGTTGCCTTTGTTTGTCTGGCGTGAGATAAGCCATCTGGGCAGTTGTATTTAAGCTTGCACCCAGGAATATTATCTCTTGAGAGGGTACTAGTTCTGATTTATTTTCGTTTACTGTGTAACCTAGGCAAATTAATAATCTTTTTACAAACGCCAGATGCTTTAGTAGAATGTCCTTGTTCTCTGTTTGAATAAGGCAATCGTCCAAGTAAGGATATATTTGAATTCCTCTTTGTCTGCAAAATGCAATTACTGGTGCCAGGCATTTTGTGAATACTCTGGGAGCAGCAGATAAGCCAAAGACCAGTGCAGAGAATTTGTAGTGCATTCAGCCAGCTATGAATCTGAGGTATATTCTGCAAGATTGACTGATTGGGATATGCAGGTATGCCTCTTATGTCCAAAGTTACAAGCCAAGCCTTCTTGCCCAGCATAGGCAGAAGCTGCTGCAGAGTCAACATTTTGAATTTTATACGTCCAGAAATGAGAAGTTATGTACTTACCATAACGTTCCATGTTAGTTGTCTTCTTCTCGCCTTCTTTCTTACTGGATGGGTTCGGAGCCGAACCTCGGCTCCGACTCGGCCTATTACTAAAGCTTGAGAGCTATTTTTACCGGCTCGAGGCTATCCTATGTCCCATAATGCTAGGCGTCATATATCCAGATCTCGTTTGACAGCCAACACCATGGACATACATGTCCCCACCATGATAGAGAATATATATATATATATATATATATATATATATATATATATATATATATATATATATAAAACTCTTATGAGAGCTACCAAGAAAGGGAAGAGAGGTAGCTGAGGAGATAACTCTCGTGATAACACATCTCAGAAGATACTCTCGGTCTTGCCAGGCTAGGGGGATGGAGGGTGGGACGCAAGAAAGAAGGCGAGAAGAAGACAACTAACATGGAACGCTATGGTAAGTACATAACTTCTTAATATTAAGTTGTCAATCTCGCCTTCATTCTTGCTGGATGGGACAGCATCCCTAGCACCTTAGTCCTGGGTGGCTCAATGGAACAGACTCTTTAGTACAGTGGAACCAAACTCAGCCCGACTTCTAGAGGTCATGTCCAGCTTGTAATGAGAAATGAAGGTATGAGGAGAGGCCCATGTGGCCGCTGCACAAATGGAATCCATAGGCAATCTTGCCTGAAAGGCTATTGAAGAAGCTAATACTCTGGTTGAATGAGCTCTGGGCTTAATAGGGAGCTCCTTATGCTTCAGTTGGTAAATCAACATAACAGAGGTCAACCACCTCTACAAGGTTACTTTGGAAACTGGCAGGCCTTGCTTCCCTTCTGAAGAGCTGTTCTGATTTCCTCGTCTGCTTGGTTCTATCCAGGTAGAAGTGTAATTGACGGTGAACGTCCAGACAATGCAACTTCCGTTCAGACCTATTGGTATAAAGTGGGAAGAAGAGAGGAAGATCGATGGTCCGATTCTGATTTTTTTCAGAGAGTACTTTGGGTAAAAAGGACGGATTAGTCCTAAGAGACGCTCTATCTTTGTGAAAAACAAGGTAAGGAGGGCGAATACAAAGGGCTTGAAGTTCCAATACCCTTCTCGCTGAAGTGATGGCTACTAAGAACAGAGTTTTCCAAGAGAGCAACTTTAACGAACAGGAAGCCACAGGCTCAAAGGGAGGGAGAATTAAGGACGACAGCACCAAATTTAGGTCCCATGGTGGGGGAGGATCTTTTACTGGGGGCCTAAGTAAGAAGGTTCCTTTTAGAAAGGCTTTACAAAGTTTGTGTGACATAATGTTGGTCTCTGAAAATCCAACATGAAAATTTGCAATAGCTGCCAGCTGAACTCTGATGGTGGCTGAAGAAGAACCCGTTCGAAAAAGTTCTGCCAAAAACTCTAAAACTGTACGGACAGGGGCTGTAAAAGGGTCAGCTTGTTTCTCCCCTGCCCA
Source organism: Protopterus annectens (assembly GCF_019279795.1). Taxonomy (NCBI): domain Eukaryota; kingdom Metazoa; phylum Chordata; order Ceratodontiformes; family Protopteridae; genus Protopterus; species Protopterus annectens. Next base: position 1,522,139,027 of record NC_056744.1, read on the forward strand.
AACAGAGAAACGCTTCCATTTGCTAGCATAAGTCTTTCTGGTAGTAGACTTGTGCGAAGCAAGGATGATGTCACGAACTGAATGAGAGATTGAGGGAAGCCTGGCTAGGGTTGGAAGTGGAGCAACCAAGCTGCGAGGTTGAGAGATTGATGCAGCCCGCCCGACTGATGTGTCAGAAGATCTGGCACTGGATCCAGATGCCAGGGCTGATCTAGTAGATGACGTTGCAGGAATGGGAACCAGATTTGTCAAGGCCAGTAAGGGGCAACTAGGATCACTTTGGATCTCAAAGCAGTTGCTTTCTGGATTAACTGAGTAATTAAGGGAAAGGGGGGAAAAGCATACAGAAGAACCCGGGGCCAATCGTGGACTAGAGCGTCTCTGGGGGGGGGGGACCTGGGAGAGGGAAGAGGGTGAAGAAGTCTTGGCACTTGCTGTTTTGAGGGGTTGCAAAAAGATCGCAGCAAGGCTGACCCCACCTTCCGAAAATTCTTTCCGCTACTAGCTGGTTGAAAGACCACTCGTGGGGCATGAGAATGGCTCTGCTCAGCCTGTCCGCTATGACGTTGGACTTCCCGTGGATATGTGTTGCTACCAGAAACCGTTGAGAAGAGATCGCCCACTGTCAAAGTCTGAGTGCTTCCCGACATAGGGGATAGGACCTGGTTCCACCCTGCTTGTTGATGTACCACACTACAGACATATTGTCTGCCTGAATTGCAATTGTCCCGGTGGGTAGAGAGTCTTGAAGGGCCTGCAACGCTAAAAGCACCACTCTCATTTCCAAGACATTTATGTGCAGGTGGCTTTCAAAAGGCTGCCATGTGCCCTGGACTGTCCTGCCCTGAAAATGCCCCCACCACCCGATCAGGGAGGCATCCATTGTCACAGTAGCCACAGAGAAGGAAGGACAAAGGGTCTGCCCTGAAAAACCTGAGGGGAGACCATCCACCAGGAAAGGTGACTTTTGCATGACTGAGTGATTAGAATGCTGTGTGACATTGGAAGCTGTTGAAAGGACCACTGGGAAAACAGCATCCATTGCAGGATCCACATGTGAAAGCGAGCTAGGGGGAGTAATGTGATAGCTGCTGCCATGAGACCTGGGGTTTTTAGTACGAATCTGGCCTGGACTCTGCTCTCTTGTAGTAGGATTTGAACATGACCTCGAATGTCTGAAATCCATTGTACAGGCAGTTTTGCTGACAGTTCCACAGTGTTTAAAACGGCGCCTATGAAGGTAATAGACTGACAAGGCGACAAGGCAGACTTTTCGGAATTTATAGAGATACCTAGTTCATTGCAAATTTGGAGGGTATAATCTCTGAAATGAAGAAGCTAACACTTGGTGGTGGCAGTAAGGAACCAGTCATCTAACTATGGAAACACCTGGAATCCTTTTAGTCTCAGGTGAGCCGCAACCACTGCCATGCATTTGGTTAACACCCTGGGGGCTGTGGTGAGGCCAAAGGGCAGGGCTCTGAACTGGTAGCGACTGGCTCCCAGCCGGAAGCGGAGAAACCTGTCCATTTTGATATGATAGTATGCATCCTGAAGGTCTATAGAGCACATCCAATTGTCCTGACCCAGGAAGGGTAGAATGGACTGAAGCGTGACCATTCGGAATTTCGTTCTTTGAACAGACTTGTTCAGCCTGCTGAGATCCAAAATAGGTCTCCAGTCCCCTGTCTTTTTTGGTACCAAAAAGAACTTGGAGTAGACTCTTGATCCTTGCTGGTCTGCTAGGACTGGCTGGATGGCTCTTTTTTCTAGCAACTTTGAAATTTCTAGTGCTGCTTGATCCCTCAGACTGGGTGGAACATCTGGAAGGAGCCCTTTGGCGGTTGTGGGGTATGAGTAAAGGGAATTTTGTAACCCTCGGATATGATCGACCGTACCCAATTGTCTTGCGTAAGGGAATGCCAGGCTACTGGGTACAGTGATAGTCTTCCCCCGACTGCCTCCGAAGGTGGACAGTCGGGCAGCTCCTCAGGGGTGCTGGAAGGGTTTGTCAGAGAAAGACTCTCTGCTACCCTGATTCTGTGGACCCCCCTGCCCCTCGGGCAGCGTCTATTATTGCTTCCTCCTCTGCCTCTGGAGGGAAGCTCACCACGTGCGTCAGGCAGTACTCCCTGAGGTTTGTGGAACCACATTTTCCCACCTTTCTGACCCTTAGGGTATGGTCCAGAAGGGGTAGAAAAATGGACTCCTATGGCAGAGAGAATCTTGCCTTCCTGCTCGCACCTGGTCATTGTATCCTTCACTTGAGGTCCAAACAAGGCAGAACCATCAAAGGGGGTGTTTCTGAAGGACGCCTTGAAGGGGTCAGCAAAACTACAAAGCCACACCCAGGCGTGTCTCCTTAGAGCGACACCCGTGCCTGCAGCCCAACTCGCTCCATCGGCTGCATAGAAAATGAGCCGCATGGAGGTGTTGACAATAGAGTTTAGGGTCCCCAGCTGGGAGATGATCTTTTCCTGAGACCCCGCAGCTGATGGGTCCTGTAAGGTATCACCCAGTTCCTTGAGAAGGTCTCTCTGGAGACGGGTGAAATGGCACAAATAATTCAGCGACCGCATAGGAAAGGTCGCAGAGGAAAACATCCGCTTGCCAGACCTGTCCATAGTCCTAAATTCCTTATTAGGAGGATGGACAGGTACTGAAGGGTCAGCCAACTCCTTTTTAGTGGCCGCCGCCACCACCATGGCATCAACAGGGACGCCCTTAGTTAGAAACTGCTTGTCAGAAGGGGTTGTAATAAATTTTGTAGGCCTCCGGGGAGTTGGTTCCATAGTATCCGGAGCCGTCCACGTCTTTCGAGGCACCACATCGATGAGTGGGTTGAAAGGCGGAGACACCCAGGAGGTGGAAGGGCGAGAACCGAATGCATCCAGGTACACTGACTCGTCCTCAGAAGGGTTGAGGGCAGACCAGTTTCCCCTCTGCTTAAGAATCTCCAGGATGTCAGAAAATGAGACAACCTCAAAGGGGGACCTTGGGGACCCTTCTGAGTCGTCCAAGTCAGTGTCCGAAGTGACTGACTCAGGGGAGTCTATATGCTTCTTCTTGCATTTTCTCTTTCGAGGGGGCTCCCCTGAAGGATCAGGGGAGGCCTCGGAAGAGGAGGATACGCCCAATGGGGCTACCTGTAGCGTCGGTTCTCCACGCTCGGGATCAAGAGAGCGAGTAGAGACTGAAGCAGGCACGATAGAGGGAGGAGCCGAAGGAGCCGACCGTGGAGCAGGCACAGGGGCCAGCACACTCCGCATGACCTCAAAGGCACCCCTATCAGGCAGGGAAGGGGGTCCCTGCTCTGAAGAGACAAGGACTCCTCCCGGCACCGAGACGGACGGCTCCGATGCCGATGTCGGGGCCAAACTCACCTGTGCCGAAGCTCCGAGAGGGAGAACGGGGTCGGACAAGGGTCCGATGCCACTCACCCCCTCAGAGCCGATGAAAGAGTCCCGGCGCCCGGATACCTCCAAGGACGGAACCAAGGAAGAGCTCGAGCCGACGAGGGAGCCGAAAGGGGTGGTATCGGCTCTGACGTTCCGACGGTCCCGACCCCTATGATCTCCAGCTCCGAACTCACAGGAAGAGTCAGAGGAGGAATCGAAGAGGGAGTAGTGAAAGCCACTAACTGATGAGGAGGGCTATGCAACATTTGGGCCAGCGCCTGCGACTTAAGTAGTCTGCTAACCACCCTCTCGAGGTCATGGTCCGACAGCCTGGAAGACCAAGAGGAATAAGACCTGTGACTCCGCTCCGATAACAAGAGAGACTTCGGAGCCGAATGGACCGATTCCAGGGAAGGAGACCTGGAACGCTTCTTGCTCGAAGACGGCTCCGACAGCAGAGTCGGAGCCGACTGAGGCCTCGAATCATCGGTTCCAGCCGGAACCGATGTAGTGGTAGAAGTAGCACTGCTCAGAGATGGCTCCGAACATGGAGCCGACGGTTTGGCGGGCTTCGAAGGTTTACCCGACGAAGGCTTAGCCGGGGAACCTTCAGACTTTCATAAGCCTCTCAAAATAAGCTTGTTTCTGTGTTCCTGCAGGACTCTTGGGCTGAACGCATGGCAGACAGAACAAGAGTCCTGCAGGTGCAGAGGGCCCAAGCAATATACACAAGAAGTGTGACCGTCTGTCTGTCAGAGACTTCTTCTGACAGCATGGGTCACACTTCCTGAAGCCCGAGACCTTAGTGTCTTTAGACATCCTGAAAAAGGGATGACTGGTAGACAAGGACAACTAAGGGAGGTCTATAGTCACAATCACCAAACACACACACACACAAAAAGTTGTAACAGACCAGAATAATAAAACAAAAACCCCACAGTGATTAATACAATCTAACTACACTACAAATGTAAAAAAAGAATGAAATGGGATTGGCCAAGGTCCTAACTATTAGGAGAGGGGAAAAAAACTATATCAAAACTACCTAAGAGGGAATCCTAAAGAGGGATCTAAAGGGTAGTAACTATAAAACACTATCGCTAACTTTTTAACCCAAAAAGCTGACTAAAACCAAGAAAAAATTTTAATACAACCTGAGCCGGCAAAAATACGCAACCTCGTAGCTGAAGCGGCAAATGAGATCTGGATATATGACGCCTAGCATTATGGGACATAGGATAGCCTCGAGCCGGTAAAAATAGCTCTCCAGTTTCAGAGCTTGCTGATCCCTGGGCTTTGTTTGCAGTTCCTGTTACTGAATCTTTACCTAATTTGGAACAGAGGAGGTTCCCTTGCTTACCAGTGGGAGTGGGAAGCATTGAGCTGCCTGTTGGTCCAGTTTTGTGAGGTTTCAGCCATTAACTTGTAGTTTATTGGTCGTTTTGGGCCAGTTCCTAGCTTCTTTCAGCCCCCTGATATAAAAAACGCTAAACGCGCGTTTTTTAGCTTGTACCTACTCAGCACAGATCCTCGTGGTGGCCAGCAGAGTAATCCAAGCTTCAGAGAGCTAAAAAAGCGACTTTACCTGATTTAAGTATAATTTTTGTGGCTTTCCACTTCTATTTATCTAGCAACTGTATTTCGCCTGCTTGCTGATACATTGTTACTGTTTTTCTGCATTTATTCTGTTTTTGCACTTGTTTCTCAATTTGTTACTTTTAAAATCTGTAACTGTTGCAAATTGTTTGTGTAGGCTGTGATAGCCGATTTATAGCATTTATAAGTGTTTACTGTATCTGTTTCTGCTTGTTTTCTGAAAAAAAAAAAAAAATATCTCTTGTTTCCCGCCTTACTAAGCTAGAATAGTCCAGTTTCAGAGCTTGCTGATCCCTGGGCTTTGTTTGCAGTTCCTGTTACTGAATCTTTACCTAATTTGGAACAGAGGAGGTTCCCTTGCTTACCAGTGGGAGTGGGAAGCATTGAGCTGCCTGTTGGTCCAGTTTTGTGAGGTTTCAGCCAGTAACTTGTAGTTTATTGGTCGTTTTGGGCCAGTTCCTAGCTTCTTTCAGCCCCCTGATATAAAACGCTGATTTAAGCAGTTCTTTGAGCTGCTACCGTTGCACACTAGGGCAGCGCCCGGTTAAGCAGATTTAAACTTTTCGGCTACCTAAATTACACTCTTCAAATTTTCCCTTAAAACTACCTTCCTCGAACTATACTACTGATCTAATCAGCGTATCCTATAACTAAAAGATCATCTCTACTTGACTCCAAGTAGACTATTCTCTATCTGTTAAACCTAGCACTTGCTCCTACAGTACTTATTACCTTGATACGGCACTCTTGTCATAGATAGTACCCCAAAAGGTAACCCCCATTTCTCGGTCACCCACGCCCCTGAATCTTTTTAAAGTTTTTGTCTATCCTTCTAGCATGCCGAGGGATCAGTTGCTAGTGTCCTCTCCTGCTCAGCTGGTGAACCTGAATATTGAGGCAATCTTACAATTGCCTCATGTAAACAGACAACCCTCTCCTCCTCTCACAAAACACAAATACATGCGAGAGATGCAACTATACGGCCAAACTGGAGGCTGAGCTCTCTCAACATAGGACTGGCAAGACCAGTCAGGAGGAGAAGGTTACCACACACACTATAGACCCAGTCTCACATAGTACCATTACAACCTCAAATCATACACATAAACACACAAAGACATACTGAGGCTCTGATCAAAATCTACCAAAACAGCAGAGGCCACCAAAGCAGACACCCAAACAACCACCACCTCAGAACACAACACCTGCAACACATAGACCTCACAGTCAGAGTGTCAAACAGTCACAGCCCTTAAGGCCAAACACAATGCCAGACACACTAGTCATTGGTGACTCCATAGTCAGACACACTGGCGTCACTCACCAGACTGAGTAAGGAGAAGGTCACAGTAAGCTGTCTGTCGGGCGCTAGAATCCGCCACATAACGCAAGCACTCAGGTCTCTCAACAGCAGGTACAAATATGACTCAGTCATTGTCCACGCTGGTGTAAACGACCTGAGACGCACCTCCTTGGACTACATGAAAAGAGACATTGAGGAGCTCTCTGATTATGTAGCCCAGGCAGGTATGACCCTGACCTTGAGCAGTATCCTACCTTCACCAAGAATGATGCCACAATACAGAGATAAGATGATCAGCTTTAACAATTGGCTTAAACACTGGTGTCATTCAAAGGGGATCCAGTATCTGTCTGCCTGGGATGACATGCTGGACAAGCCACGCTGAGGGACGGCTTGCACCTGTCACCCTGGGATTCGGATATTGGCAAAGGCTCTTGCCACCCCCATAGTGCCTTTTTAGGCAAGGCTCAAATTCTAAACCTACCACCCTAGAACACAAAAGGAAAAAACTAAGGGTAATGCTGCTCAATGCCAGAAGTCTAAATCTCAAAATGCACTTTCGAGGCCCTTCTCAGTATGGAGAACATCGATGTCTGTGCTGTGACAGAAACCTGGTTCAAGGCTCCTGAGAGCACCCCAGCTATCAGGTTTTACCTCATATCATGCCCGCCCCAAAATCCGGACAATACCAAGAAAGGAGGGGGGGTATCCATATTCATCAAGGACACCCACACCTCAAGACTGGTGGCAACGCATGATGCATCGGAGACCATCCAGGTGCAATTAACCGTAGGCAAGACTGCTCTGCAAATTGTAGCATGTTACAGGCCACCCTCACAAACTCGGGAACCTCACATGGCCTTCCTGAAAACACTAGAGGATAAATGTATCACCAAACACCATCATACTAGATGACTTCAATTACCCTAATATAGACTGGGAACACTACTCAAGCCCAAACACCCTAGCCCAAAAGTTCCTGGAATTCATAAACTCAAATGCCATGGAACAACTAGTCACCATCCCACAAGAGGAGATAACATACTTGATCTCATCATCACGAACATGGGAGCACAATGTTCAACACCGAAGTATACCCCTCACTGGTGAGATCAGATCACAAACTAATCTCACTGGAGGTCCTCATCCCACCCCACCTGAAATAAAAAGACCACAGTAAAGAACTTCTCAATGCCGACTTCACACTTCTAAAGACTAGTGTGGTCTCCTTTAAGGCCCCCGAACCGGCGGAAAACAGTACTCAAGCCGCTGAATCACTTACAAATGCCTTCTACCAGCACCTGCAGGACTGCATGGATAAGGCAATCCCAAGCAAAACAAAGACTCTTTGTACCAAAGGCAAGCGTCCAGTCTGGTGGACCCCAGCCATAAACAAACTCTACAACAAAAGGAGGAAGCTACTACAAGATAGAGCAAAATCCTTAAAAGGTAAGACACCCTTGATCACTATAAGTAAAAACTAAGAGCTCTCATAAAATCATCCAAAGCAAATTTGAGAGAAAAATAGCTAAAGACTCAAAAGACAATCATAAGGCCTTCTTTAGCTATGTTAGAAACCTAGGAGGAAACTCCCAGATATGCTCAGAACTAGTTCAAAATGATGTGAAGATTACTGATCCTACAGACATTGCCAACATACTGGCTGACAGGTTCAGTGCAAACTTCTCCCCTCCCCAAAGGAGAGATATCTATACCAAACGATTGCAGCCCCCAAACATCTCCAGCGCCCAAGTGAGAACTGCTCTCTCCAAAGCAAAAACACAGCATCCATGGGACCTGATGGTGTCCCCGGCTGTGTGCTCCACGAACTCAATGAGGAATTAAACCCACAGCTAGGACAGCTGTTTAATCAAAGTCTTACCTCTGGATACCCAGGAGTGGCGCACTGCAACTGTGGTCCCACTTCACAAAGGCGGTGCCTCCACCGACCCTGGAAATTACCGCCCATTAGCTTGACAAGCCTTATCTGCAAAGCCATGGAGAGGATCATAATGGACCTCATAAATAAAGACATAGGGAATTTGCAGACTTTGGATCCAACCCAGTTTGGCTTTGTCAAAGGCAGATCATGCCTTTTAAACTTGGTTGACTTTTTCAAACAGTCACCAAAGCCATTGATAAGGAAAGGCAGTCCATACAGCCTACCTCGATCTGGCTAAGGCCTTCGATACAATACCCCACTCGGGTATCATTGAAAAACTCATCAGCTTAAATGTTAACCCATACATCACAAGATGGGTTGCAAACTGGCTGAGTGACAGAACCCACAGGGTCAGAGTTGCTGGCGCCATGTCAGACTCAAAGCCTGTCACAAGTGGTGTCCCACAGGGCTCAGTCCTGGGCCCACTCTTGTTTGGCATCTACTTTTCCAAGTACAAGCAAACACAGGAGGGTTATGGCTGACAAAGTTTGCAGATGACTGCAAACTGGCCATAGTAGAAAACACATCTGACACAGATATCCTTCAGAAGGGTCTCACAGAAACGGATAACTGGTGCCAGAGCCACGGCCTAAAGTTAAATGCCAAAAATGCATAGTCATACCCTTCTGAAAAACAAGGTTACCCCTAGCTACCAAATAGGTGGCAATCCACTGAGCACAGAAAAGTTATCAGGGACCTGGGGACCCAGGTTGATAGTAGTCTGTCATTCGACACCCATGTAGCTAAAGTAGTCAGGAAGACCTTCTACATTGCCCACCTTATCATGAAGGGATTCTCATCTAGATCAAGGGAGGTCATAGTCTCCCTTTACTCATCACTCATCAGACCAATGATTGAGTACAATGCCCCATTCGAATGTATCTGACCCGACACTTGCAGCAGCTGGAGAGGCCACAAAAGTTCCTCACCAAAAGGATAAAGGGTCTCAAAATCTGTCCTATGCTGCCCGACTGAAAGAACTCCAGCTCTATTCAGTCGCCACCGCTTGCTCAGAGGTGACCTTTGCCTAACATACAAGGCCATGTCAAACCCAGATTTGATGAATATGCTTCACCTCAAAAATCTAGATCCATCAGAGCCACAAGGGCGGAGACTTAAACCTCGACACGGCTATTAATAGGACGTGCTGGAGGGATAGATTCATCACCCAAAGACTCCCTATGCTGTGGAACAAAATCCCGGTACATGTGAGGCAGAGCACCTCGCTGGCCTTGTTCAAGAGAAATCTTGACCAATGGATGGGAGATCGCAGATATACCCCAGGGATTACCTCAGTGTCACTGCTCAACAGAGGCACAGCAAAATAATGGGTATAGTTCCCCATACTAAAGGGGTGGCGTAAGCCACAAAACGATGGGCTAGGCTTGTAAATGCCCTCGGGCAGATAGCCTAGTATGAACCTATGAACCTATGAGCTTTAGTAATAGGCCGAGTCGGAGGCGAGGTTCTGCTCCGAACCCATCCAGCAAGAATGAAGGCGATATTGACAACTTAACATTGTATTTAGAATAGACAGGTCCAGTATTGGTCTCCAGGCTTTGTCCTTTCTGGGCACCAAGAAAAGTCCTGAGTAAAATCCTTGTCCCTGCTCTTGCTGTGGTACTTGCTGAATGACCCTCATGTCCATGAGGGATGAAACTTGTTTTTGTGCCTCTGCCCATTAATTGTGTGGCAGGTTTATCATACCTTTTGCCCATGGCAGGGTGTGAAAGTGGAACCTGCAGCCCTGGGACACTATATTCAATACTCATTTGTCCTGGATGATCATGTGCCAGTTTTGAGAAAAAAAGTGCTAGCTTTCTCCTTAAGGGGGCTGCCAAAAGATAAGTGCTTGGCAGAGGAAAGTCATTGATACTGTTTCCTGTATGGCTGTAATTTGTCTTCTCCGCTTTTGGAGGTAGAAGCGTCCCACTGTTTAGGTCTGTATGAGCCCTGGGGCTGGGATCTGCCTCTGGGGCGTCTGTGTACCTGCCTCTTTGTGGCCTGTCTGACACCGGAAAGGACCAAGTCTTTGAAGGCCAGTTCCTGCTAAATCAGGGTGGCTGTACCTGTAAGAAATCCTTTACTGTTTGCATAGATTTCACTTTGTCCTCCATTTTCTTCAACACCTCCTCTGCTTTAACACCAAATAAGGTATCATGCTGTAATGGAGCATCTAATAATTTTGCTTTAACATGATCAGGCAGATTCTGTTCCTTTAACCAAGCATTTCTCCTAATGATAGGACCCGTAACTGCAGCCCTGCAAGAGGCCTCCAGAGAATCAAAACCACATTGCAATGTATGCTTTCCCACTTGTTCCGTTGCATGCAAAAAATCCTGCATTTCCTTATTTTCTGCACAATCAGAATTTGATATTTTCTGTTTTAGCAGTAACATTAAGTATTGCTGATATTTAAGCATATGAAATTGACAATTTAAAGCTCTCACAGCCAAAGTAGCTGAAGTGTAAACCTTTTTTCCCCATCTGTCTAGCACCCTTGAATCCCAATCAGAGGGGATACGGTTTTTTGCAGTAGAAGCCTTGACCCCTTTGGGACCCTGAGAAATAGCTTCTGGGTCAGCAGCAGGGTTTTTATAAAGAAATTTATGTGAATCTGGAACCCTTTAGCATCTGTCTGGTTTAACAGGGGCAGGGGGTAAAGAGTCAGGAGAAAGGCCGGACTCTGAAAATACATTATCTACACTGTCTAACACAGGAGGAATAGCCAGAGGCCTGTGCTGAGGTAATAAAAGCCTTTTCTTAGATTCTGAGTAGTCTTGGCTCTCCCCGTGGAAGTGCTCCCTCATGGTATGCAGGGTTTCCCCAAAAGAATAATCCTCAGGCGGAGAGGCTGAAGGGATAGATTCTTCAGCATCAGAATCCTCATAAGGAGGAAGAGAGCATTCCTGTTCAGAAGAGGAGTCAGAGGAAATGGAAACCTGATCTGAAGATTCATATTCTGTCTCTTGCCTAGGCCTCTTGTCAGGAGGGGGATGGGAACCCCTGATCAAGGTAATTAGGTCTTCGGCCATTTTGAGCATCTGTTTTTTAGGCATGGAAGTCTGTCCAGGATAATGCTGTACTTGTTTCTTTGTCTTTAGAAAGTACAGTTTTGTACCTACCATAAATGTAGATGTTCGAGGGGATATGCTGCTGCAGTCATCACACTTGGGTTATCCTGCCATCAGGCGGGCCCTCGGTCGGCCGGAATTCCAAAGTCCTGGTCCAGCGTCGGTTGTCGTCGCTTCTTCCCTGACGTCAGAGTGGCAGGGGTATAAAAGAGGCAGCAGATGCCATCTTCTTCAGTGTTTCTTGCCTCAGATGCCAGGTGCCCCCAATGTAATAAAAGCAAAAAAGGTATCAAACAAAACATACCTTAGAGAAGCCAAAAGAGGTAGAGGTTATCAAATACACCATACTGACATACATCCTGATGGTTGATGTGTCTGTAAACAACAGGAAAAAACCCTAGTCTAGTAAGTGGGGATGGAGGGAGGGAAACCAGGACTGCAGCAGCATATCCCCTCGAACATCTACATTTATGGTAGGTACAAAACTGTACTATGTTCATTGTGGTATGCTGCTGCAGTCATCACACTTGGGTTGAGTCCCAAAGCTATGATGGGGTGGTAGGGATTAGACTGAATTAGGAGCAGCTAGGATGCCCTGCAAGACTGCAGAGGCAAAACCAGCCCTTGTTTTGGAGTACAGAGGTAAGTGGTAATGCTTGGTGAAGGTATGCACTGAACTCCAGGTGGCTGCCTCCAGAATGTCCTTAGTAGGGACTCCTCGGAGGAAGGCTGATGAGGTTGCTGTAGCCCTGGTGGAGTGAGACCTAATATTAGGAGGAATTGGTTTCCCATGCTGAGAATAGCAAAAGTGGGTGCAATGTGCTATCCATTTTGAGATTGTTTGCTTGGAAATAGGTTTTCCCTCTGACCCTGCTGCGTAGGACACAAAAAGCTGGTCAGATTTCCTGGAAGTCTTAGTCCTGTAAGTAGTAGCGCAGCTGCCTGTGAATATCTAAGGAATGGAGGAGATGTTTCCCTTTATTCTGAGGGTTTGGGTAAAAGGTGGGCAAGTGTATAGTCTGATTGAGGGCCACACTGGAGACCACCTTAGGCATGAAGGAAGTATTAGTACATAGGGACACTCTGTCCTGATGGAAGATGAGGAAGGGTTCCACTGCCATAAGGGCCTGTAGCTCAGAGACCCTGCGTGCTGAGGTGATAGCCAGTAGCAGAGCTGTCTTCCAGGATAAGTATTGAAGATCTGCTGAAAAGGGTGGTTCGAATGGAGGCAATGTTAGTTTTTCCAGTACGAAATTTAGGTCCCAAGATGGAGTAGGCAGTTTTCTTGGTGGCCTTATGTTCTTCGCCCCTCTGAGAAACTGCTTTAGTAAAGCGTGAGAGAAGATGGGTGAATCCATCTCATAATGAGCTGAGATGGCTGAGGCATGGATCTTGATTGAAGAGAAGGAAAGTCCTTTGTGTAGGAGCTCTGTCAAATATTACAGAATCTGAGGGATGTCTGGTAAGGCAGTTTGCAGTCCTCTGGCCTGGTTCCATGCCCAGATGCATTTCCATTTGTCCGAGTAGGCTTTTCTGGTGCTGGGCCTCCTGGCCTCCTGAATGACTTGCAGTACGTCCTTAGAAAGGAGTGCTGTCTGATGGCTCAGGGTATTTTCCATGTGGCCAGGTTCAAGGTTCGTAACTGGCTGTGAAGAATTTGAGAATTTTGCTGAGTCAGGAGCCTGGGAAATAGAGGCAGTATCCATGGTGGAGTTAGGGCCAGGTTTCTTAGCACCGGGTACCAATGCTGACGTGGCCAGTTTGGAGCAATAAGAATCATTTGTGGTCTGTCTGATCTGACTTTTAGTAGTACCTTTGTTAGAAGAGGCAGAGGAGGGAAGGCATAGACTTTCAATGCTGTCCAACTGAATGACAGTGCATCCACCTTCCAGGCCTGTGGATGATAAGTCCTTGTACAGAATGTTTGAATCTGGCAGTTGCTGCTTGAGGCAAACAGATCTATGTCCGGGTTGCCCCATCTGTGAGTAATCATTGCAAATACCTGTGGGTGAAGCCTCCACTCGTGCAGATCTGTCAATTTCCTGCTTAGTTCGTCTGCCAAAATGTTCTGGTTCCCTGGCAGGAATTGTGCCTGCAATTGCACTTGGCAAGACAGTGTTGTGTTCCACAAATCCATTGCCTGTCTGCATAGAGGGTAAGAATGTGTTCCTCCTTGTTTGTTTATGTACCACATTACCGTGGTGTTGTCTGTCCTTATTAATAGCCGTCCAGGGTGCAGTATGTCCTTGAAAGCTGTCACTGCGTTTTGCACTGCTAGCATCTCCTTTTGATAGATGTGCAGAAGCCTTTGGCTTGCAGACCATTTGCCTTGTATGCAGTACCCTGCCATGTGTGCTCCCCAGGCATAGTCTGAGTCTGTTGTCAATGTTTGCTTTGCTGGGGGAACCACAAAAGAGAGACCCTTGTTTTCGTGGCATGCCTGAGCCCACCATAGAAATTCTTTTTGAAGGCAGGGAATGATAGGAATGCTTGCTTCGAGGCTGTGCCTGTGCTGAGACCATACATTTTTTTAGGTACCATTGTAGCTTTCTCATATGCAGCTTTGCATATGCAATTAGTTGGATGCAGGATGCCATGTACCCCAAAGCCTGCAGGAATTTCCTTGTAGTGAGTCGGGTAAGAGTTGCCATTTCTGTGAAGTATTGTACCAGTGAATTTCTCTTGTCTGGCGTGAGGTAAGCCATCTGGGCCATTGTGTTCAAGCTGGCACCCAGGAATATGATTTCTTGTGAGGTATTAGTTTTGACTTCTTTTCGTTTACTGTGTACCCTAGGCAACTTAATAACTTTGTTACAAACGCCAGGTGTTGTATCAGGATGTCTTTGCTGTCCGCTTGGATCAGACAGTCGTCCAGATATGGATAAATTTGTATTCCTCTGTCTGCAAAAAGCAATTACTGATGCCAGGCATTTCATGAGTACTCTGGGAGCAGTAGATAAGCCAAAGGGCAATGCAGAGAATTGATAACGCGTTGTACCTGCCAAAAATATGAGGTATCTTCTGCAATCTTGTCTGATAGGGACATGCAGGTATGCCTCTTGGAGGTCCAACGTTACCAGCCAAGACTCCTTGCCCAGCATGGGAAGAAGCTGCTGTAGAGTAAGCATCTTGAATTTTGGAATGTCCAAGTAGGTATTCAGAATGGAGAGGTTTAGGATGGGTCTCCAGGCCTTGTCTTTTCTTGGTACTAGAAACAGTCTTGAGTAAAAATCTTGACCTTGCTCTTTGACAGGTACTTTTTGAATTGCTTTCATGAGCGTGAGTGTAGAGATTTGTTTTTGTGCCTCTCTCCATTGATTTTTTGGTAGATTTGGCATGCCTCTAATCCGAGGAATGGTGTGAAAATGAAATCTGTAACCTCGGGTAATAATATCCAAAACCCATTTGTCCTTTGTTATAATGAACCAGTTTTGTACAAAAAGAGCCAGTTTTCCCCCTATAGGTGCTGCCTGAATGGTTTTGTTTGGCAGGCAAAGAGGGAAGTCATTGTGTCTGCTTTCTGAAGGGTTGCGATCTGGTGTCACCCCCTGATTGGTTGGTTGTTTGCCATTGCCTTTGCCTGAAGGAACCTTGTGCCTGTCCTCGGCCCCTGGGGCGCCTATACCTGCCCCTTTGAGGTCTGTCTGAAGCTGGAAAGGACCAATTTTTTGATGGCCAGTGCCGGCTGAAGCAAGGAGGCTGTACCTGTAAGAAATCTGTAACTGTTTGCATAGATTTAGTCTTTTCTTCCATCTTTTTTAACACCTCTGCTGCTTTGACTCCAAAAAGTGCATCCTTTTGCAATGGAGCATCCAGTAACTTTGCCTTGACCTGCTCTGGTAAAGTTTGCTCTTTAAGCCAAGCATGTCTACGTATCACAGACCCTGTAACAGCTGCTCTGCATGAAGCCTCCAAAGAATCAAAACCACATTGCAAGGTATGCTTTCCCACTTGTTCTGCTGCATGTAGCAAATTCTGCAGCTCCTTGAAATCTAGCTGATCTGCTTGAGGAACCATTTTTTGCTTTAACTGTGTGAGCAAGTATTGCTGGTATTTTATCATGTGGAATTGGCAATTTAATGCTCTCATGGCTAAAGTAGCAGACGTATAAACTTTCTTTCCCCATCTTTCTAAAGCTCTGGAATCCCTTTCAGCAGGCAGTGGATTCTTAGCTGTAGAGGCCTTAACCCCATTGGGGCTCTGAGAAATAGTTTCTGGGTCTGCAGGGGAACTTTTGTAGAGAAATTTGTGTGAATCAGGAACTCTATAGTATCTATCTGGCTTAACAGGAGCTGGAGGTAAAGAATTTGGGTTTAAGCTGGATTCATTGTAAACATCATCCAGGATATCTAAAATCGGAGGGATAGCTAGGGCCTATGATGAGGAAGGAGAAGGAACTCACGGAGTCTCTTCTTGGAATCTGAGTAATCTTGTCCCTCCCAATGGAAATGCTCTCTCATAGTGTGCAAGGTTTCTCCAAAGGAGAAATCCTCTGGGGGACACACAGAGGGAATGGGCTCTTCGGCATCTGAGTCCTCATAAGATGGAAAGGGATAGTCCTGATCCTCAGAATCAGCAGAAGAAATGGATTCCTGGTCTGAGGGAGGATAATCTGTTTGCAGTCTAGGCCTTTTGTCAGGAGGGGGCTGAGAACCTCTGATAAGGGTAATCAGGTTTTCGGCCATTTTGAGCATTTCCTTTTTGGGCACAGGGGCCTGTGAAGAAGCATGTGGCATCAGTTGTTTGGGCCTAGTCATTGCCTTGAGCTTCGCGTAGGATTTGGCCGAGAGCGACTTCGGTTTAAAAAACGTTTCGGTAACCGGAGGCCTGTCCGAAAAAACTGTCTCGCCAGCTAAGCTGGCGTCCGCTTGTAACACAGGTTCGGGCTCCAAAGGCCCAGTGATCGCTGTATGCGAAGGAGAACCACCTTCAGGATCTGCGTTAGCCAGGGGCTGCGTAGGCGCCTCACTCGGTACCGGGGATCCGGCGGCAGGCCTAACCGAGGCCTCGGTATCAGACCTAGGCCTCGCCTGCCTGTCTTTGTCCTTGCGTTTTTTAAACATTGGAGTGGTCGGATGCTCCGACGATATAGTGTAATTGAATCATTTACCAAAAAAGTGTCCAGCGGTGTCAGCCCGACGCTTAATAGTGCGTTTATTGAACCTAGCGTGAAACAGACAACCAGAAACGTCGTGGTTTGGGCCTAGGCAAGGAATACAATAGGAATGAAAATCCTTATGAGGTATTTGCTTCCCACAAGAAATACAGTTATTAACTTTGTCTGACATCGGTCTGAGGCAAGAAAAGTTTCCCCAACGGGGTACTTAACTTTTATCGAAGACTTCGGATGAATTCTGTTGTACAATACAGAAGCTGGCCGACCGGCACTTGCGAACTGCTTCTGCTTCGGGCACCGCGCAGCAAGAAAGACTGAAGAAGATGGCGTCGGCTGCCTCTTTTATACCCCTGCAGCTCTGACGTCAGTGAAGAAGCGGCAACTGACGCCGGACCAGGACTTTGGAATTCCGGCCGACCGAGGGCCCGCCTGACGGCAGGATAACCCAAGTGTGATGACTGCAGCAGCATACCACGATGAACATCTGCTTTAGTCTTTGCTTTGGAAGCTGAAGTAGGCTTTACATATAACTGTGTAGGTCTGAAAACACCCTCAGAAGCCGATGCCTGCTCAGCAGCTCCGGACCCATCTGAGGGGATAATTTCAGAGTTTCCAATACCTTGAGTATCCAGAGGCCTAGTTGGCTCCACGTGGGAGTCGTCAGCGGCCTGTGGCTCTGAGGTAGCGGGCGTCAGGGGCTGCGAAAGCGCCTCACTGAGAACCGGCGACTGGCCTAGAAGAGGCTTCGTTGTTGGTTTTGGACCTCGGATGCCTGTCCTTTGTCTTTGCGTTTTTTATGAACTCCGGTCATCGGTTGTTCCGACGGCATTATATAGTTAAACCTTTGGCCAAAATAATGTAAAGCAAAATCGAACCGATGCTTAATACTGCGTTGGTTGAATCTAGCACAAAACGAACAACTAGCAACGTCGTGGTCAGGGCCTAGGCAAGGAATACAATAAGAGTGAAAATCATTATGAGGTATTTGCTTCCCACAAGAAATACAATTGTTAACTTTTACTGACATTGGTCTGGAGCAAGAAAAAGTTTCCCCAATGAGGTACTTAGCTTTATTGAAGACTTCGGATTTGAAATTCAAATCCAAAAATCTCAGGAGTTGGCCGACCAGCACTTGCGAACTGCTTTTGCTTCGGGCACTGCGCGGCAAGACAGACTGGAGAAAATGGCATCGGCTGCATCTTTTATACCCCTGGTGCACTAACGTCAGGGAAGAAGCGACAGCAACCGATGCCGGACCTAGACTTTGGAATTCAGGCCGACTGCGAGTAGCCTGCCAGCAGGATAACCCAAGTGTATTTGAAACACGATGAACATCTAAAAGTTAACAATAACCCCTAGGAAAACAACTATTTCTATTAAAAAGGTTCTATAAAGAAACTTTATACGAGTCTGAGCCAGAAAAACAACACCTCGCAGCTGAAACAGCAAACGAGATCTGGATAGCTAGTGCTAGGCATCATGGGATAAGGGGTAGCCTCGAGCCAGTAAACAGCTCTTGAGCTATAGAAGATGGCCGAGTCGGAGCGATCCCAACCAGCAAGAACGAAGGTAAGATAGACAACTTAGCATTATATAATATTGGTATGCACTGATTTTATAAATCATTTGATGAGCATGAAGCATCCTTCTTGTTTTCCTGTCTAATCTATCCAAAACCTCTGGGGCCAGTCAATCTCTCCAAAACTAAGTTACAAAAGGAAGAGCAAATTGGTTTATAGCTTGAACTTTGATCCTAGATATCAATGTTGTTTTCAGGATTAATTTAAGTCTTCTAAAATATTACTTACTGAGTTTTATCAGCATTTGTTCATGTTTTGTTGTTGATCCTTCTTCAATAACCAGACATTTATACACTCCCTCTTGGTCAAGTTCTTTTATATACATTCTTGTTCCAAACTGATGTTTTCTTGGTGCTGCTGCTTTCCTGCTTTAAAGGTTGCTTTTGCACATTCATTAAGACCAAATTACATTCTTAAATTATCTGAAAAAGTTTTGACTACTTGCAGCTGTGCTTATATTTCCTCATCTGATGAGCTATATAGTTTTAAATCATCTATGAAGAGAAGATAAGAAGTCTTTACACATTGTTGCTTTTTGGGAGCCAAATTATAGCCGTGGCCTAATCTGTTAAGCAGACAGCTTAATAGGTTAAGGGCAAGGCAAAACAGCAGCAGTGACAGAGTCGTCACCATGGAATATCGCCCTTTGGATTTTTATCCCTGGAATAATAACTTGTCCTTTATCATGGCTTTACTGCAAAGTGGTCCGCCACTGTTTCATGGTCACTGTGATGTAGTTTATCAGTGCAGGGTATATCTTATACATTTTAAACACTCTTTTATCCATGAATGTGGGATACTGTCAAATGCTTTTTTGTAGTCAATCATGCCATACTTAGATTCTTCCCCTTTTTACAGTTCTTCACTATCACTTTAACAACAAATGATCCTTTGTTCCATATGACTTTCTTTTATTACCCTTTAATTGTACTGCCATAATTGAGTTTTCTTCTTAATGACTATAAACTTTGTTGGCATTATTTCCGCTGTATAGTTTTGTACATCGTCAGAAGGCAAGTTATTGGTCTATATTTTTTAGGGTAGCTTGCAGATATTCATAAATATTTCTTGAAATTGTATCTATATTTTCTTTTTTTTGGTGGTCTTTCAATTCCTTTTACCTTGTTTCCTAATTCTCTATAAAACCTTTTTGGTTAATCAATAAATTTCTTATTTTGTGTTTTTCATTTACATTTATCTGTGTATCTTCTTAAGTTTTTCTGCCTGTGCTGATATGTTTAGTTTATTTATGATAGTGCATGATAAACCCTGATCCGCTATAATACTGTACATTGCTTTCATCATGTCTTCTTTCTGAACATTTTTGTTGATCTGTTCCATCTTCTATACTCTTCCAACAGTGACTTGTCTTAAGTGGTTTATAGTTTTCTCTAGTCAAAACTAGCATGATGGCATTTGATTTCTTCCTGTTTGTTCCCTTACTACCCTGTGTTCTGGTGGTAGGACTTTTATCCGTTACTAATTTGGCTGCACATTAATGTAGCCTATTTACTTCTATTATATTGCGAGAATATCTATGGACAGTCCTAATTACTGCGTTCATTAGTTTTATCAAAATAAACAAAAACTTCTAACTTTCTGGGTTTTATTGACCTTCTGCAGTCTATTATTTATTTCACTGATCTTAATATCTCTGGGCATCTCTATTAAATTAAGCAACTCTTCTCTTAGATCATTTTCTTGTAAATTGAGGGCACATTCTTTGTTCACCATTTCCTGATGGCATTCTACAGAAAGTTCCAGAGCATCTTCCTGTGCCGTGTTGTCTTCAGTTTCACCCTGTGTCACCCATTGCTTTTCATATGGGAACTCACCGGCCTATCACTCCACGACATTAACTGTTTCAGAGTTGCCACAGTTTCCTGTTCTTTCCCCTGCTGTATAGCTCCAACTGAACTAAGGGAGGTCCCAAAATGTCTTCATATGTCACCTGATTAGATGCTTCCCGCTCCACTGGTTTCGCCTTAATTTGGGAGTCCATTGCTCTATCCTGTTGTGCTATCTAAATTAAATTTTCTACACTAAATTCTTCACTTTGCAGGTGATCGATAACCTCTGTTTCTATTTCTTTAACTTCTCCATTACTAATCCTCTTTCCTGCTTTTTCTCTGTTTTCTTATTTTTTGTACTGTATTGGAAGATTCTCTATATCTGATGTCTTTATCTGTATTTCTTCTCAAATATCTTTGGAGCTGCTCTTTTTGCATTCATTAGTTTTGCTTTCTCCTTTGCATAAATATTGCACTATATTAAATCTATTTTTCTTTCCCATGTCCACATTTCTTCTTCTTCAGATGTGTCTTGCTCCTCTTATTTCCCCTTACTTTGGGCACCTTGTGTTAGACTTTCTACACTGAATCCTTCATTTCGCAAATATTCAGTAGATTCAGCTTCTATTTTTTTTTTAACTTCTACTTGACTAATCTTCTGTTCTACATTCCTTCTTCGTGATCATATTTTCTTATTGTGAAATTTCCATATCTGGGTACCTTTGCCTGTATTTCTCTTCAAATATCTTTGAGGCTGCCTTTTTTTCTGTTGATTAATTTGACTTTCTCCTTTGCATAAATATTGCACCATATCAGATCTCTCTTTCTTTCCTATGTCCTTATTTCTTTTTTATACCCTTCAAACGTCTCTAAATTTTGTTCACATTTTCACACTTTCGCAGTCACTTTTTTCAAACGGCACAAGGTTTCTTGGTCTATATAGAGTTTTTTCAGGGATCTGTTTTATTAATGAACTCAAATTTTTATTTGAAGCCGACATCTTTTCTTGTGGAAGTATTTTTCTTTCCTCTAATTTCGGTCAATCTTTTCGTATATCTTTCCTCTAATTTCACTCTTCATCTTTTCGTTTATCTTTTGTCTGGAAATTCTGGGCTTCTTGTTTAATAGTTAAGAATAGTTGCGTAAATACTTACCATTACCTTAGATGTCCTTCTCCTCCATGTTGCTGTATTCATTACAGTAGGGAGGCTGCTAGCTGCAGCGCTGACATCCAGACAGTATACCAAAGTCTTTAGAGCAGGAGGGTACATGTGACATCCTTATGTCAGAGCCATAAACCGATATAGGCTATTAAATGTGACGTCTGCACATAACCTCTTCAGAATGGACTGCCGTATACAGTAGTACTCCTGGAGGTTTAAAGAAGGTCATAAAGGGAAGACCCTTGAGACTCACATGTAGACTAGACTATAGGGTACTTGATAGGCTGTGTGTAGTGGAGAGGTTAAGAGTGTGAATGACAATGTCCCCACAAGTAACAGTAGATTAGAGGGGTAAATTAGAGGGGGTAGGAGGGAGGGACTGAATACTGCAACATGGAAGAGAAGGACAACTAACGTTATGGTAAGTTCTTACACAACTATTCTATGTCCTTCTATTCTCATGTTGCAGTATTCATTACAGTAGGGAGAGTACCAAAGCTTTTAGGTATGAGCCTGGGTGGAGGAGTGAGGTCCCTGGTCAATGAGACCTTGTAGAATATATCTGGTAAACCCAGCTCTAGCTCTGGAAGCTGGGTCCAGTTTGTAAAGTTTGGTAAAGGTGTGCACTGAAGCCCAATTAGCAACTTCTAACATTGTGGCGTAATCAACCTCTTTGAAAAAGGCAGCTGAAGAAGCAGCTGCCCTCAGCTGCCCTGGTGGAATGGGATTTGACATGTATGTGCAAAGTTTTTCCATGACTGGAATAGCATATGCCAATGGTCTTACAGATCCATGAAGAAATGGTCTGTTTGGAGACTGCCTTCCCTAGAGCCCTAGGATGGAAGGCGATGAATAGTTGGTCAGACTTTCTAATAGGTTTGGTTTTGTCTAAGTAGTACCTCAGTTGTCTGTGGACATCTAAAGAATGAAGAGTCCTCTCTGATGGATTCTGAGGGTGAGGATAAAAAACAGGTAGGTTAATGGTCTGGTTTAATGAGAGCTCATTAACCACCTTAGGCATGAAGGAGAGGTTAGTCCTGAGGGCATCTCTGTCCTTGTGGAAAATAAGGTAAGGAGGGATAGCCATAAGGGCTTGTATCTCTGATATCCCCCTGGCGGACGGAAGGGTCACTAGCAGAACTGTTTTCAGGGTACACAGTTACAGGGATACTGAATGTGCTGGTCCAAAAGGTGGCAATGTAAGTTTTTCTAGAACAAAATTCAAGTCCTAAGGGGGGTATAGACTTTTGAGGGGGTCTAATATGAAGTACCCCTTTCAGGGATAGCTTGGCCTCCAATCTAGAAGCCAGAGGTGGTAGCATGGGCAGACAAGCAGAGATGGCAGATAAATGGACCTTAACTGAAGTATAAGTTAGTCCTAAGTGAAGGATCTCACACAAATAGGAAAGGACGAAGGGTACAGGAATAGTCGTCGGGTGCTGTTTTTTCCTTTGACACCACCTGGAGAATCTCTTCCATTTAGATACATAATTTCTCCTAGTACTAGGCTTTCTCGCCTCCTGCAGAACATAGAGTATGTCCTCTGAGCATAGCTGTCTGAAAGGGATTAGAACGCTATCACCCATAAGATCAGTTTTAGATTGTTC
The DNA here is from genome assembly GCF_019279795.1 of Protopterus annectens. Taxonomy (NCBI): domain Eukaryota; kingdom Metazoa; phylum Chordata; order Ceratodontiformes; family Protopteridae; genus Protopterus; species Protopterus annectens. The sequence continues at coordinate 1,522,161,596 of NC_056744.1, forward strand.
ACCTGAGGGTGTAGTAGGGATCCCCTGCCCTGTGTGAGCAAGTCTATTCGGTGGGGTAGCCTGTGATGACTGCACTTGGCTAGTAGATAGAGAAGGGGAAACCAATGCTGTCTTGGCCAAAAGGGGGTCTCCAACAGGATTTTGGGTTTGCCCTCTGGATTTTCAGGACCACCTTCTGAATCAGTGTGACGGCTGGGAAGGTGTAACGATACATCCTCACCCAAAAAGGAGAAGGCGTCCACTTTCCAGGCTTGAGCATGTGGGTCCCTTGTGCAAAACATGGGCATCTGCCTGTTCAGGGAGGAGCCGAACAGGTCTGCTTGCGGAATACCTCACCTATTAAGATCTAGGAATACCTCTCTGTGAAGCTTCCATTCGTGAGAGGGTGCTGAAGTTCTGCTGAGAGTATCTGCCATAACATTTTCTGTGGAGGGGATGTACACTGCTATCAGATGAATCTGCAGTGATGATGCTAGTGTCCAGATCTGGGTGGCTAGGCTGCAAAGAGGGTTGGATCTCGTCTCCCCCTGTTTATGTACCACAGGACAGTCATATTGTCTGTGATCACTTTCAGGGTTCCTGGGCGTAGAACTGATATGAAAGTTTGTAGGGCTAGAAGTGGTGCCATAATTTCCTTGATGTTGGTATGGTCCCTTTATCTTAGTGTGGACCATTTTCCCTGCATAGTGAATTGCTTCTGGTTGTGTAGTAACACGGCACCCCATCCAGTCTGCTGCATCTGTAGAGACCTGGGGGGGGGGTGGTACCTGGAAGGGGGTTCTCTGAGGTTTATGGCACAGATCCACCACTGAAGTTGCCTCTTCAGACACTGAAGGAGGGGGAAGGGGGGGTGTCCAGGGGATGAGAGTATTGTCTCCATAAAATCTTCAGGATCCACTGGATTTTTCTCATGTGTAGTCTTGCCAGGGGCAACATGGCTATCAGGGATGCCACGTGTCCTAACATCCTTAGGAATTCTCGTGTTGGCAAAGAAGTGAGGGTAGGTAGTTTGATGCAGAGGGAAAGGTCCAGGGTCCTTTGGTCTGGAATGAAGGCCTTCATGTTGTCTGTTCTGATCCTGCATCCCAGGAAGGCCAGGTCTTGAGTGGGGATCAGGTGAAACTTTTCCTTGTTTAAAGTAAAACCTAAGTCAGGGTGGAGATCATCTGTTGTAGGTGGTGTAGGAGGGGTTGACGGTCCTGATAAAGAATTAACAGGTCATCTAGGTATGGGTATATTTGTAAACCCTGTGTTCTGCAGTGAGCAAGAGAGAGTGCCAGACACTTTGTGAATGCTCGAGCAGCAGAGGAGAGTCCAAAGGGCAATGCAGATAATTGAAAATGCCAGGAACCTACTGCAAAGCGTAGGAATTTCCTGTAATCTGAGTGTATAGGAATGTGAAGGTAGGCATCCTTCAAATCCAGAGCTACCATGACAGCCTGTGTTGGTATGAGTGGATGGAGCAAAGGTAAGGTAATTTTGAAACTGGGTACCTTTGGAACAAGTTTAGGAAAGCTAAATCCAGAATTGGTCTCCATGGGCTTTTTCTTGGCACCAGAAACACTCTGGAGTAAAAATCTTTGTTTCTTTTGGGGGAAGGTACCTGCTCTATGGTGCGCTGAGCTAGCAATTGTTGAATGATGGTGGGGAAGAGGTGAGTTTGGCTTGATGGAGGTTGAGGAATCCCCTGGAAGGGGGACAACACCCACCAAGTCATAAAGTAACCCCTCTGAATGATGGAGAGGACCCAGTTTTCTGATGTTATTTTCTGCCAGGAGGGCAGGGAGAGGGTGAGCTAAAAGGAATGGGGGATGTTGGGGTTTAAATGTTGGAAGTCACAGTGGAGGTGGTCTGATTTTATCAGACTGGCTGGTCAGACTAGCTCAAAAACGTGGTTGAAGGGGTGGAAGGAAATCTGGGAGTAGAGGTTTTCCTAGGTCATCTACATCCCTTTGGCTGAGGTGCCAAATGGGAGGATTGTCTTCTGACAAAGGAAGTTCTTTGTGGATAGTTTCTGTGATATCTGGGGATAGGGGACACCAGTAAATGCCTCAGGTTTTGCAGTTCTTTTCCCTTTTCTTGAAGGGATTTAAGAAGTTCTGCTGAAGCCTGTCCAAAAAGGGCTTTATTGTCCAGTGGGACATCAAGCAGTTTAGTTTGCACATCCATATGAAGTGGCTGAAGTCTCACCCACGAATATCGCCTCAGCACCGAACCTGATGCAGCAGATTTTGATCTTCCACTGCATCACAGCTGCACTTGGAGTGCCTAGTCACCTGAGGTGCTGTGGAAAGTGGGGTGTTAAGTTGGGTTTTTATTGATGAATCAGGAACCTCAAAGAGGAGAGTAGTAGCTTTGGAAATGGTGTCCAGGACATACCTAGCCATGTGGGTTTTGGTAATTGTGAGCTCTTATAGCCACAGTAGAGGAGGTATACACTTTTTCCCTAGTCTGTCCATGAATTTGCTGTCTTTACCAGTAGGATGGAGAGCAGTAGAAGATAACTGTCTGGGACTTTTATCAGCAGAAACTGCAATGACTGCTGGGTCTGCAGGAGGATTTTTAAACAGGAATTGGGTGTCCTTAGGTACCTTTTAAGAAGAGTCAGGATGTTTAGAGGCTGGGGGTTGGGAATCTGGGGTCTGTGAAGCGGCCAGTAAAGCATCTTGGAAGGCAAGTAGCAAAGGAAGCACAGCAGAGGAGGATGGTTGTTCCATTTGCAGCAGGTCTAAGTACTTTTCTTAGTGTCAGAGACCTCTGAGACCTGACACTTAAAATGTTCCCTCATGAGGGAAATGGTGTCCCCACAGGTGAATTCTTCCCCAGGAGACTCGGGGGTGATGGGATCCTCTTCCTCGGGGGTAATAAAAATCTTAGGAGAATCTATTTGTGAGCCAAAGGTAATTGATTCCTCAGAAGAGAAACAGTCTTCCTCTGATACCGCTAAAGGGGGGTCCTGAAAGAGCAAAAGCTGGTGGTTGTTGTGTCTGTAATGCCTTAAAAAGGCTCTGGGAGAAAACTTCCCATCCAGGAGCAGGTTGAGGCTCAGGATGTTTCAGTTTTTGTTTTCTCTTCATAGGGGCAGATGGTTGAGTATTTGTGGGAGCTGACGTCTGGGTGAATGATAGGGAAAGAGTAGACCCTTCCGACTGTACAAGCCATGGTTCCCCCTCCGTTATCAGGATCTGACGGCTAATTAACCTCAGTGGATGTACTCACTGTTTCCGTCACCCCAACTTCCATCGAGGTTCCCAGTTCTGGTTGAGAAACGGAGGTCTGAAAAGATCCCAGGCTTTCATCTGCCTCAAGGATCTCTCCAGATGCCTGAAGCGCAGTGTGGGAAACTGACCTGATTTTCATCGGACGTGCCTACTCCCCCCTCCATACCAAGCATGAGATGACGGAGCCTTTTATTTTCTAAGTAGACTTTTAATGCAGCCAGATGGCTGTGGAGAGTTTTAGGGACAAAAGATTTGCAAATGGGGCAGGATGTATGGTTGTGGGCCTCGCCTAAACAGAAAATGCAGTTTTCGTGTGTGTCCTTCTGAGGAATTTGTCTCCCACAAGTGCACTTCCCCTTTCTAGTTGACATGTATGTCTTAGAAACTAACAAAAGACAAGGAAAACCCAAAAGGGTACTTATCTGGAGCGGTTGACTGTAGCACTCATCAAAAATGTGAGCAATCTGCTTCCCGAACTGGCGAACAGGAGTCTGATGTTCACTGCGGCAGAAAGATTCTAAAGAGGGTGCTTACAGAGCAGACATCACATTTATAGCCCACGTTGGTTTACGGCTCTGACATAAGGATGTCACATGTACCCTCCTGCTCCAAAGACTTTGGTATACTGGCTGGATATGTAGTGAATACTGCAACATGAGAACAGAAGGACATCAATACATACTTTCTGTCTTATCCTCAATAGTCTACTCTATCATCTGTATGGCTCTATTTTGGCCTATCAGTTTTTCTGATTTTTGTGGTCTGCTACTTTCTTCTACAACAGGAGGGCTATCCTACTCCTTGGCCTGACCTAGCCCCATTGTAGGAATATTTCCATGTTTTGAGTATTCTACACTGCCATTTTCTCCAGTCTTGGTACAAATGCACCTACCGGGATTGGGCACTTTATTATCCTGCGACATGTGCACCCAGCTATCTTCTTTATTTTTTACCCTACTTCTCTCCATGATATGTGCTATATAAAATACAGTCTATATACATCTGTATCGTCTTGGTAAGATTTTGTGAAAAACAAGGTCGGCCTTGTGAAGGTACTCAACAAGACTTAAGGATGAATTCAGTTCTAGCAATGCTTCTCTCTTTTTGCTGATTTTACCATCTCTCCATTTGCACCCCTTTTTATCATCTCTCCATTAGGACTCCATTGTGAGGCATCTGATGTCCCACACATTAGGATGAGCAAGGACAGGGTTACAGGTCAGTTGTCTATCAGGGCCAGGATCCACCTGGACCTCCCTGGACCATATGAAGACAGACATGATGGAACTCTTGGACTGTGTGTCCCAGGCTGGTATGAGCCTAGCACTGAGGGGCATTCTTCATGGATGATGCCACAATATGAACACAAAATAATTAATTTTAATAACTGGCTTAGTTTTTGGTGTCATCTGAAGGGGGGCACAATATTCGTCAGCCTGGGAAGATATGGCTGACAGACAGCAATGCTTCGCCAGTGATGGTCTGTGCCTGTCCCCCCCAGGCTTTTGAATACTGACTAAAACCTTGTACACCCCCAAATAACCTTTTTTAGGCAATGCCAACCTGATAAACCATCCAACATATCTAAGCAATCACAGAATTATCTAAAGGTGATTCAGCACAATGCCCAGACTCTAAACGAAAAACTCCACTCCCTACAAGCTTTCCTAACCCTGGAGAATGGCTATGTATGTGTAGTTACTGAGACATGGTTTAAAGCTGCAGACAGCACCCCAGTAGTACAGAGCTACACTATCTTCCACACATTTAGACAGGCTACTGCACATTGTCGCCTCACAGTCAGACGCTGTCCGGTTCGATTCTCAGCTAGGGCGTCTTCTGCTTGGAGACATGCATGAATGGGCATACCTTCGTTGAAGGTTGTGCATCAGGGCAGGTAACTCGGCACATAAAAATCAACTACCAATCATTAGCGGACCAGAGTTCCGCTGTGGCGACCCCTAACCGGGAAAAGCCAAAAGACACAACAACAACAACTGCACATAAAGGATCGAAATGTATCTTAATTTACATCAAAACAATCACACCTAAAGGCTGTTCATAGGTTCATACTAGGCTATCTGCCCTAGGGCATTTATAAGCCTAGCCAGAGTGTGTTTGGCTTTTGCCACCCATTTTAAATTAATTTTGCTATGCCCTTTTTCGAGGTTAGTATACTGTGCCTCTGTCTAACAGTGACACAGAAGTGATACCTGGAGTAAACCTACTATCTCCCATCCACTCATCAAGATTCCTTTTAAAGCAGAATGACACACTTGAGCTCTTCCAAGTACAACTCCCATAACCATATCCTTGCAAGTTATAGGTCCCCCTCTATGGCCCAGGAAAGCCATACTACTTACGTAAATGAACTCGAGTCACTCTCCATTCAATCCAATAACACACAAGGAGGGGGACTTAACTACCTCATTACCCCACTATAAACTGGAATTCATACAAGACCTCAGACTTACTGGCAGAAAGATGCCTTAACTTTGTCAACACGAATGACCTTGACCAGCTAGTACATATGTCCACTAGAGGCACAGGCACCCTTGACCTAGTCCTCACTGACATGATGGAAGCCCCCCCCCCCCCCATGTGTGTAACGTCCTCCCTGGTCAGACAGGACTATAAACCTATCCTCTACAAATTAAAAATAAAACGCTGAAGAAAAGGTAACTATGAAACTTTTAGGAATTATTCCAAGGGAAACATCCAACTTTTAAGTGACACCCTGACACAATTTCATGCCCCCAAGCTCAGAAAGAGTGTTGTCTAGGCGGTACATTCACAAAATACTTTTACAGCAGTGCAAACGACTGCATAGAGGCACTAGTATATACCCAAAATGAACACAGGACAAACTGAAAAAAACAAAGCAACCTGTGGGAATATCAACATTAACAGGTTACATAAAAAAAAGAAGAAAATCATGGTCAAAAATGGGAAGTCTACTGTTCAGCAAGGTAAGTACTCCTTCAAACTAAATAAACAACCTGGGGGGATAATAAAGCCTGCCAAAGCTGAGGTCAATGTACCCTCCCTGATTAAAGATACCCAAAAGGCATTATTCAGCCACATCCAAAACCTCAAAGGCAATATCCAACAATGTTGGATAAAGATGTTTAATAGATACACATAAAAAGCAGACAGGTTAGGTTAGCGGCGCAATATCCAACAATGTGGTGAACTAATTGTAAATGTAGAAACCTACACTGAACCAGAGGATATAGCAAATGTACTGGTGAATAATTCAGCTCCAATTTTACCTTACCCCCCAAACACCTCTCAAGAAATGGAACCAGTGAAAAAATCTTCACAACAACTGGTAAAATCCAAAAAGCTTTAGTGTACCACACACCGGTTGAGCGCTTTCTTCCCTACTGAAGGGACTTCATCAGAACAGTTTCAGTTTTACAACCCAGCCCTTTTATGTAAATAAGCACCCAGTTAACCAATGCATTATATTAAACACTTACATAAAAAAAAAAAACTAGAGACATAAAAATAAGATGCATATAACCATTATGTGTATACAACAGTTCAAAACATTACATGGCAATTACATATCAGATAAATTAACGTTCACTATAAAAACTTTAAAAATGTTCACTCAAATGTCTAAAACTAATTATGGTACCCTAAAATATTTTTTAACTTCAAAAGACATGCAATATTCAAATTTTCATTAATACCAGGTGTCTGGGTGGCAACTCAGCCTTAACTGCCACCTTAACTCACATATATCTAAATCTATATCCAGTATTCTACCTTGGGGGTCCTTAACCAACTGTTGCAGTACAGAAAACTTAAAAATGTGGTTCTTACTCTCAGATATATGCCTTCTCAAGGCGTTAGTCATTCTGTTGTTTCTTATATATCCAATAAATGTTCTTTAAACCTGTCCTTGAAATCGTCTACAGGTTTTGGCCACATAAAAAGCAGGGCATGACAGGCATCTAGCCACATATACCACATTCTTACTGCAACAGTTAATGTGCCCTGCAATGTATATATACAGTACATTTAGCCTTAAATACTCTGGGGTCTCTTCAATATTCATACAATTCCCCATTCCACATTTAAAATTCCCCTATTTTCTGCTAGAAATAACCACTCCTTCACTTCCTTTTGCTTCTAACAAATTTTTGAATGATCTGTCCCTCCTAAAGACAATTACTGGAGCAGATCCTACTTTTTGCGCAATACGTTGATCATATGACAAAATTTCCCAATTACGCCGGAGTACTTTGACAATTCCATCTGCATCCAAATTTAAAGTGTAATAAAACTAAGCTTCCTATCAGGCTCCTCCTTTCTGACCTGATAGGCTACCTGACCTCTACCATTACTCCGATCAGGCCTGCCCAAAATGAGTTGGTAAATGCCATCCACTCTCTTTTTAATCACTTCTTTGGCCACCACTACCACTAAAGATATCCCCCTCTTCAAAAACATTTCTGATATAAACTTCACTTCTTCCCTAAATGTGGCATTTTCACACACCATTCTAGCAGCCCTCACGAGCTGCCCCTTACTGATGGACTTTTTTGTACATAAGGATGCCAACTATCAAAATTCAAATTTGAATTGGAAAATGTAGGTTTACGATAGATGCCAGAGGTAAGTTTTGCAGTTTTCTTATCAATCTTTAAGACCACATCAAGATATGTTATACCTTCTACACTATAACCATAGGTAAACGTTAAATAATATAGTCAAAAAAAGTTTGCAGTAAACCTATACTGCCTTTCCATACAATAAATGTCATCCAAAAAATGAGTGTAACATGTAATATACTCGCTGAATCCACTCTTGAAGACATATTCTTGCTCCCAGAGTGACATCACGTAATTTGCAAAAAATGGGGGCACAAGCTGCCCCCATGGCTACACCTGTAGCCTGCTTAAAGTACTGTCCCTCAAAATGAATGTAATTATTTTTCAATACAATTTCCATCAAAGCAAGCAACATATTAATGGTGTCCTGGTCATATTCGTCTCAAGAAATACTTACAACCATAGCTCCCTCCAACTATCACCATCCTGAGTAAAAGCTGAATGCTCATGCTTTTTGTAAACTGGATGTCCATGGAAATTTGCAACTTGTTACATTCTAAAAAAACATTTAGGCCTACTGGTGATCACTGAAATGGTGTAACATTTTCTATTGTAACTTTTGGCAGCAACATATTTGGATTTACAGTTACAAACTCTGCCAAGCTTTTACTTTTAATTGCAAAGATCTTTTGGGTCCAAATTCATCACTTATTTATTTATTTTTATATCTAGACCATTCAATTCCTTGAAGTCATCACTTTTTATGGGACAAAAAGAAACGTTTTTATCTCCGATTTATAACGCAGTACAATTAAGATTTCAATGCACACACTATTAACCCACCCAAAAATGATAAAAGTGCTATGTACATGCTTGTTGTAGGCTGTCAGTTTCTAAGGTCTACTATCGCCTACTGTAACTGCTTAACTATTTATTTTTTACTGGGCTTGTGCGACTAAGCTTAATAGCCCTTTTTCAGCAGAAGCCCAAGGAGAAAAGCTCCAATATACTTTAACAGACTGGCATCCAGAGTAGTAATTAATAAACAAGGCACATAATATATACAATACAAAAAACATAAAATCACATACAGTTGTAAAAATTTTCTCATCATACAGAGTAGTATTTAATCCTAGTTGAAGTAAGTAGAGGTGAGAAGTGGAAATAGCAGAATTGGAAGGAAAGGAGAAAGAGCAATGGGAGAAACAGAAAAGGATTAGAGAAAGGTTTACAGGGGATGATTACACTGACTGAACCATTTAGTTTGCATGTATTGTTTAGTAGCAGTTTTAAATGGTTTTAGTTGCTAAAGTGACCTGATTTCGAATGGAAGACTATTCCAAGCCTTGATGGGATTGAAACTGAAGAGATTTTGACCTATTTTAATATTAGGTTTATGGATTTGCAAAAGGCCTTGGCTGGAACTTCGGAGAGATCTTGTTGGGGTATAGTGGGAGATCAGAAATTAGAGAGTTGGGCAGTAAGTGTGTTTGTGAAGATAAAGTGAAATGATCTGAGACTGAATAAGTAGGAGCAAGTTAGGTAATTCTAGCCAATTTAATGTTTTCAATGAGAGACAGTTGTGGGACTTACATGTATTCTGTGCAGCAAATCTTGCTATCTTGTTGTAAGTTGTTTCTAGTTTGGCTAGCAGTCCAGTGTTGAGGTTAGACAGAATTTGAGAACTATACAGTAAAAGTGGGTAAAAAGTAAGAATTAGATACGGTTACCTTGGCTTTTTTGTTAAGAAATTTCTTGTTATGGTACAGAAGTCCTAGCTTCTGATGTGTTTTCCTAATGCAGTTATTGATACATAAATCAAACTTTAAGTGGTCATCTATAGTTCATAGTTAGGTACTAGGCTATCTGCCCGAGGGCATTTATAACCTAGCCAGAGTGTGTCGGCTTGATTAATTAACTGATCACCTAGTAACATCTAGGAATTTTGTGCTGGTGTCTACCTGCATTGGGGTGTTGTTTAGGTACAATAATTGAGAAGGAAGATTTGATATAGTGAAGATTTTTAAGGAGAAAGAGTAACAGTGTAGTTTTTTTTATTTTTTATTTTTGGGTTGAGAGTAAGTTGGTTATCAGATAGCCAGTTTTATACAGAGTTAAAGGAGGTCTGTGTAACTAAGATGAGTTTAGCTGGAGAGTCAGCGATAGTGATAACTGTAGAGTCATCTGCATATTGTACGAGGGCTTACTCAGGACAGGAAGAGGAGAGAAGACTGGTAAAGATATTGAACAGTAGTGGACCTTGCTTTATTTGCCCATTTAATCTCTTTTTATGCCCATTATACTTTTCTTCTGCTAGTTTTACTCTAAACATGCTTGTTTTGCCACTCTGAGGAATTCCAAACCCCTAATGTGCTTAAGCATTTTATCAAGTATCTTAACTTTGAACATTCTGTTTAATTAATAAGCTTTTTGTGCCTTTCGTTTGCTTAATATAAGATGCACTGTGAAATCCAGCGGACAGAGAAACTTTAGAAATCGGGCTTACCCAAAATTTTGCAAAATAAACAACTGGTGGAACTGGTATGACCCCTATGACCAGCCGTCCCTGTTCAGATAAAATCTAAGTTGCCTGTGAACATCTAATGAATGGAGCATATTCCACCTTGTTTTTCTTTTAGGGAAGAAACAATGAGGTTAATGATGTTTGCTTGAAGGCGACTTTAAGCTGACTTTAGGAAGAAAGGAGCCGGAGTTGGTCAGTCGAGTGAACCATGCAGTCGGATGAAATACCAAGTAAGGAGGTTTAGCTGATAATGCCCAGGCTCAAGAAATAGCTACAGCGTCTTAATGGCTACCAAAAGAGCTGTGTTGTAGGACAAAATTTGCAGAATCCCACCGTAGCAGCTGGCTCGAAAGGAGGCGGTCCAAGGAGTGAAGAACCAGAGGTCCCAGGAGGAACAGCTTGTTTTACCTTTAAAAAGGATTTAAAGTACCTTTAAGAAAAATTTTACACACAATCATGATTGACATAAGAGGATTAAGTCATGGCCAATGTATTAATGAGAAATTGTTTTGAGTTGTACTTGACTGTGGAACTACTGGCACCATCGTTAAAAGAGAGTAGTTAAGAAAGTCAAGTGAAGGGGGAAGAGGAACCCGTGACTTGATTCAGGCCTTGCTTGAAAAACACAAAGAACCTTGTTCCACTTGCTGCAGTAAGAAACCTTTCTAGTGGATGGTTTATGAGCTGCCACCAAAAGAGTGCCTTAACGGTGGCGAAATACGGGGAGGAGTGAACAAGAGTGGAACTGGAGCAATAGCCGGTCAGCTTCAGGTTAATCCAAGATTAGGAGGAGGAATGCAGGGATGGGATGATATCAGATCCGGGGATGGGATCTAGAATCAAGGAGGAGGATTCTGCCCGAGTGAGACCTTAGGGAGGGAACCAGATCTGTAGAGGCCAAAAGCAGGGCAATGAGAAGAATTTTGCTTGAAGAGAGGGTTTCTGAAGAACTTGGAGCATCAACGGCAAAGGGGTGAGGCAGCATACAGAAGACAGGAACCTCATGCACCAGGCGTCTCTTAGGGGTACCTCCGAGGTATCAAGAGAGGCAAACTGTAAAAAGGTTAATTGTTTGAGGGAGAGGCAAAAGATAATCATTCGGGTTCCCCACCCGTGCGAATATGCGTTCGCTACTCGTAATTGAGAGATTTGGTCGTAAGGGTCAAATTAAGTGCGACTGAAGTGTCGTTGCTAAGTGTTGGACCCGGAAAACCCCGGAGATATGCGTTGCTATTATTAGGTTGGTGGAAATTGCCCATTCCCAAACTCTCGCTGGCTTCTACTCCTTGCTTGTTGAGACACCTTGTCGATTGAATGTTGTGATGTACCAAACAACGAGCATGTTGTCCAGTTGGTCATAATTGTTCAGGCAAGAAGAAAGTCCTGAAGTGCTATACAGTAAGAGAGCTGAATGCATCATCTCTAGAACATTGATATGCAGTAAAGGTCTCTGAATGCGTCCCGTGCCTTGGGCCGGCACCGTGAGCCCGCCCCACCGGCGTAGGGAGAGTCGTGGTCACGTGGCGAGAGGGGGAGAGCAGCTTGCAAGCCGCCCCTGTGGAGATCCCGAGGAGTGAAAGCGCCACTGATCGAGGGACGCTTGCAAGCCTTGCTGATAAGCTTGAGCAGAGCAAGAGGAATTTTATGTGCTAAAGCCATGGAACTAAGTGCCAGAATGCATAACTCATGGAAGAAGAGAGGAAGAAGTGCTATAGCAGATGCCATGGACTTGGAGTGACTCAGGACCAACTCCGCCCGGAACAGAACTTGAGTGTGTGGAGGCCCGCCTGGAGCTGCAGATTTCCTTGTGTGTCCGCCAGGAGGAAGGCTGCGTAAACTCCTTGTGGGCTGCAGAAATTCTTAAAATCTAAGAGCTGTGTGGGGCGCCAGGTTGGATTTAGATGCCGCTTTGATGCCCAGATGGAGGAGCAAGATGGAGAAAGAGGTAAGAAGAATAAAAGTCAGGTGCTTGTTAAGGGGCCCCTGAAGCCAATTAGGTGGGTAGGAAACACCTGCCAAGGACTGAAGAACTGGGTGGGCCTGCTACCACTGCTAAAGGGAGAAACCTCACCCTGGGGCTGTGGTGAGACCAAAGGGAAGGGACCACGGAACTGAGGTCTATCTGCTCCCCAGCGGGCGGAGAAACTTCCTGGAGCCATCCCATCAGGATGTGGTAGTACCCAGCGTCCTTGAGGTCCTATCGAGCACAGAAGGACATTTTCTCCTGATTTCGGAGAATTCTTTGCAGAGTGAAGATTGAATTTAGAAGGGGGGACTGCTGGTCTCAAGAGAGAGGTCAGGATTGGTCTTCTTTCCCCGTCTTCTTTGGCATATCCAGAATCACAGGTAGAACCTGATCGCTCTTTCTTTGGGGGCCAGACTGGATGGCTCTTTTCTTTAGCAGATGTGAGTTCTGCCAGCGGCCTGGAGGGACCCGGTGGGGCGTCTAGGAGAGGACTTCCTTCTTGTATGGTCTGGATAAGGGATCGCGATATCCCTCTGGATATATTTGGAAGAACCATGCTGCCGATGTTATGGACTCCCATGGGGCTAGGTGCCCGAAAATCGTCCCCGACTGCCTCAAGTGGAGCAGTCGGGCAACCAGAATTTGCTTTCTTGTGAGCCGTTCAGAGAAAGAGCTGTCCTCCGAAGTTTCTGAGGAGCCCCTCTGCCTCTAGGCGTCCTCCCCTACTTCCCCTCTGGTTCGGAGACTGGTTGTCGGAGCAGGCTGGGACTCTCGCGACTTCCTTCTCGATCTGGAGTTTCACAGCCCTTTGGTTCCACAAATTGGGAGCCCTCTGGGGTGCAAGAAGCCGGATTCCGCGCTTAGAAGGCGTCTTCCCGTCGCCTTCTCGCTCTGGGTCCAACGTCCTTGAGCGGTTCAGCCAAAAGAGCGAACCATCAAAGGGCGTTAGTGGGCGCTTTGAAGGAGCCAGAAAAAATGCCTTCCTGGCGAGCCAGGCCTGGGCCGACTAGTGACTAGTCCTGTCCCGCAGCTCTGCTTGGCTGGGGAGATTCAGACGTGGGAAGTAGCCGCATAGAGGTATGCAGAACTGACCTATGTGCCAAGTAGTTCTCGGAGTGCAGAACCCTGACACTCCTCGAGATGGACTCTAGAGGGAAGATCATACGTATTCTTTAATAAGATCTACGCTGCATCTCTCCTGAATAATGCCTCTGGCCCTTACCTGCCGGGTGCTGAACCTTCATCAACTTCTGGCGGTCCATAGGCGAGACTCTTGCTCCGGGGGTGGACTGAGGACTCTCTCCTGGGCCAGTTCCCTCTTGGTGGCGCCCGCCGTCAACATGGCATCTACGGAGGCCCCTCCACTGGGGAGACGCAGTCGGACCCATCGGGCTAAGGATCCTATCTGGCCTCTTAGGAATTGGCTCCCGCGGTGTCGGTTCCTTCAGGGGCAGACCACCCTTAGACGGTCCACCAGATGATGTCTCCAAACACCCAAAGAGGTATAGGCGGGCCCGCTTCCAAATGCCTCCAGAACACGGACTGCGTCCGAGGAAGACTTGAGGTGACACCCTTATCACCTCGCGCACCATGATGTCTCCAAAATGCAGAGACATCCTCGAGGGGTGACGGTGGGGAGCAACCCCTTCCTCAAGTCGTGTCTTCTGGAATGGGCTGGGGACATCCTCAGATCCTTTGCCGCGTATGCCTCAGGGACATCAATGAGGGAGCTGTCAGAGGAGTCCTCACAGCAGCAATTTGTTCAAAGAACGCTTGCCTGGAGCGGAGCTGTCCCGGGGCGGATGGTGACCACCTCGACCAAAGGAGGGGCTCCGCCGGGCGGAACAAGTGCGGGGGTCGGGTTGGGCGGCGCCGGCCCCTCTCCCACTACATCAAGCGCCCGAAGGGGAGCCGACCTCCGGAGCAGGATCCGACGGTGGCTCCCCTCGGACTCGAAAAAGTGGATCCGGAGCGGCCCGGCGCGGGCACGAATTACGCGGAAATAGCAGCTCCGACACAGGCCGGCCCGAAGGAGCACTGATCCCCGGATCAGCTGTCGGATACCGGTCCGAGAGGAGTGGATCCAGCAACACTTTCGAAGGCAGGTGGGATCGAAGTAGGGCAAACCCCATCTGCATCTGGGCCTGGAGCTCGAAGCTGCTTTCGGGTTGAGCTATCCGAGCCGCTATGCGAGGATCTGAGGCTACTCAGTAGGCCTGGAGTGCCTCCTCTCCCCCAGAGGCAAGCACTCCCATCTGCATCTGGGCCTGGATGAAAAGCGGTGACATCAGTTCAGTCGCATCGAGACTATATGTGGATCTCGGCGAGGGGTTCACGAGGTAGGCCTGGAGTGCCTCCTCGATAGCCTCGGCGGGGCTCGGGTCTCCCTCCTCCCCTCAGGACCAGTGGCTGCACTGGGGACTGGGCAGGAGGGAGCCGAGGCCGTGCACTAGCAGGCGAGGGAGAAGCCCGCTTGGCTGGCGGGGCGAAAGGAAGGTCTCTGGCCGCGGCATGTGCTCTCCCTAAAGCCACACCAAGGATCCCTCCTCTCTCCAGAAGCGGGAGGTTGGAGTCCCAGGAGCAGGAGGGGTCCCGCAGAGGGAAAGAACCCGAGGCTGCAGTTTGACCCGAAGGCCGGAGGAGTCGGGGCGAGTCCGGCGGTAAAGGCCACGCCAAGACAAGCTTGGACCTCCGGCTCCCAGGCATTGCCCTGAGGTTGATGGCTGCAAGCCGAGCATCCAGATGCTTGAGGTGTTCAACCCCCAGGCACCTAACTTACCAGTCATGGCCATCAGCCGAGGAGAGCTTAAATGCAAACTCGGAGGTGAAATATAGATTTGGGCTGGCCATCCCAATCTCTCAACAACTCTGAATTAAAGTAACTAAAACAAATATTAACGGTAAATAAAAACACACCTCGGCTGAGGCTATAGATGAAAAAAAAATACTTAATTGTAACTCTACAAGAAGTAAAGCTATCAAAGAGGAATACCTAAGGGCATTATGGGTGAGACAAAAGCTTCAAAAATTCTGAATTAACAGTAATAACCATGCCGGTTAGCTGAGAGCTGGGAGTACCAATCAAGGTCACCATCAGTGGCGAGATCTGAGGTCCAGTCAAATGTTTCCATGCTATTTGTTTGCTTAATAATGCATTCTGTGCCCTTGTAATGGTCTGTTCTATCTCTTTAATTCAATAAATTGCTCATGCAAGTTTTCATTAACTTTAGTTCGTTTCTGGCCCCCCCCCCCCCTTTTTTTTTTTTTGCACTTTTACCTTCACTGTTAATTCTGCACCTCGTAGCTCGGAAAAGCAGTCTCTGGAATTCCGGTTCTGACACCATGTCGCTTATCTGGTCAGGATAAAACAGACAAACAGTTGCAGGTTTTGCTCAAGCAGCTTTACAGCTTTATTATGTACAAACACATCAGGATTGAAGCTTAGTAACTTTAACGTAGATAAACTTGTAAACAAACTATCACACTCATACATGTTCACACTCTGGCTGCACTCTCAAAATGGCACTGAAGCTAGCACATGCCTGCTATTTATATGCACATGCTGTCCTTGGAAATTTTTCTTAAAAATACAACACACAGTATTCTACACTTTCTCTACATCAAGACCCACCAACAACGGCAGTATTTTCTTATGTTCTGCTTCCCTCAGGATCATCACTGTTCTATTAATGTTGTCAAATGTTTACCTCCCCTCCTCAAAACTGCATTGATCCATATCTATCAATTTTGGTAACATTGTTGCCATTCTTTTAACTATTATAGACATAAACACTTCATAATCATGTTACACTCATGGTTTAAAACTGAAATGGGCCTGTATGAACCTGGGTTGATGGTATTACAGCCACCACAGCTTTCTTCCAGGATGTTGGTACTTCCTTTCTTTCAAACAACACAATCTAACTATACCTATCCATGTGTGAGCAACAACCTATATATACACGAGTGTATGTACGTGTGCGTGTTTATATATATATATATATATATATATATATATATATATATATATGCATGCATGTGTGTTTTTATATTATGATATATATATAAAAACACACACACACATATACATATATGTGTGCATATGCTCTTACATGTATATTTGCTTGAATGTATATATGGAAACTTCAACATTTATATACTCTTATTCAATTGTGAAATATCTTGCAATGCTCTACCAGGTTCTTATCTACTCTCACTGTATATTTTGTACATTTGTATTTTCAACAAAAAGGGGGAATATCCTCTTATTGTATACTAACGGCTGTAAAGTCTACAATCTGTATGCTACTACTCTGCAATGTCTCTTTTGTAAATTTTTCTTCTCTCTGAAAACTTATGGAGTTTTTCTCCCCAGGACTCCGCTGAAATGGACACTTGTTGTCCAGTCAGACTATCCTGGCAAAAAAGAAGTTATGTACTCACCATAACGTTCCATCTGAGTAGTTATACTTAATTTTTCTGCAACCTGTGGGTATTCGGATCCATATCGGATCCGAGCTGGCAACTTATTTTCTAGCATCTGCTCAGAGCTCCTCCCCCTACCCATAATACACCACCTCCAATCTTCCCTCAGATCGAGATTGCTGCAACTATACACATTAGCAACTCAACTAGATAAACCTAACATGTTTATTCACATGAAAAGGTCAGGGGGACGGAGAGTGGGAAGGTTGCAGAAAAATGAAGTATAACTACTCAGATGGAACGTTATGGTGAGTACATAACGTCTTTATCTGAAGTAGTTAACTTCATTTTATCTGCAACCTGTGGAACAGAGTCCCTAGCTACTCAACAAATCTTGGGAGGCCCTCATGGAAGGATATTCCTGAGCACCGCAGAGCCAAAGGATGTTCTCCCTCTGGAAATCAGATCTAATTTGTAATGGGAGATGAAAGTATGAGGATTTTGCCCAAGTTGCTGCTGCGCAAATGTCATCCAAAGGAACATTAGACCAAAAAGCAGCGGAAGTCGCCATGAACCTGGTAGAGTGAGCTCTAATCAGACCAGGAGGAGATAAACCCTTGGCTTTGTAAATGTGTAGAGTGATCCATCTGGCTAAAGAAACCTTGGAAATGGCCTTGTCCAAACGAGGTTTAGAAAATTAAACAAATAACTGATTGGACGTATGGAAGGATTGTGTTCTATGAAGGTAGAAGCGAAGTTGTCCATAAACATCTAACAAAAGAAGTTTATATTCTCCTTTGTTCTGAAAATCTGGAAAGAAAACAGGTAGATTAATTGTTTGGTTTATGTTTGATTGAGATGCCACTTTGCGTAAAAACAAAGGATTTGCACAGAGAGAGACCCTGTCCTTATGGACGACCAAATAAGGAGGCACAGCAGACAAAGCCTGCAGCTCAGAGACCCTCCTAGCCGACATAATAGCCACTAGGAAGGCTGTCTTCCAAGACAAAAACTTTAAATCCACTGATGCAGCAGGTTCAAAAGGAGGCGATACTAATGACTGGAGAACCAAAGTGAGGTCCCAAGGAGGAACCAAATCTTTGGGAGGACGCAGAAGAAAGGTGCCTTTTAGAAAGGCTTTGTATAGCCTAGAAGAGGCCAGTGCAATCTTATTTTCACCTGTATGAAAATTAGAAATGGCTGCCAGCTGTACTTTCACCGTGGAGGAACTAGCTCTTTGCTGAAAAATACTAGTTAAGAAATCCAACACTGCTGGAACAGGGGCTGTAAAAGGATCCAGGTTTCTCTGAAAGGCCCAGACAGAGAAACATCTCCATTTAATGCGATATACCTTCCTAGTGGAATCTTTAAGAGAAGCCACTAGTATAGATTTTACAGGGGATGAAAGACCGGGAGTCCTGGCAATCAAGGGAACTGGAGCAGCCAAGCTGTCAGCTTGAGACTGTCCAGATTGGGAGGGCAGGCACCAGACAGATGAGAGATTAGATCCGGGCAGGGATCCAGAATCCACGGAGGTGCTAGAAGAGACCACCAAAGGAAGGGGAACCAAACTTGACGAGGCCAGAATGGGGCAATGAGGATCAATTTGCACCCCAGTCAGCAAGCTTTCTGAATGAACTTCGGAATGATTGGTAATGGTGGGTAAGCATACAGTAGCCCAGGGGGCCAAATACAGTCTAGAGAGGATACGATCTGGTTCCCCGCTGCTTGCTGATATACCAGACAACCGACATGTTGTCTGACTGAATTGCAATCATACCCAGAGGAAGAACAGTGTGGAAGGCTTTCAACACTAAAAGCACTGCCCTCATCTCTAGAACAGTTATGTGCAACTTGGTCTTTATCTGGGACCACATGCCTTGGACTGTCCTTCCTGAATAGTGTTCCCCCCGACCCAAGTTGGGAGGCATCTATGGTCACTGTGGCTTGGGCTGGAGATGACATGAAAGGGCGTCCCGCCGCAACATCCGATGAATGGAGCCACCAAAGGAGAGACATCCTGCAGGTGTGAGTGATCCTTATCGGAAAATCCACGGGCAGGTCTAGCCAAGACCAATGGACAGCTACAGTCCATTGAAGGACCTGCATATGAAGGCGTGCGCAAGAGAGACTAGAGATTGAGGCAGCCATGGAGCCCAGGGCCCCGAGAACATTGCTCGCCTTTGGAAATTTGAGGTTCACAATTACAGCGATGTGGTCCCTGAGGTTTAAGATTCTGTCTGGTGTTAAGAAAACTTTTAACAAAGTGTCTAGCCATGCCCTGATAACGTCTAGAACGTGTACTGGTTGCAAAAGGGATTTGTGAACATTGACTGTAATCCCCAACCAATCTGCCAAGAGAAGAAAGTAGTCTCTGGCCAGACACCGAAGACGTTTGGTGGGCGCAGTGAAGAGCCAGTCATCCAGGTAAGGAAATACCTGAATTCCCTGAAGCCTCAGGTGAGCTGCTACTACTGCCATTACCTTGGTGAACACCCTGGGGGCTGTGGTGAGACCAAAGGGTGGAGCTCTGAACTGGAAGTGACTGGCTCCCAGCCAGAAGCGAAGGAAACCCCCTGGAGCTTCTGTGGACCTTGATATGGCAGTAAGCATCCTGGAGGTCTAACGAGCACATCCAGTCGCACTCTTGGAGGTAAGGTAGAATGGACTGTAGGGTGACCATCTGGAACTTTTGTTTGGCGACAGATAGGTTCAAGGTTGACAGGTCCAAAATGGGCCTGAGGTCCCCCGTCTTTCTTAGCACTACAAAGAAAGTACAGTTTTGTACCTACCATAAATGTAGATGTCCGATAAGAATGCATCTGTAGTCCTTACAAATGGGTTGTCCTGTCGTCAGGCAGCCCTTCTTCCAAAGTCTGGGTCTGGGTATAAAGGCATCAGCCAATTTTCCTCAGTGTTTCTTGCCCCAGATGCCAGGTGCCCTCTAGGAAGGCTAAATTTGGATAAATGCCAATGATTCCAAATAGTAGACAGCAAACACAAAAAATAAGCATGTATGTACAGATATACAAACAAATACACCATAATAGATTCCCCAGCTAGCTATAAGATGGGCAAATACCCTAGAGTACCACAGAGGGTGGGTAATCCTGACTGCAGATGCATTCCTATCGGACATCTACATTTATGGTAGGTACAAAACTGTACTATGTCCTTCTAGGATGCATCTTCAGTCCTTACAAATGGGTAGAATACCATAGCCAAACTGGGGAGGAAAAAGAAGTTATGGTGTAGTTAAGATCCCTTGCAAAACAGCAGTGGCAAAACCTGCTCGGGATCTAGAGTATAAAGGTAAATTATAATGCTTGGCAAATGTATGCACGGAGCTCCAAGTAGCAGCCTCTAAAATGTCCTTGGTAGCCACTCCTTGTAGGAAAGCTGTGGTAGTGGCTGTAGCCCTTGTAGAGTGAGGCCTGATGTTTTCTGGAGTTTTCTTTCCATGGTAGGAGTAACAAAATCTAATGCAATTTCCTATCCACTTGAGATTGTCTGTTTTGAAATTGCTTTTCCTTCCATTCCTGTTGCATATGCTACCAGTAGCTGGTCAGTTTTTCTATTGCCCTTGGTCCTGTCCAGGTAGTAGCGTAATTGTCTATGTACATCCAAGGTATGCAACAGTCTTTCTCCCCTGTTCTGTGGGTTGGGGAAGAATGTAGGTAGGTGGATAGCCTGATTTAAAGATACTCTGGAAACCACCTTAGGCATAAAAGTAGGATTTGTTCTCATGGACACTCTATCTTGATGGAAGATCAGGAAGGGTTGTACTGCCATTAATGCCTGTAGCTCAGATACCCTTCTTGCTGAAGTGATTGCCAGCAGGAAAGCAGTTTTCCATGATAAGTATTGTAATTCTGCTGTTGCTGCTGGTTCAAAGGAGGAAGTGTCAATTTTTCTAGCACAAAGTTCAAGTCCCATGCTGGCAATGGTGGCTTCCTAGGAGGTTTTACATTTTTAATTCCTCTCAGAAACTGCCTGAGCAGAGGATGTGAGAAGACTGGAGGATCCAAGTCGTATTCTGCTGAAATAGCTGATGCATGAATCTTAATGGAAGAATAGGACAGGCCTTTATGGAAGAGCTCTGCCAAGTATTCCAGGATGTTGGCTATGTTTATCAGTGACACATCTTCTCCTTTTGCAGTACTCCAAATGAGATATCTTTTCCATTTTGCTGAATAATTTTTCCTTGTTGAGGGTCTGCAAGCCTCCAGGATAATGTCTTTAACCCTTTGGGATAAATTTGGGTTAATTGGCCTTATGCAATGTTCCAGGCAGTCAGCTGCAGCGTTTTCAGGCTTGGATGCAGGATGTTGTAGTTGTTCTGTGTTAACAGCAAGGGAACCAGGGGTAGGGGCCATATTTGTTCCCGAGACATGCTCCTCAGTAATGGGTACCAATGTTGTCTTGGCCAGTCTGGAGCTATCAGAATGATCCTTGGACGGTCCTCTTTGATCTTCAATAGCACCTTGTGCGTCAAAGGAAGTGGTGGGAATGCATATGCTGTCAGGTTTTTCCAGCTGAACGATAGGGAGTCCACCAAGTGGGTGGTACGTCCTTGTGCAGAATTTCTTTAGCTGGTGATTGCGTGGGGATGCAAATAAGTCTATTTCTGGGAGTCCCCATTTTCTTGTAATGGTTTTGAAGATGTCCGGATGCAGCATCCATTGGGCAGCCGTGGTAGTCCTGCTTAATATGTCTGCTAGAATGTTTTCTTTTCCTGGTACAAAAATTGCTTGTAACTGAATGTTGTAGCTCTGGGCCACATTCCAGTGGTCCAGTGCCATCCTGTGCCTCCCTGTTTGTTGATGTACCACATAACTGTGGTGTTGTCTGTCCTTATCTATTGACCTTGTCGGAGAAATGGTCTGAATGTCTGAATTGCCAGTTTTACTGCCAGCATTTCCTTTAGATTTATGTGTAGGTGCAGCTGGTCTGGAGTCCATAAACCTTGTATGCACTTGTCCAGCATGTGGGCCCCAACCCGGTCTGATCGTGATGGTTTGGCTTGGTTGAGTGCTGTGGAAGGGCAATCCTGTGTTTGATTGACAGGCCTGAGCCCACCATAGGAATTCTTGCTTCAGGCATGGAATTATTGGAATTTGAATTTCTAGGCTGTGCTTGTGTTGAGACCATAAATTCCTTAGGTACCACTGTAACTTTCTCATATGCAGTCTGGCATGTGGAACCAATATTATGCAGGATGCCATGAAGCCCAAGGCTTGCAGGACTTCTCTTGCTGTTAGATGGTTCTGCCAAGAAGTAGAGAGGTAGTTGCTCCTGTTTTTCTACTGTTAGGAATGCCATTTGTTTTGATGTGTCCAGCTCTGCACCCAAAAAGGTTATCCTTTGGGATGGTATCAGCCTTGACTTTTTTATATTGACTGTATATCCCAGGGCTTGTAGTAGGTAAATGACCCTTTTCAAGTCTTCTGCTAGCTTGTTTTTGTTGTCCGCTTGTATCAGGCAGTCGTCCAGGTAAGGGTAGATTTGGATTCCCTGAAGCCTGCAATGAGCAATTACTGATGCCAGGCATTGGAACACTAGTAGATAAGCCAAAGGGCAATGCTGAAAATTGATAATGCTCTGATCATGCAAGGAATCTGAGGTATCTTCTGCAATTTGGTCGTATGGGGACGTGCTGGTATGCCTCCTTGAGATCTAGAGTTACCAGCCAAGACTCCTTGCCCAGCATGGGAAGAAGCTGCTGTAGAGTCAGCATTTTGAATTTTGGAACAATGAGGAATGTGTTTAAAGCGGACAGGTCGAGAATAGGTCTACATTTGTTCTCTTTTCTTGGTACCAGGAAGAGTCTGGAGTAAAATCCCTTTCCTTGCTCCATAGATGGTACCTTTTCCACAGCTCTCATCCTTAATAATTGAGATATTTGTTTTAGAGCTTCTGTCTTTTGATTTGGAGGTAGGTTTGGCATTCCTCTCTTCCCTGGTAGAGTATGGAAGTGAAACCTGTAACCTTGGCCTATTGTCTGCAAAATCCACTTGTCTCTTGTGATGTAATGCCAGTTTGTTGAAAATAAGGCTAGCTTCCCGCCTAAGGGTGCTTCTAGTTGTTCCCTGGTAGGCGGTCACTGTGATTCTCCTGTAGTGGTGGTGGCTGTGTCTGTGGCTGTACCTCGCTGGTTGTTACCCTGCCACTGGCGTCCCCTGTAGGCACCCCTGGATTGGCTTCTGCCTCTTGAACGCCTATTCCTGCCTCTCTGAGTTCTGGAGGAGTCTGGAAAGGACCAATTCTTGGAGGGCCAATTCCTGCTAAACCTTGGAGGTTGGACCTGTAAGAAATCTTTCACTGTTTGGACAGATTTTGCCTTCTCTTCCATCTTCTTCAGCACCTGTTGTGCAGGAGAGCCAAACAAATTGATCTTATCCATGGGAGCATCTAATAGTTTTGATTTGACTTGACATGGTCTGGTAAGGCCTGCTCTTTTAACCATGCATGCCTTCTGATAACTGTGCCAGTCATGGCTGATCTAAAGGAAGCCTCCAGTGCATCATAGCCGCATTTTAAAGAATGGTTACTGACTTGCTGAATGTTATGTACCATTTCCTGAACAGATTTTTTGTCTAATGGTTCATCCGAGGACAGCTTTTTGGTTAACTGGTCAAGCATAAATTCTTGATACTGGAGCATGTGAAATTGACAGTTCAAGGCCCTAGCTGAAAGAGTAGCAGAAGTGTAAACTTTTTTACCCCATCTCTCTAAGGATCTGGATTCCCTTTCAGAGGGAGGGTTTTGGCAGAGGTAGCTGCTACAGCCTTAGGTCCTTGGGAGATAGTCTCGATCTGCAAAAGGAGCCTTATACAAGTGGTGTGTCCGGGACCCTGTAGTACCTATCGGGCTTAGCAGGGGTCGGAGGTAGAGAATCAGGAGCAGTACAAGCATCATTAAATGCATCATCTACAACAGAAAGAACTGGAGGTATGGCTAAAGGCCTATGTTGTGGTAAATGCAGAAAGGTTCTAAGTCTTTTTCTGGAATCTGAAAAATCCTGGCCCTGCCACTGAAATTGTTCCCTCATAGCATGCAAGGTTTCCCCAAAGGAAAATTCCTCAGGCGGAGAGGCAGAAGGGATGGACTCTTCAGCATCAGAGTCTTCATAAGGGGAGAAAGGAGCCTCTAGAGGGTCTGTATCATTTGAATCATCAGAAGAATCATCTGTAGAAACTGGCTCAGGGGGCTCTGCTCTAGGCCTCTTCTCTGGAGGTGGGTGAGAGGCCCTGTCTGGTTGAGGTTGGGATCCCCGGATTAAAGAAATGAGATCCTCTGCTAAACTAAGCATTTGTGAACTAGAGCTAGGCCTGTGAGAGGGGGTCTTAGCAGGCACAGATTTAGCAGCTTTAGCTGCTTTAGCCCTGGCAAAGGCCTTAATGGACATGGCTGCAGGTGGCCTAGCAGTTCCACATGCAGGGGTTGAAATATCCAAGGGAATAGTGTCAGATAATTCCTGAGAAACTGCAACAGCAGGTGGGACTTCAGAAGCCGATTCCACCAGGTTGGAAGAGGCCCCGGTAGAAGGAAGGAAGGAAAACCGCGACCGGTGATGTCGGTCCTTTTCCTTTAGATATTTGCGTGGTCGGAGGATCCGACGGCATAATATAAGCAAAATCAAAACTCCTCAGCAAATTCTGACCGACGTCTAAGTGTCCGCCGGTTAAAAGAAGCACAGGCTAGACAAGCTGCTACGTCGTGGTCTGGGCCTAAACAAGGTAAGCAGTAAGAGTGGAAATCTTTATGAGGTATTTGTTTCCCACAAGTTAAACAGTTATTCACTTTTTCTGACATCGGCTGAGGCAAGAAACCCCAACGGGGTACTTAGCTTTTTAGAAGTCTTCAGTAGTAGTATTCGGTAGTAATCTCTGGTTCTGACTGACCGGCACTTGCGAACAGTTTCTGCTTCGGGCGCCACGCGGCAAGAAAGACTGAGGAAAATGGCGTCGGCTGATGCCTTTATACCCGAATAACTGCAGCTATGACGTCGGGTGAAGTGCGACACCAGCCGAGGCCAGACCCAGACTTTGGAATTCGGCCGACCGAAGGGCTGCCTGACGACAGGACAACCCATTTGTAAGGACTGCAGATGCATCCTTGAAGGACATCCTGGAGTAACCGCCTAATCCAGACTGGTCTAGGTGGACCAGTTCGATGGCTCATTTGTGAAACAGCTTTGAAACCTCTAGTGCTGTGACCTCCCTGTGAGTGGGTGGAACATCCAGGAGGCGTCTTGTAGCACTTAGTGGGACAACAAATGGGATAGTGCAGCCTCTGAATATTATTTGTGGCACCCAACGATCTGCAGTTATGGACTCCCATGCCGCTGGGTGCAATGACAATCTCCCCCTGACTGCTTCCAGAGTTGGACAGTCGGGCAATCCCTCAGGGCTGCTGAGTGGGCCTGTCAGGAAAAGGTTCCCTAGACTCGAAGTTCCAGGGACCTCCTCTACCTCTGGGATGGCGCCGATCCTGTCCCCCTCTGCCTCTGGGGGAAAGAGTTGTCCTGAAACTCCCAGGAAAACTGAGATTTCCAAAACCACATCTTCTTTTGTTATTTGGTTCCTAGAAAAGGAACGCTGAAGGTTAGAGAAGTAGATCCCGATGGCAGACAAAGTCTTCCCATCTTTCTCACTCTGGAGAAGAGTGTCACGTACTGTCTTCCCGAAAAGGGAGGAACCATTGTAGGGAGCATTAGTAAATGATGCCTTGAAAGGGTCCGCCTGTCCTAGCCGCCCTAGCTGCTCCTTCCGTGGCATGGGAAAGGAGACGCATGGAAGTGTTTGATGCCAACTTCAGAGTCGACATTTTCGCAGAGAACAGTTGTTTGTCCTGCTGTGATAAGGACTCTGGGGGAGACTCAGAGAATTCCGTGGCAAGGTCTTGCTGCAACTGTATCATGTGCCAAATAGTTCAGCGCACATATGAAAAAGGTCGCTGACGAATAAATGCGCTTCCCAAACCTATCCACCGACCAGGACTCCTTGTCTGGAGGGTTGACTGAGGGAACTCTCTTGCGCTAGTTCCTTCTTGTTGGCTGCTGCAACCACCACAGCATCAATGGGGGATCCTTTAGACCAAGTTTGTCTGTCGGTGAGAGGAGAAAGAATCTTGTCAGGGCGTTTGGGGATGGGCTCTATGGTGTCAGGATCCTTCCATGCCTGTGTGGTGATAGGGTCCACCAAGGGGTCTGCTGATGGGGACACCCAGGAAGTAGATGGGCCTGTGCCAAAGGCCTCCAGGAATACGGACTCATCCATAGAAGGTTTTGGGGCTGACCAACCTCACCTCTGGCGGAGGATCTCCATGATGTCTCCGAAGGAGACATCTTCGGGAGGTGACCTGGGGGAACCTTCTCCATCTAAATCCATGTCCATAGTGAGGGACTCAGGGGAGTCCAAGTGCCTCCTTTTGCACTTGTGCTTACAGGGCCCTCTTCAGTGGGATTCTCTGAAGAGGACACGTGAGCCGCGGGGGGTTCCTCAAGGGGAATGACCTGGGGCTCCTCTGGCACAGGCTGTCCCTGAGACAGGACGAAGGGAGACATCGCCAAATCCAGTGGAGTCTGGGTGGAATCCAAGTAGATGGGCTGAGGTCTCAATACAGAACCCTCTCCATCACTTCGAATGCCAAAGGAGAGTGTACCTCCTTGGCACCCAGCAAGGAAGAAGCTCTCCCTGGGTCTGAAGCGGGGATCGAAGCTGAAGAGAGGGTAGCCTGAGGTCCAAGGGAATGGTTTGGATTGGAAAGGGTTGGAGACGAAGATGGATCCCATTCCCTCGGGCCCGACTCCCTGTCCACGGCTTCGAGAGTTGCTCGGATCCGAACTGGCCGGGATCCAAGGAACTCAAGGTAACAGCCGGAGTCAAGGTTGGAGGAACCATCGTCGCCGAGCTACCAGCTCCAAAGAGTCTCGGATCCAAAAACCCCAAAACAGCCGCACGGATCGGGGAAGGACAGATGGGGTGGAAAAAAAGGCATGGAGGTCCCTTCTCTAGAGGGAGAGGGGCCTGGCAAAACCCCCATCTGTATTTGGGTCTGAATGAATTTCCGCATCATCCTGTCCACGTCCAAGTCCGATAGGCTCCAAGTCGATTGCGAAGAGGCGACCGACTCGGATCTGACTGGCCTGTGCAGCATGGGTGAAGACTACCTCAAATCAGAAGATTCCATCGGCTCTGGCGAGAAACGGGGTGAGCGGAGCTTTGGAGAAGCTGGCCTCAAAGCCTTGGATGGTGGACTAGGGAAAGGTTCCCTATCTGGAAATCTCTTGCGAGACCTATCCCTCTTCCTCTCTATCTTACTTGCGCCTTTGTCTTTCCTTTTCTTTTTCTCTCTCTTTTGCTTTTTCTTTTTCTTTATCTTTACCTTCCCCAACACCAGAATGAGCAAGAGTTTGAGTCCCTGTCTGAGTGGGTGGTTGGGCGGAAGTACTAGAGACCGAGGCCGTGGCAGAATCCAGCATAGAGGCAGGGAAAAGACCTTTGGCAACTAATTTGGCCTTCCTATCCCTGAGGGCCCATGGGTTGAAGCCTGCAGAGATGTACACTGGGTTGATAAATGGGGCACTCCCAAACATATTACACACAGAGTGTGACCATCAGCCGGTAAGAGATTATGGCCACACTTTGCGCATTTTTTGAAAACTGACTTAGGCTGATCAGCCATAGTCTAAAAACTAATTTCCACTCCCTAAAGAGAAAACACAATAAACTAGCACACACTGAAGGGAAGTGGGCCTAGAGAAATTTTTTTTTTTTTTTGGAGCTATAACCGACGAACAGCGTACATTAAAAGGGGGAGGGAGGGAAAACTAACTACCACTTTCACACAAAATAGAAATAACTAACTTACTTTTCCCTGAAGCTCAGGGCAAAGGAGACCAGGATGCTCACTATGGCATGGCAAACGAGATCTGGGGAAAGATAGGAGGTGGTGGTGTATTATGGGTAGGGGGAGGAGCTCGGAGCTCAGAGCAGATGCTAGAAAATATGTTGCGGGCTCGGATCCGATATGGATCCGAATACCCACAGGATGCAGATAAAATGAAGTGAACTAGAACAAATGTTAAATAAAATAAATACAGTTACTCTTACCTTTTTGTCTATATCTGTGAGGACATTCACATTCCAAAATAATACATTTAGTGTACCCATTATGATACAAAGTTATTACTCACGTCTATTATATATGACAGCTTTTTTAAATGCTTATTTCCAGCTTTTATGTTACGTGTACCCACTGTTTGGCAGGTTACTTTATTATACAGTTGTTTCTAGTCATCTCCATTTGAACACGTGTCACATTTTACAAGACATTTTTGTTTTAATTAAAACTTTCAAATACAAAAACAAGCATACCCCCAGAACAGATCCATAACTTATTAACTTAAACAAACATGCAAAACCTAGTACATTATCAAATAATGATGTTTAACTTTTCTGATAGTAACAGTTGTCCCAAAATTGACAGCTGTACACACCAGCATAACTTAATCTAACATTAAAGCCACCCATACTAAGAAGCATGTTACAGCCCTTGCTCATACTTATACTAATTGTCTTTTTTTTTTGTCTTATCTTCATTCCCCTTCCAGATGTGAAAAATAGCTTATATGATTTCAAAAAACATTAACCTTCAATTTTGAAAAGTGCTTTGGGTACTAAATGTACTGCACAGCAAACCTTTCAACTTACAATGAACATTTATTTACCAAAGGAAAACTCTTCATTACATTCAGTGTCTTCTTATTTACTAAGTCAAAGGCCTTAATCAAGACATTCACCTATGCAAACGTAAGAGAGAACATATTACATACATTATAATCTGTGCAGTTTTACACCTTATCCTCAACTGCAACAATTCAAGACTAAAACATACTAACTAAAGCAAGCTTTGGTCCAGCCTTTCTTCTCTTTTTTATGTCTAGATTTCTTAAAACTAAAAAAAAAAAAAAAAGGCACTTGTTTACTTTAGTATCTTTATCACATACAATAGCTGAAAATACTTTACTATAAAACGTGCAATTTATTATCATGAAATGTTTTATACAAATGCTGTTAAGAACAAAAATTGTTTTACTTAGTTACTTTTTTTCCTCCTCCCCTCTGTTGTCCTTCCAAACATTTATGAAATGAAGTGAGGCAGATGCATTTCAATCTCATACAAGTTTAACACAGTCAAAAGTCCAATCTTTCCAACTTTTCTTGTAAAGCCATATTTCAAAAATGTGACTGATTTATAGTCTCACATTTATTCACCAATTTCAGTGTTGCTGGCCATCTTGTTCATCTCCATCTCCCAAACCCAGACTCCAGTTCAACTCCAACGTACTCCCAATTCTTCTAGTCAGCTCCTTTGCTTTTTTCTGTCTCAAACATTTTCCTTTGAAACACTGGAAAATATTTCACTGAGAAAGCCTCTCTATAAGTTTTACTATCAGAAGAATGAGAAGCAGGGTCCTCCTCTGTTTGATGGCTTACTTTTTGTTGGACAGGCTTTGTGTATTTCCTCCTTAGCCTGTCAAAAAATGACTTTGATCCTCAGGAAAAAAATATTCCAAAGACAGCTAGGTATATAGCAACTTCAATCTCACAACTGCTTCTTGACATTCTGTGACTGCTGGGATAAATTTGCTTCTCTTCTGCCTGGTGCACATTGCACAATCATTTTCCACAAACACTCTACTGTCTCCAAGTTTTAATACTTTGTCAGGATCAATTTTTTCTGCCGGGATTGTACATTTACTAATGCAAGCCTTGGCTGCCTTCTCATGGCCAGGTTTTGGGCATACAGACTATGTGCCCTTTCAATTAACAGATCCTGCTGTGAAATACCTGTTTGGTTGCTTATTTGTTGTTGTCTTTCGGCTTTTCCCGGTTAGGGGTCGCCACAGCGGAACCAAATTTTTACGAACGTCGAGGTGCCAGCTCGACGCTCAACCTTCCATGAAGGCACACCCATTTATGCATGTCTTTCTAACACCCACCCAACCACAGGGAGGACATGCAGACTCCACACAGAAGGCACTCCCCGCACTCCAGCTAAGAATCGAATGGGAGAAACTCTTGCTGTGAGGCAACAACACTACCACTGCACCACCGCGGCTTCTACTTTGGTTGCTTATTTGTGCTTTCTTAAAATTAATACAGTCTGTTCTTTCCAGTTTCTCTGGTACAGCAGAAAACCTCTTTTCCTTGCATGCTCTGTCCTTTAACTCTATCATTTTTTGAAACAGCTCTTGTAGCAGTCTCATACTCAGCCAGCCTTTTCTTCATTTCCAACTCAGAGTTTTGCAGCTTTATCTGTTCATCTGAATGGCTTTTAAAGCGTCTTCCTTTTTTCCAATCTTTTAATATTTGAATTGATATACTCTTTCCACATTTTATTTTAATCAGCCCTAAGTAAACTTGACTTATCTTTTCCTCTAGATTAATAGAAGCCATGTCTTATACCAAAGCTGGAGCATGAAATGCTTTTTGCCTAACAGCTGCAGGATTCTTCCCAGTCAATGTTTTCTCTTCACCTTTTCTAGCTGATTTCCTTTCATGCCTCTATGTTTCTTCTTTGTTGGCTTTCAGGCAGTGTACTTACTAGCTTGTAACTCAATTTACTAAAACCCGCAGAGTTTCTGGCCTTTACTTCTGTGTCTTTTTTCACACTGGGAGAGCTGAAATTAAGCTGATGATCAGTGTGCAGCCGTTTTGGAAGTCATGTCTTTGTTTTCTTCATATTATACCAAAGAGGAATATTTTAAATAAAGCAAACAGGTTTTTCCCTGTATACTTTTTGTCCCCATGCCGGCTGACCATCAAGCCTTTGCCTAACAGTAGGCTTAGCTCATTCACTCATCTGTGGTACAGAAGAAAATCTTCAGAAACACAGAGGTGCTCGCCATTGGAAGAGGCCTCCCTCTGACAATCATTTAAGTTGCTTGTGTCCTCAGTGGAATCACAACTATGATGACATCTAAATGGCCTACTCCCACCTCCCTCCATGAGAGGTGAAAGACCTACTAGCAGGACCACAGGAACTCAACATGCCTTCACCCTGTGAATGGGTCCCATGCACACACAACAGCTTAGTTAACTGAAAGCCTGCTGCCAAGGCACTTGAGCAATGCTGCATATCCTCCAGGTGATTAAAGCAGAATGCATCCTGCTCTGTCCAACCTCCCATGCTGGCACTAATACAACTTGGGTCATATGGACCGTAGTGAGAACTTTATTCCTTTACACCACCAGAGAAGGCTATGCAGGGAGCAAATTTAAAAGGAAAATTTGATTTGTTTCATGCTTAAGGGCATTCTTCCTTTTGTAAAATGCAGCCAAGAAAAAAAAAATGTTTGCAGAACTAAAAGAAAATGCTGCAGCTATGCTAGCCACCTGGTGGTGTAAACCTTGGCTCTAGAAGATTGTCACTGTTGAAGTGACTCCATGAACCTATATACAAAAATGAAAAAAGGGATTGTGGACGGATGGCCAGATGCATTTTTAAGATACTCCTTAACTGAGAGATATACTGTCTCAGTTTTGCCAAAACCTTTCATTGTATGATAAATCCTAAAATGTCATGATGCTACTTTGTACTCGGGGCATTAGAAGTGACTTTCTGTTGCTCCATCCTTAAAATCATTTTAAGGTATTAGGGACCAAGAAATACAATACTTTAGCATAGGAAATGTGATAAACTGCTAAAGGGACAGAGGTTAGTGACTGCATTACAGCAATAGTGTTCATTTTATACGCATTATACTGGTACACCTCTATTGCCAGTTCAAAAGAGCTCAGTTATACAGTGGTAATGAATGTATCAGGTGAAGATAGTCCTATCAACAAGATGGATGATGCATTTCTTGTACCACTTCACTGTCTTTCTAATGTATTCATAATTTTTCAGCATATGATCATTAATCTCAAACTTCAACCATGTTGTTGGTGTAATGCACAACAGCATCTGGCTTATTTTATTTCTGTTGACTGTATTAGTCTTACTTTCAAACAGATGGAGCTGTGATTGCAACCCAGTCAACCCCAGTTCAAGTAGCAGCTCAGATGTCGGAAGAGCCATAGTGGTGGGATTGAGCAGCTTACAATACCTCACACAGCCAGTCTAGTGTCAATGAAACAGCAAAAGACATATGTTTACTTTTCCGTTTCTTTTTTTAGGGAATTCCTGAAAAAACAGATCCAGAATGGCCATCAATCTCCTGCCAAGAGATGAGCACAACTTTCTGGATATGCAGAAAGGGACCATGATCTACAAAACAGCCCTCCTCCAAGCCAAGGATACACTCACAGAGCTGCAAAGGACATGTTTAACCCCTGGTTCATGGAGTCTACATGGACTACACCAGCAAACCCAAAGTTAAAAGATGAGTGGTATAAGGAACCAGCTTTGGCCACAGCAGAGATACACACCTACTACTGTTGAACAAACATCGGCCTACTGTAGTGGCAAAGGCTGCTTAACTTTTTTTTTTCTTTTTGTGGCTGGATGAAGGTACAACCAAGGAAGCAATAGGTTGTTCCATGGTAAGGAAAAAAAAGTGGCTGATTCCCAGAAAATAGTTAATAAAACATGTAAGTTCTAAACAACAACTTTTCCCTGAAATGCAGTAACAAACACTTTAAACACTTTTGCCATCCCGAAAATTAAAATAACACATTTTAAATAAGTTTTAACAACTTTTTACAAATGTTAAAAAGAGGCACACTTGTAAGTGAACAAAAGTCACATGATAGCCAATAAAGACACTTTTTCTCATCTAAAATGCACATTTTTTACAGAAACAGCAAGTTTTCTGTGAAGTGGAAGCTTTCCCACAGAATGTTAAGTTTTCTGGGCAGCAGTGGATCAGCATCAGCTGGCTATCAGTCCACGAAAGCCAACACAGAAGCACTGTCTTCCCAGCAGGAAAGCTCTGAAGGGCTGAGCAGCCAAACATGACTTCTAGTCAGCTCAGCTCAAGCTAATGGTTTGGGCATGTGGAAGGTGCCCAGAAGCTTTGTAAGCTGGCAGGCTGTTACATCCTTGGTAAGATATAACTCATGTAGCTCGGGTTACTTCAGCAGTGATCAAATGAAGAACATTACAATTTATAAAGAAGGATACGATAAATATGGGATTGAAATAATAACAGCTATACAGCAATGGTTAGAGAAAATACAATATGGGAGTAAATTTACATTTTTAGGAGGGTTGTTGTTGTCTTTCGGCTTTTCCCAGTTAGGGGTCGCCACAGCTGAACTCCGATCCGCTAATGATTGGCAGTTTTTTTTTTTATGGTGTCGAGTTGACAGCCCAACGCCCAACCTTCAACAAAGGCATGCCCATTCAACGCATGTCTTTCGAACGCCCGCTCAACCGCGGGGAGGACATGCAGACTCCACACAAAAGGCACTCCCCACCCAAGCAGAGAATTGAACGGGAGAACCACTTGCTGTGAGGCAACAACGCTACCGCTGCACCACTGCATGTCACATAAAAAAAATACCTCTTATGGCCATTATGAAATAGAACAGAATTGGAAAGAGATGGTATGACTGTCCTGAATTTAGGGAAATATTAGAACATTTTTTTCTTGACTGTTCAAGAAGAAAACATCTATGGCTAGAAATTCAGTGAGTTCTGATTCTAAATATACATGATTCGAATGATAGTATAAGTTGTTTTGGATTTTATTATGAGGATCAACTGTCTGAAAATATCGATGCTATCTGTGATATTTTGAAATACATGGGATGTTACCATGCAAAAAGATTTGGAATAAGAAAAACTACTCTGGCTTAAAGAAAATATTTTTAAGGTTTAAATAACTGCAAACTGTGTATATTTCAATAAAGCACCTATTCTATTATAGCAGTGTCACAAGATATTCAAAATCAATATACCCTTCTATACTACCACTAACTCAAGCATATAAGACCTTGGTTTAGGGTCTCATCTGAAGGGCAGCACCACATAACATCCTTCACAGGATTGCCATCATGCCTTCTGCCACATGTTACAGACCTATCATGCCTTCTGCCACATGTTACAGAGCCATCATGGCGTCTGCCACATGTTACAGAGCCATCATGGCGTCTGCCACATGTTACAGAGCCATCATGGCGTCTGCCACATGTTACAGAGCCATCATGGCGTCTGCCACATGTTACAGAGCCATCATGGCGTCTGCCACATGTTACAGAGCCATCATGGCGTCTGCCACATGTTACAGAGCCATCATGGCGTCTGCCACATGTTACAGAGCCATCATGGCTTTTGCCACATGTTACAGAACCATCATGGCTTCTGCCACATGTTACAGACCCATCATGGCTTCTGCCACATTACAGAACCATCATGCCTTCTGCCACGTTACAGACCCATCATGCCTTCTGCCACGTTACAGAGCCATCATGCCTTCTGCCATGTGTTACAGAGTATGTATTTTTACATAAAGCATGCCACAATATATTTTGAAAAAGCTCTCAACATCCAGCAATCCCACAGCCAGAGTATTTCTCTGTACTACTTTGGAAATCTTACTGCTAAATCAGTCACTGCAGTACGTAGCTCTGATCTGAGTTCCTGTAGCCCTCTGACATGAGTGCGGATGGAGCTGAGGTAGCCACCAAAAAACACTGCTATAACTCTTTTCTGCTGCAGTATCAAGAGGTTTAAGACAACGGGTAGAACTCAAAGGCAATGTGCAGGGCAGTGCATATAGAAATGAACGGAAAAGGGCTATCTTCTGATTCAGAAGCAAGGAATCAGCAGAGCTGCACATCTGACGTTTACAGCATACCAAGCAGGCAGCTGATATGCAAGAGACATCAAATTAGTGCAGCAGGAGAATTCAAATACAACTATACCCTGCAGCAAGGCTGTAAACAGACAGTGTGCTATATCACACAGTGGCACACTAGCAGAAGGGAATCTACTTTGCTGCTATGGAGAGACAGCTTATGACTCAGGGGTACCTGTTACACACAAAAACTGCATCAGTTTTCTGTCATGCTACCCTTGAACAAAACACAGTAATATAAGACCAGGATAAAATCAGTTAATTTTTTTTTTTTTTTAGTCACATCATTTGCTCCCCTGTAATGAAACACAATTATCACTCACAATGCACAGGTGGGCTTTTCTGGCTATAGTAGAGGAAAACCTTTGAAGTATCAGTTAGAGTAAAAAAACCCACGTGAGAATCAAATAATAAAAATACACTGAATTCCATTGCTTCCTGAATTGCATTATTCAGTCCTGCATTTTAGACCTGGCAGTAGGGTTCTACAGATTGTACAGCGGTCTCCTCCTGCAAGAACTTCACTACATTCTGCCCACAGATGACTGTACTTGCATGCAAGCACTAAGGCAGTATAAGGCATATGGTGCTGCCCTGCAGTGTATGTTTAGTACACCAAAGTCACCGCACACTTTATTCCTAATAAAGTTCCCCAATTACGTACCATCAAAATTTATGTACCTCCCCCAGACCCTTGTGTGTACCTAAAAAGCATCTGCTTCAAAGCTGTGTGGCATAGCTGGCTAAGGTTGTGTATATTCAAGAATGCCAACCTGTAATCCTTTCTTGCTTACTTACAGGTTCTGAGGAAGTAATTTCACAGACAGAACTCTCACATCACCCTGATAAGAGGCACTTACGCCTTCACCAACACATTCATGTTAGTACCCTTCAGTGCCTGTGCTATTTATAACACAGGTACACAGCTGACAATGATGTGTATGTTCCAAGTATAGTAACTCTTCCCATTTGTGCTATCCTTGGAATTTTCCATACAGCTAAATACACTAACTATGCAAGAGCCCATACATTTGTCTGTCTGTAAGATACACAATGCCACTCATGAAACACCACATGCATAAAGGAAACACTTAGAATTCTGATATGCTGCAGTGTGTCCCATTCATCTTTATATGGTACTACATATCCTGCAGGTCTATCGAGCACATCCAAACATCCTTTTCCAAGAATGGAAGAAAAGACTGAACCGCGACCATGTGGAATTTGCTCGCTGAACAGATTTGTTCAATCTGCTGAGATCCAAAATTGGTCTCTAGTCCCCTGTCTTTTTTGGTACCAAAAAGAAATGTGAGTTTCAGATTCTCTCTTGTTTGACGGGACTTTCTGGATGACTCTTGTTTAGCAGCTTTTGTAACTGAATAGCTGCTTACTCCTTTTGACTGGGTGGCATATTGGTGAGTTTTTTGCTTTGGGACGTTGGATGGGAAAAGGGTATATAGTGTCTTCTGGATATTAATCTCTGCACTCATTTGTCATTTGTTATGTTCAGCCAGGCTCTGAGGTGCAGGGATAGACTATTTCTGATTGCCTCCAGAGAAGAGCAATTGGGCCTCCATTCAGGAGCGCTGGAAGGGTTTCCCAAAGAATGCATCTCTGGACTCTTGGTGATGCCGAGCCCCTCTGCTGTGGGAGTGGCATCTTCCATCATTGTTCCCCCCTCTGCCCCTGTGGGAACTGGGTCTATATTAGAACATCGAAGTGTTAAAAAGTACAGTTGTGAACACTTACCATAAATGTAGATGTTTGAGTGTATTCACTGCTGCAGTCATTACATTTGGGTAATCCTGCTGGCAGGATGCCCTCAGCCAGCCTGAATTCCAAAGTCTTGGGTCCTGCATCGCTGCTGTCGCCCCTTCCCTGAAGTCAGGTCGTCAGGGGTATAAAAGAAGCAGCCGACGCCATTTTCTTCAGTTTTTCTTGCCCCAGATGTCAGGTACCCCCCAAAAAGGGTAACCAAATTTTATATATAAATTCAGAAATACACCAATATAAATTTTACCTTCATCTATAAGCAAATACACCACACAGGTTGTATAAATCAGAGAAGGAAAGATAAGATCCAAAAGATAGAAGGGGGAGGCGGGTGGGTAACTTGGACTGCAACAGTGAATACATTCGAACATCTACATTTATGGTAAGTGTACACAACTCCTAATGACAGAACCCGTAACAATGGCTCTGCAAGAGGCCTCTAGAGTATCAAAACCACATTGCAAAGTATGCTTTCCCACTTGTTCAGCTGCATGCAATAAATCCTGCATTTCCTTGTTTTCTGCACATTCAGAATTTGTCAACATTTTCTGTTTAAGCAGTGACATTAAGTATTGCTGATATTTAAGCATATGAAACTGACAATTTAAAGCCCTTGCAGCCAAGGTAGCAGAAGTGTAAACCTTTTTCCCCCATCCATCCAGAGCCCTAGAATCCCTATCAGAGGGGATAGGGCTCTTTGCAGTGGAAGCCCTGACCCCCCTGGGACCTGGAGATATAGCTTCTGGGTCAGCAGCAGGGTTTTTATAAAGAAATGTATGTGAATCTGGAGCCCTGTAGTATCTGTCTGGCTTAACAGGTGCAGGAGGTAGGGAGTCAGGAGACAGGCCGGACTCTGAAAATACATCATCCACAATGTCTAAAACAGGAGGAACAGCAAGAGGCCTGTGCTGATGTAGCAAAAGAAAATCTCTGAGCCTTTTCTTAGATTTTGAGTAATCTTGGCTCTCCCAGTGAAAGTGCTCCCTCATGGTATGCAGAGTTTCCCCAAAAGAATAATCCTCAGGGGGAGAGGCTGAAGGAATAGATTCTTCAGCAGCAGAATCCTCATAGGGAGGAAGAGAGTATTCCTGTACA
The DNA here is from genome assembly GCF_019279795.1 of Protopterus annectens. Classification (NCBI taxonomy): domain Eukaryota; kingdom Metazoa; phylum Chordata; order Ceratodontiformes; family Protopteridae; genus Protopterus; species Protopterus annectens. The sequence goes on from NC_056744.1 coordinate 1,522,198,974, forward strand.
GAAGAGGAGTTAGAGGAAATGGAAACCTGATCTGAAGATTCATATTCTGTCTCTTGCCTAGGCCTCTTATCAGGAGGGGGATGGGAACCCCTGATCAAAGTAATTAGGTCTTCGGCCATTTTAAGCATCTGTTTTTTAGGCATGGGGGCCTGTCCATGGGATTCTGCACTTGTTTCTTTGTCTTTAGTGGTGCTTTAGTCTTTGCCTTTGAAGCTGAAGTCGGTTTTACATATAACTGTGTAGGCCTGAAAACACCCTCAGAAGCCGATGCCTGCTCAGCGGCTCCGGACCCATCTGAGGGAATATTTTCTGAGTGTCCAATACCTTGAGTTTCCTGTGGCCTAGTCTGCTCCACGTGGGAGTCGGACGCGGCCTGTGGCTCTGAGGTAGCGGGCATCAGGGGCTGCGAAGGCGCCTCACTGAGAACCGGCGACTGGCTTAGAAGCAGCCCTGTCGTCAGTTTTGGACCTCGGATGCCTGTCCTTTTCCTTGCATTTCTTGTGAACTACGTTAGTCGGATGGCTATCCGACGACATTGTGTAATTAAATCTTCAGCCAAAGTAATGAAAAGCAAAATTGTGCCGACGCTTAATAGTGTGTTGGTTAAATCTAGCAAAAAACCTGCAATTAGCAATGTCGTGATCAGGGCCTAGGCAAGGAATACAATAAGAATAGAAGTCCTTATGAGGTATTTGCTTCCCACAAGAAATACAATTATTAACTTTTTCTGACATCGGTCTGGAGCAAGAAAAAAGTTTCCCTAATGGGATACTTAACTTTAAATTAAGACTTCGGATCTGAAATTCGAACAAGAGAATCTCAGGAGTCAGCCAACCGGCACTTGTGAACTGCTTTTGCTTCGGGCACCGCACGGCAAGAAAGACTGGAGAAAATGGCGTTGGCTGCATCTTTTATACCCCTGGTGCACTAACGTCAGGGAAGAAGTGACAGCAACCGAGGCCGGACCAAGACTTTGGAATTCAGGCCGACTGCGGGTAGCCTGCCAGCAGGATAACCCAAATGTAATGACTGCAACAGTGAAACACAATAAACATCTGGTTCCATTGATTCTGGACAGCTCCACACCTTTCGACTAACTACGCCTAGCAGTGGGTCGAAGGGCAGAGACACCCAAGAGGTGGAGGGTCGGGAACCCAATGCATCCAGATACAGACTCATCCTCAGAAGGGGAAAGGGACTTCCAGCCACCCCTCTGCTTGAGGATTTCCCTCTGCTTGAGGAGTTCCAGGATGTCCGAGAATGAGACATCCTCAGAGGGGGACCGTGGGGACCCTTCTGAGTCCTCCAAGTCCGTGTCCAATGTCAGAGACTCAGGCGGTCCCACATGCTTCCTCTTACATGTCCTCTTCCGAGGGACCTCCTCAGGGGGATGCTCTGGGGAGGTTTCGGAAAGGGGGGGGGTCACCCAATGGGGCGTCCTGGGGGAACTGGTTTCCTGTGCTTAGAATGGAAGAGTGGTGAGAGGAATGACACTGGCTCTGAAGGGGATGGAGTAGCTAAAGCCAAGGGAGGAGTTATCTGAGAGGACAGCACATTCCTCATCACCTCAAGGCCACCGCGTTCCCAGCCCGAGAGTTTTCTCGACTTCGAAGAGTCAAGACAACTCTCTCGTACAGAGGGTGATGGCTCCGAGGCTGATGTGGGAGCTGAGCTCACCTGTGCCAAAGCTCCAAGACGGACAGTGGGGTCGGACAAGGGTCTGATGCCGCTCCCCCCACGGAGCTGACAAGGGAGTGTCGGCTCCCAGATCCCTCGATTGAAGGAGGTATCGAGGAGATCGGAGTGGATATCGGAACCAACAGCTCCACCACAATGACTTCCATGCTCCAAGCTCAGGTGAGTCGAAGGAGGAACAGACTGTCCGGGAGGAAGGGTAGTCAGCTCCACATCTATACGGGCTGGGCTCAATAAAATTTTGGCGACAGCTAGTGTCTTGAGCAGCCTCTTCATCACCCTCTCCACATCATCGTTCGAAAGACTCCTGGATGATCGAGAGGTGTGGGTGGACGATCAGTGACTGTCTGCCACAGACTGCAGGAGCGGTGACTGTGGATTGGAACGCACCATTTCAAATGAAGGAGATCTAGTCCTTTTATGACTCCTGGCTGGCTCCGAGGACATGGATGGAACCGCAGGAGATAAGTTCTTGTCAGTCCCAAGAGGTTTCGGATCTGACGAACTGGTAGACTTCTCTAAGTGTCTCGACAGCTCCGAAGTCGGAACCAACAAAGTTTTCGGTTTGGGTGATTTCCCTAGTTTACTAGCCTGATTACCTTCTGCTGGAGTGTCAGAGGGTCCTTTTAGTAAACCTTGCAAGATAAGTTTGTTTCTGTACTCCTGCAGGACCCTAGCGCAGAAAGTGCGACAAAGAGAACATGAGTCCTGCATGTGCACGGCCCCCAAACAATAAATGCAATGCATATGTCTATCAGTCAGTGACATTTTCTGGGAGCACGAGTCACATTTTTTGAATCCAGAAAGTTTGGATTCCTTGGGCGCTTCTTTGGACATTATGACAAAAAACAACAACAAAGCCCAATACAGTAACCACGATACACTCCCCCAAACGAGGAGAGCCTCTAACTTAAACAGCTACTCCTTATCAGAAGAAGAAAGGGAGGGAATAAGGGGGAAATCCCTCTAACTGAAACGGGCCAAAAAGAAGGGGGAATCCTCTAAGAAAAAACAGATTCAACAAGGTGAATAGGCATGGAGAAAGAACAATGGCCTAAACAATAGCAACAACAATCAGAAAGCAGAGAAAGGCAGCTAAACACACACCACTAAACTACAGAAATACTCTGAAGAAAATTTACGATTTAAACCACAAAAACAACAATAAAATTCAAAAACTTAGCCTGAGCCAGTATCCAGCAACCTCGACGCTCCAAGTGGTAAATGAAATCTGGGTAACTAGCGCCAGGCACGATGGGATATGGACTAGCCTCGAGCCAGTGAAAGCTCTCGAGCTTTAGAATATGGCTGAGTCGGAGCCAAGGGTTGGCTCCGAACCCAACCAACAAGAAGGAAGGCGATATAGGGACAACATAACATCATCTGTTTTAATGTCACACTCTTCTAAGTTCATGGTATATCTGGCAAGGGAAAACAGACTGAGAGTGTGGAAAGGGATTATGACGCCTGTGTCTACTGTTGCCCTGACTAGTCTAACCCATGTGAAAGATATCCTTTGGCTACTTTCAGCCAGGCAAGCCCTCGTAGATTAGCCTGTAGCCTCCCATAAAGGAGAACCATAGTATCCTTGCATATTTTGCAGATTATTACAGCGTTTGGAGTGGCTTCCATTCTAAAAGGTGTATTGGCCTCATCATTGCTTCCCAGAACCTCTGTTACTGCCTTGACGTTGACTTCTCCTAAACCAAACCTGGTGTGGGCTCCACTACATTCAGAAGAATGAGTATTAAGGAGTTTCGAATTAAACACCAACAGGTGTGTGCAGTTTATCTTCTTGTTCCTGCTTATCCAATTCAGTTTTAAAAGGAGGGCCAAAATGTATGGACCATCAAAGAGAGCACTGATAAAGGCCGACTTTGTCTCCTTGAGCTGCAACCAGGTGTGAAAGTGCACAGCAAGTCAAGCACCTTATGCTCCTGCTGTACCATCCACAGTGTTATAAGTAAAAAAAACACAATGAAGTTTGCTACTGAACATATGATTGGCACTTACAAATAGAACTGACATTTCAAGTTCTCATCTTGCAACTCTTTCAGATACTGATTTATTTCTACCATCTATCAACAGAAACAGCATATGCAATAAAATGAAGTTGTCTTACCATAACGTTCCACCGGTGTTGTAGATCTTTGTTCATTCATTACAGATGGGACCTCGTTTTCGTCCTCGGAACAGATACGGCCATTTCCCAACTCGCACAAGCCAAAAACTCTCAGTTAAGAACCTACCCACAATGCCCCTCTCCTAGATACTCCAGAGCAAATTTGTCCCCCTTAGAAAAAAGATGTAGTAATAGGAAAAATAGTAGGAGGCTCTGTCTGAGCAAATACCCTAACCAGGAGTTCCTAAAGTCCACAGGAGTCCAGGCAGGGGGAAAGAGGGTGAGAAGTAATGAATGAACAAAGATCTACAACACAGATGGAACGTTATGGTAAGACAGAACTTTTTTATCTGATGTTGTAAATCTTTGTTCGTTCATTACATACAGGAGTCCCCAGCTACTTGAGTCCTGGATGGCCCTAAGGAAGGATATTTCTGAGCACCACAGAACCAAAAGATGCTCATCCCCTGGAGACCAAATCCAATTTGTAATGAGATATGAAGGTATGAGGTCTTGCCCAAGTGGCTGCTGGAATGAAAAGCTGCAGAAGTAGCCATAGATCTGGTAGAATGAGCCTTTAATCTGGAAGGTAAGGGTAGCTTACTCTGTTGGAAGATAAAGGTAATGATGTTTCTAAGCCAAGAGGATAAAGTCACTTTGGAAACAGGTTTACCTAATCTGGGTCCTGCAAAGGCCACAAACAATTGGTCTGTTTCCCTGAAAGATGAAGTCCTGTCCAAATAACAACGAAGCTGCCGGTGCACATCAAGGGTGTGCAAAAGGTAGTCCCCTCTATTAGAATGCCTTGGGAAGAAAACTGGCAGGTCAATAGACTGGTTAATGGAAAAGCCAGAAATGACCTTGGGCAAGAAAGAAGGGTCAGTACGAAGGGACACCCTATCCATGTGGAAGATCAAGTAAGGACTCTTGACACTCAAGGCCTGCAGCTCAGATACTCTTCTCGCTAAGGTGAGTGCTACTAGAAGTATGGTTTTCCATGACAAAAACTTCAAATCACATGAATCAAAGGGCTCGAAGGGAGAGCCTGTGAGAGACTGAAGCACCAGTCAAGTATCAGGGTTCTAAGGGAGGCTTGACTGGAGTTTTAACATATATTCCCTTCAAAAACGTCTTGCATAGGTGGTGTGACATAACTGAAGAATTATCAAGATCATTATGAAAACGCTAAATGTACAGTGATCGTTGAAGCTGAGGCTCCTGCATGTAGTAGAGTAGTCAGGTATTGCAGAATCTTTTGAATAGGCATAGAGGAAAGGATCTAAGTTCTAGTCTTTGGCCCAAATAGAGAACCTAGTCCATTTACTAGAATAAACCTTCCTAGTGGAAGGTTTGTGTGAGGCCGGAAGAATTTCACGAACAGGAGATAGGATGTCAGGCAGCCTGGCAATCATTGGAAGTGAAGGGACCGAGCTGTAAGCTTGAGACTGTGCAGGTTTGGATGAATCAATCCCTGAGGATGGGATAACAGTCCTGGGAATGATCCAGGATCCACGGGCTGCGAATCAGATGAGGCCAAAGAAACAGGAACCAGACTTGACATGGCCAGTAGGGAGCAATAAGGATCACTTTGCTTTTCAACCACTGAGCTTTCTGGAGAAATTTTGGAAAGAGGGGAAATGAGGGAAAGGCATACAGAAGACCAGGGAGCCAATCGTACATTAGAGTGTCCCTCAGTGGTTTCCCCCTGAGGAGGGATCAAGGCAAAATAGCTCCGGCATTTGTAGTTCAGTGGGGAAGGGAACAGGTCGCAGCAAGGCTTGCACCAATGTTGAAAAATTCAATCTGCTACTACAGGGTTGAGGGACCACTTGTGAAGCATAAGGGTGTTCCTGCTCAGATTGTCTGCAAACTCCCAGGAATGTGCGTTGCTATAAGGAAGCGATTGGAAGCTATTACCCAGTGCCAAATCCTCATGGCTTCCCAACACAGGGGGGTAAGATCTGGTTCCGCCTAGCTTATCGATATACCAGATGACTGACGTTGCCTGACTGGATTGCAATGGTTCCCAAGGGTAGGGATGCATGGAACGCGTGCAACGCTAAAAGAAAGTACAGTTGTGTACACTTACCATAAATGTAGATGTTCGAGTGTATTCACTGTTGTAGTCATCACATTCGGTTATCTGCTTGCAGCAGCCCTCAGTCGGCCTGATTAACAAAGTCTTGGGTCCTACATCAGTTGCTGTCCCTTCTTCCATGCCGTCAGGTCATCAGGGGTATAAAACATGCAGCCGATGTCATTACATCAGTTTTTCTTGCCCCAGATGTCAGGTGCCCTCCTAATGGGAAGCAATTGAATCTATAAATATACAAGGTTATACCTCCAACAAAAAAGCAAATACACCAAAATGCTTTTAAGCATTGTAAAGGAGAGAGAGATATAGCCAAAAGAAGTCAGGGGGCTGTAGGGTGGGTACCCATGACTGCAACAGTGAATACACTCGAACAGCTACATTTATGGTAAGCGTATACAACTGTACTATGTTCTTCATGTTTCACTGTTGAAGTCATCACATTTGGGTAGAATCCCAAAGCTAAGGATGGGAGGAGGAATTTAGATAGTATTAGGACCAGCTATATAGGCAAAAAGTAATGCTTGATGAAAGTATGGACAGAACTCCAGGTAGCAGCTTCTAGGATGTCCCTGGTAGGTACACCACTGAGAAAGGCTGTAGAGGTAGATGCAGCCCTGGTTGAGTGGGGTCTAATCCCCTGTGGTTTAGGTTTTCCATGGAGATTATAGCAGAAAAGAATGGAATGGCCTATCCATTTGAAGATGGTTTGCTTTGAAATAGTCTTCCTCTCTCCTCCTGCAGCAAATGCCACCAGCAGTTGTTTAGATTTCCTTTGAGGTTTGGTCCGTAGAATCTAAGTTGTCTGTGCACATCTAAGGAGGGCAGTATCCATTCCACTTTGTTCTGTGGATTAGGAAAGAAGGATTGGTCCTGAGGGACACCTTGTCCGCGTGAAAGATGATGAAAGGCTCCACTGCCACAAGGGCCTGTAATTCAGATACCCTTCTTGCTGAAGTGATTGCTAAAAAGAAAGCTGTTTTCCAAGAAAGGAATTTTCAATCTGCAGTAGCGGCTGGCTCGAAAGGAGGTAGGGTGAGTTTTTCCAATACAAAGTTAAGGTCCCAGGTTGGAGATGAAGCTCTCCTGGGTGGTCTTAAATTTTTGGCCCCTCTGAGGAACTGCTTGAGCAGTGGATGAGAGAAGAGGGGAGGTTCTGTGATATAATGAGCTGAAATGGCTGAGGCGTGAATTTTTATTGAGGAAAAAGACAGGCCCTTGTGAAGCATCTCAGTCAGGTATTGTAAAATCTGAGGTAAATTGGGCACTGCTGTGCTCATCCCTGGAGACTGGTTCCAGGCACAGAATCTTTTCCATTTTTCAGCATAAGATTTTCTGTGTGTACCCCCCTGCTTGTTTATGTACCACATAACAGTGGTGTTGTCAGTCTTTACCATTAATTGTCCTAAAAGAATGTGGTCCTTGAAGGCTGTCAGAGCATTCTGTAGAGCTAACATTTCTTTTTGATTGATGTGCAGGTGCTTTTGACTTGGGTTCCATTTGCCCTGAATGTGCTTCCCTGCCAGGTGCGCCCCCCCCCCATGCATAGTCTGATGCTTCTGTTGTTAGGGTTTGGGTGGCAGGGGGTAGTGTGAATGGTAGTCCTTTGTTCTGGTGTCAAGCCTCTGCCTACCAAAGGAACTCTAGGCGTAGGCAAGGTATGATAGGAGTCATTGCTTCTAGATCCTGAAAATGTTGACACCATAGGCTTTTTTAGATACCACTGTAGTTTCCTCATATGCAGTCTTGCATATGTAATTAGAAGAATGCAGGAGGCCATGAACCCCAAGGCTTGTAGTATTTGCCTTGCAGATAGTAGGACCTTTGTGGCCACTTGTTTGAAGTAGGTTGTCAAGTGAATTTGTTTCTCTGGCATGAGGACAGCCATCTGGGAAGTTGTATTCAAGCTTGCTCCCAGGAATATAATTTGTTGACAGGGTACCAGGTGTGATTTCTTTTCGTTTATGGTGTACCCCAGACAAGTTAGCACCCTTTGTACAAAGGCCAGATGATTCAACAGTATGTTCTGATTTTCCGCCTGAATTAGAAAACTGTCCAGGTGTGGGTATTATCTGAATATTTCTTTGCCTGCAAAATGCAATGACTGGAGCTAGGCACTTTGTGAATACCTTGGGCGCAGTAGATAAGCCAAAGGGCAGTGCAGAGAACTGATAGTGCGTGTAGCCTGCTTTGAAGCATAGGTATCTTCTGCAAGATTGCCTGATGATTGGGATGTGCAGGTATGCTTCCTTTAAATCTAGTGTTGCCAACCAGGCATCTTTGCCTAGCATAGGAAGCAACTGGTGAAGAGTCAGCACCTTGAATTTTGGAATCACCAAAAAGGTGTTTAGAGTAGACAGGTCCAGGATAAGATGACATGAATTGTCTTTCCTGGGTACCAGGACAGCCCCGAGGAGAAACCTTGTCCCTTTTCCTCTTCTGGTACCAATGGAACAGCCTCTATGCTTAAGAGAGAGAGAGAGCACTTGCTTTTGGGACTCTGCCCACTGATTTGGAGGTAGATCTGGCCAACCGCTTGGAGTTGGTAACGTGTGGAAGTGAAATCTGTATCCTTGGGACAATATATTTAAAACCCATTTGTCCTGGATAAAGAGTCCCCAATTCTTTGCATGAAGTGCAATCTTTCCCCCCAAAGGGGTAGTCAGTTGAGAAGTGCTTGGAAGTTTTAGAAAAGAAGTCATTGAGACAAATTTACCATAGGGGGAAGTTTTATTACTCCTAGATTTGGAAGTGGAGGCCCCCACTGCTTAGTCCTGTGCGTCTCCTGGGACTGAAGTCTGGGTGCTCTGCTGGACTTGGGTTTGGACTGAGAAGGTCTGGAAGAGGCAGGAAAGGACCAATTCTTAAAAGGCCAAAGCCTACTAAATCTTGGATGTTGTACTGGTAAGAAATCTTAAACAGTTTGTATAGATTTAACTTTTTCCTCCATCTTTTTAAGAACTTCTTCTGCCTTGTTGCCAAACAGGCGGTCCTGATATAAGGGAGCATCACAGTAATTTTGCATTAACATGATCTGGCAAGGATTGCTCCTTATGCCAAGCATGCCTTCTAAGTACAGACCCAGTTACAGCAGCCCTGCAAGATGCCTCTAGTGAATCAAAACCACATTGCAACGCATGTTAACCAACTTGCTCAGCAGAATGCATTAAATCCTGTAAATCCTTATTTTCAGCACAATCAGGAATCAACATCATTTTCTGTTTAAGCAATCCAATAATATGCTGCTGATACTTCAACACATGAAACTGGCAATTCAAGGCCCTAATGGGTAAAGTTGCAGAAGTGTATACCCTCTTACCCCATCTATCCAGCGTCCTGGAGTCTCTATCACTGGGGGAGGATATTTGACAGTAGTAGCTTTAATGCCCTTGGGTCCCTGTGAAATGGTTTCAGGATCTGCAGTAGGATTTTTGAAAAGGAACTTGTGAGTGTCAGGAACCCTGTAATATCTATCAGGTTTTCTTGGAGCAGGAGGTAAAGTAGTCAGGGGCCATGCTAAATTCCGAAAAGGCATCATCAACAATGTCCAGTACAGGAGGTATAGCTAAAGGCCTATGCTGAGGCAGGAGTAAAAAAATCCCTAAGCCTCTTTTTAGAAACCGAGAAAACCTGACTTTCCCAACGAAAATGCTTCCTGACAGTATGCAAGGTTTCACCAAAAGAGAAATCCTCTTGGGGGGGAAGCAGAGGGAATAGAGTCCTCAGCATCAGAATCCTCATAGGTAGATAAGGGTAAATCCTGGTCATCAGAGGAAACAGAAAATTCAAAATCCTGGTCAGAAGTATCATAAGCAAACTCAGTCCTAGGTCTCTTAGAGGGGGGAGGTTGGCTTCCCCTGATTAAAGTAATAAGGTCTTCAGCCATTCTTAACATTTGTTTTTTAGGCATACAGGCCTGACCACGCGGTCTGGGTGTCAATTTTCTAGGCATGGTTCGAGTTTTAGGCCTTGAAGAAGAAGATGGCGTCAGTTTAATATGCAAATCAGTAAGCCTGAATACACCCTTACAAGCCGGTGCCTGCACAGTGGCTCCTGACCCATCCAAGGTAGAGACATCTGCAGGTTCCATAGCTGAAGCATCTCCTGGCATCATGGAATCCGAATGGGTCTCAGTAGAGGCCTACGAATCTGAAGTAGCGGGTATCAGGGGCTGCAAAAGCACCTCACTGAGTAATGGGGCCTCAGCGGACTGTATCTTTCTTTATCGTTGCAGTTTTTTGGAATACCGTTTGTCGGATGGCTTACAGATGACATTTCCGGATAACTGAACCGAGAACCGAAATATTTAGAGGCGAAAATGTACCAACGATGGATAGTGTGTTGATTAAATCAGGCAAAAAACTGACAGCCAGGTACGTCATGGTCAGGGCCTAGGTAAGGAATGCAGTACGAAAGAAAATCATTGTGAGGTATTTGCTTTCCACAAGTAATGCAATTATTAACTTTTACTGCCATCGGTAAGGATCAAGAAAAAGTTTCCCCAATGGGGTACTTAGCTTTAGTTGAAGACTTCAGTTCTGAAACCCCAAAATGAAAATTTCAGGAGTCGGCCAACCGGCACTTGCGAACTGCTTCTGCTTCAGGCACCGCACATCAAGAAAGACTGATGTAATGACGTCGGCTGCATGTTTTATACCCCTGATGACCTGACGTTATGGAAGCAGAGACAGCAACCGACGTAGGGCCCAAGACTTTGTTAATCAGGCTGACTGAGGGTTACTGCAAGCAGATAACACAAATGTGATGACTTAACAGTCAAACACGAAGAACATCTGCCCTCAGTTCCAGCACATTTATGTGCAAGCTGGCCTCGATGGGGGTCAAGGTGCCTTGGACAGTCTTTCCCTGAAAATGCCCCCCTCACCTAACAGTGAAGCGTCTGTGGTCACCGTGGCTGTGGGTTGGGGAAGACAGAACAGTCGACACCAAAGATTCTTTTGTGGCTCCATCCACCATAGTATTTACTTCTTCCTTGCAACAGCTTACAAGGCGTATCATGTGGTTGAGTGGGTGGGTTAACAATGACCACTGTGCGGAAAGGAGCCACTGCAGGATTCTCATGTGCAGTCTTGCCAGTGGTACTAAAGTAATGGCAGCTGCCATGGAGCCCAAGAGTTGCAGTACAAGACGTGCTGGTACAAACGTGTGAGGAAGAAGGTCTTGAATTTGGTGTCTTATTTTCAAAAGCCTGTGAGGGGGAGAGAAGCTTGACAAGATGTTGTGTCGAAGACCGCTCCAATAAATTCCAGTGTCTTTGTTGGGGATATCTGAGATTTGTCTTTGTTGATTGTAATCCCCAAGTGGGGAGCGAGACCTTGAGTGTAAGAGAGGCTGCGGACTAGAATATTTCTGGTCGGAGCGGTAAGGAGCCAGTCGTCTAGACAGGGATACACCTGGAATCCTTGTAGTCGAAGATGGGCTACCACAACTGCCATACATTTGGTGAACACTCAGGGGGGCTGTGGAAAGACCGAATGGAAGTGCCCTGAACTGGTAGTGACTGGCTCCCAGCCAGAAGAGGAGAAACCTCCGGACGCGGTGATCCATCTTTATGTGGTAGTACGCATCCTGTAGGTCTATACAGCACATCCAATTGTCCTTCCCTAGAAAAGGAAGAATGGACTGTACTGTGACCATCCAGAATTTTTGAGGTTTGATAAATTTGTTCAGTAAGCTGAGATCCAGGATCGGTCTCCAGTCCCCTGTCTTTTTGGCACTAAGAAGAACCTTGAGTAAAACCCGGATCCTGTTTGTTCTGGTGGGACTGGTTGGATAACTCTTTCTCTTAGCAGTTTTTTTATTTCTAAGGCTAATTCCCTCTGATTGGGTGGTACAGTGGGGATTCGTTTGACAGGTCTGGGAGTTAAGTCGAATGGTATTTGGTAACCTCTGAATATTATTCTCTGCACCCAAACATCAGTAGTAATAAGATGCCAGGCTAGTAGATGCAGGGAAAAACGACCCCGACTGCTTCCAGAGGAAATCAATCGGGCCGCTGCTCAGGAGCACTGGTAGGGTCTGCCAGAGAAAGAATCACTGGCTACCTGGTTACGCGGACCCCCTCTACCCCAAAAGGGGTGTCTTCCATATGAATTGCTCCCTCTGCCCCAGGGGGATTGTTCAACATGAGTGTCACAAAAGGATCCTTGGGATTTCTTGAACCATATCTTTCCTCCCTTCTGGTTCCTGGAGTAGGACCTCTGGGGGTTGGAAAAGCATAAGCTCACAGTAGACAAGGTCTTTCTGTCTTTCTCACTACGTGCAAGTGTGTCTCGTACCTTGGGTCCAATAAGTGCAGATTCATCGACAGGTGCATTGACAAAGGAAGATTTAAAGGGGTCTGAGAAGTCACACAACCGCATCCAAGCATTACGTCTCATGACAACACCAGATGTGACAGCTCGAGCTACCCCCACGGTGGTGTGAGATATCAAATGCATCAAGGAGTTTGAGATGGATTCAAAGGTAGCTAGTTGTGAGGCGACAGTGTCACGCAACTCATCAGGCAGTACCACCACCAAAGAGGAAGCCACTTCAGAAATTAGGTCTCTTTGGTGGCAAGTAAAGTGTGCCAGATAATTCAGTGACCAAATCGAGAAGGTCGCTGAAGTATAGGTCCGCATCCCTAGCCTGTCCATGGTCTGGGACTCCTTGTTTGGAGGACAGACAATGGAACTATCTTCTGCCAGTTCCCTCTTGGTGGCCGCCGCCACAACCACAGAATCAAGTGTCAGCTGCTTGGACCAGTGGGGCTGGTCTTCAGGTGTAGATAAAATTTTGTCCTGCCTCCGGGGACAGGTTCTACATTGTCCAGGGCCTTCCAGGCATGCTGCACAATTAGTTTAACAAGATCATCTGCTGGTGGGTTCACCCAGGAAGTAGACGGCTGGGCACAGAAGGCCTACAGAAACACCGATTCCTCAAAAGAAGGGTTAGAGGACTTCCTTTCCCTCCGCTGTTTGAGGATTTTCAGAATGTCTCCGAATGAAACGTCATCTGGGGGAGAACGTGGGGACCCTTCCCCCTCATCACAATCAGTGTCTTATGTGATAGATTCCTCCGAGGAGTCAAGGTGCTTCCTCTTGCACCATTTCTTCTGGGGTGGGTCTCCAGTGGGATATTCTGAGGAGGACTCCAGAGAAGGGTTTCCCTTCACAGGGGGTTCTTGTAACTCCCGTGCCCGGGGACCCGACACAGCGGGTTGGGAAAGGTGCATGCTAGGGGAGGTTTCTGATACTGGTGTCCTAGGTGCTGGCTATTAGCCTTCAGAATGAAGGATCCTTTCCATCACCTGTACAGCAGGCCCACTCAACCCACCTCCAGTTGAGAGGTTCCAAAAGAACTGGAAGCCATCGGAACCGTGGACATAGATGGTGCCAGCGAGAAAATAGGTGCCGGATTTTGTACCAAAGTACGTATGGTCTAAGTACTGCTCCAAGAAAGCATCGGCTCCATCGTAGCCAATGCAGCAAGGGTGGTCGGTGCCAACAGAGGAGACACTGCTGTCGGATCCGAGACAGTATGTACCAAAGCGGACATCGGTACTTGGAAAAGGGTGGATGCTGGAGGAGGATAAGCAGGGGAAGGTGAGGTAAATGATTCCGAGCCAGGAGGGATGGAAGGTCTAGCTGGAATGGGCAATCCCCTAGCTGCCAGAAGCTGGTCCACAACCAGCACTAGGTCTAGTTCAAAAAAACTCCTAATGGATCTAAAGAAGACCGCTGAAATGGAATCAGGTCTTTCTAGAAAGGGGCTAAACCTCTGCCCCAAGAAAGGGTCGTAAGTTGGAGAACAGCTCGTCTTTGGCAGGTATTCGAATTTTGGAGCTGATGGAGCAGAAGAAACTGTCGGCACCATGGCCTGGGATGGTGCCAAGGCATGTATAGTCATCAGAGCCCATGGAGCCAAAGAAGCTATTGAAGTGTGAACGGGGATGGTACCGAGGCATGTCAAGTTATCAGAGCCCATGGAGCCAATAAAAATGTCGGCACCATGGACAAGGACGGTGCCAAGGTATGTTCAGTTATCAAAGCCCATGGAGCCGAGGAAACTGTCGGCACCGTGGACATGGATGGTGCCGAGGCATGTACAGTCATCCGAGTAAATGTGGGAACCAAGGACGGCACCAAAGTCAGTGGTGACATGGTTGGAACCGAAACAGGCGTGAATACCATGGTAGGCACCAAGGGAAAAGTCGCAGGTCCTGGTGCCGAAGAGGTCTGCGCCGAGGGCGCTGGCAAAGCACGGAGCGAACTCAGTTCTGTAACTGATGGAGGTGCGGGAACTGAGTGACTCCGTTTTTCCTTATATTTTTTGGTCTTAGGAGGGGGTGAGACCTCCGACCCAGATAGGCCTCTGAGAAAGGTGTCTTGAGTAAACCTTTTAAAATAAGTTTATTCTTACGTTCTGCTAGTGTCCGATTACTAAAACTAGCACAAATGTCACAATCAGCTTTAATATGATCTATGCCCAAACAGTAGACACAACAGATATGTTTCTCTGAGTTAGGCATCTTACGCCCACACTTGTCACATTGATTAAAACGTCCGGGCAGCGCCGGTTAGCTAGGGCTAAATTTATCCCGGCTCCACCAGTTTTTCCCTTGAAAGTAGTCTAACTCTCAACCTGAGCACTTAAAAAGCATCCTACAGTCCAGCATTTACTCAAACCTAATAGCAAGCACTAATATACACCAACACTTGATTGCCCAGCAGGGCAAGGCTCATTATTCACCCCTCACCAACCAAGCGACTAAGCAGCTCACCCTACTATTCAGGCATGACCAAAGGGCAATTTCAGGTATATTCTCCAGTCCAGCTGGTGAACCTGGGTATCCTGAGGCAATGTTACAACTGCCTCATGTACACAGACAACCCTCTCCTCCTACCACAAAGCATTAACATATGCGAGAGATGCAATTATATAGCTAAACTGGAGGCTAAGCTCTCTCCACCCAAGACTGGAACAGGCAGTCATGAGGAGAAGGTTAACACTTGCACCACACCTCCCGCCTCACACAGACATGCTAAACCAGTACTGGCAAAAAATACACATAAATACAAGAAATCATACTCGGAGGCTCTAAATAAAAACCTGCAAAAGCATCAGAGACCTTGCTGCCCCCACAGTGCCTTTTTCAGACAAGGCTCAAAAGTCAAACCCACCTCCGTAAATAGCACAAATAAAAAAATGAGGGTTATGCTACTCAACGCCAGGAGTTTAAATCTCAAAATGCACATGCTCGAAGCACTCCTCAGTATGGAGAACGTTGACATCTGTGCACTAACTGAAACCTGGTTCAAGGCTCCACAGAGCACCCCAGTACTACCGGGGTACAACCCATACCACACATTTCGGCCACAGACCATGAACCAAAACACAAAAGGAGGGGGTGAATCCATATTCATCAAGGATACCTACACCTCCAGGTTAGTGGTGTAGCATGATACCTCCGAGATCATCCATGTGCAACTAACATCAGGCAAATCTGCAATGCAAATTGTGGCCTGCTACAGATTACTCTCCATGACCCAGGACCACCACTCCACCTTTCTGGAGATACTGGAAAACATAAAGGTCCTACTGAACACCCTGATATTGGGCGATTTCAATTACCATACCATTAACTGGGAAAACTACTCAAGTACAAACTCTCAGGTCCAGCGCTTCCTGGAATTTATCAACTCAAATGCCCTGGATTAGCTGGTAAACTCTCCTACCAGAGGTGAAAACATATTGGACTTGGTCATCACCAACATGGGCGACAGCTGTTCCACACCAGAGGTCAACCCGTCACTGGTTAGATCAGAGCATAAACTAATCACTCTGGATGTCCACACCACACCACCACCTCCAACCAAGGAAACCACAGTGAAAAACTTTTCTATAGCAAACTTCACCTTACTTAAGACAGAGGTAGTAAGTTTCACAGCCCCCATGCTAAAGGATAACAGTGTCCAAAGATGCAGGAACCTTTACAAATGCACTCTATGAGCACCTACAAGGATGCATGGATCGTGCCATCCCTAGCAAAACCAAGACTCGTTCCCCTAAGAGAAGGGAACCAGTCTGGTGGAACCCTGCCATAAACAGGCTATACAATAAGAGGAAACTAGCTCAGAAAAAAAGCAAATCCCAAGAAGAAAAGACATCCCTGATAAGTATCAGTAAGAAAAAAGAAGTTATGTACTCACCATAACGTTCCATCTGAGTAGGTAACTTCATTTGTCAGCAACCTGTGGGTATCGGATCCGATTTGGATCCGAGCCGGCAGCTTTCCTAGCAAAAGATTAGAGCTCCAAGCTCCTCCCCCTACCCATAATACCCTGCTACCTCCCTCTAGTCCTCAGATCGAGTTTGCCATAATATCACAGAATACTACAATAACAAAAGGAAAAAACACCCGAACATCCTAACCTGATGTTATCTGGGAAGTGAAACACAATAATCCTTCAAGGACGAACTACAGGTCAGGGAGAAGGAGGAGGGGTTGGTTGCTGACAAATGAAGTTACCTACTCAGATGGAACATTATGGTGAGTACACAACTTCTTTATCTGAAGCAGATAACTTCATTTGATCAGCAACCTGTGGGACAGAGTCCCCAGCTACCAACAACTTGGGAGGTCCTCATAGAAGGATATTCCGCAGCACTGCAGAGACAAAAGATGCCCTTCCTCTGGATATTAGATCCAATTTATAATGTGTAATAAAAGTATGAGAGGAAGTCCAAGTAGCTGCTGAACAAATGTCATCCAAAGGGACCCTCGACCAGAAGGCAGCAGAAGTAGCCACAGAACGGGTGGAGTGTGCCCGAACCCGCACGGGCTCAGGTCAAGCAGAGCTTCTGTATGCGAGAAGGATGCATTGGGAAAATCCACCTAGCTAAGGTTACCTTTGTCACTGGTTTACCCAGAAAGGACTTAGCAAATGAAACAAAGAGTTTATCCAATTTTCGAAAATAAGAAGTTATGTACCTACCATAACGTTCCATGTTAGTTGTCTTCTTCTCACCTTCTTTCTTGCTGGATGGGTTCGGAGCTGATCCTTGGCTCAGACTCGGCCAATACTAAAGCTCGAGAGCTAATTCCACCGGCTCGAGGCTCCCCTATATCCCACAATGCTAGGCGGTAACTACTCAGATCTCTTTTGATAGCTAAACCAAGCAGTTCTGGTCTCCATAGAATGGAGAAAAAGAACCCACCTCTATATAAACCTGAATGTAAGCTACCACAAACATAAAAGGGGGAATAGAGGTGGTAGAACATGTGGGAAGGAAAATTCCAGAGGGAGATCCCAAAAATTCCTATCTGTCTGTCCAGGCTAGGGGGAAGGAGGGTGGGACGCAAGAAAGAAGGCGAGAAGAAGACAACTAACATGGAACGTTATGGTAGGTACATAACTTCTTAATGTTAAGTTGTCAATCTCGCCTTCATTCTTGCTGGATGGGACCACGTCCCTAGCACCTTATTCCGGGTGGCCTATCGGAACAGACTCTTGAGAACAGTGGAACCAAAGTTGGCATGGTTTCTGGAGGCCATATCCAATTTGTAATGTGAAATGAAGGTATGAGGAGAAGCCCAAGTGGCTGCTGCACAAATGGAATCTATTGGCAGCCTGTCCTGAAAAGCTACAGATGTAGCTAATGCCCTAGTTGAATGAGCTCTAGGTCTTGAAGGCAGTTTTTGAGGTCTGATTTCATAGATGAAGGTAATTATAGAGGTAAGCCATCTTGATAGGGACACTTTAGTAACTGGAAGGCCCAATTTCCCTTCCGCATAAGACAGGAAAAGCTGATCAGATTTCCTGAACTGTTTAGTCCTGTCTAAATAATATCTAAGTTGGCGGTGAACGTCTAGAAAATGTAACTTTTGTTCCGACCTGTTGGAATAGTCAGGGAAAAAGACGGGGAGATCAATCGTTTGGTTCAGGTTTGTCTGAGAGGAAACCTTAGGTAAAAAGGATGGATTAGTCCGGATGGATACCCTATCTTTGTGGAACACTAAGTAGGGAGGACGACTGCACACAGCATGAAGTTCAGATACCCTTCTAGCTGAAGTTATGGCTACTAGAAAAGTGTTTTCCATGACGGCAACTTAAGAGAGCATGAAGCCGCTGGTTCGAAGGGTGGAAGAATCAGGGATGCCAGAACCAAATTCAAGTCCCATTGAGGTGGGGGATCTTTGATTGGGGGTTTGAGCAGAAAAACACCTCTTAAAAAGGCTTTGCAGAGCTTATGGGACATGATACTGGAGTCTGAGACACCTACATGAAAATTAGATATAGCAGCTAGCTGTACTCTAATGGTAGATGAAGAAGAGCCTAAATGAAAGAGCTCTGCCAGAAAGTCTAGGATAGACTAGATAGGTGCAGTGAAAGGGTCTATATTTTTTGATGCTGCCCAGAAGGAAAAATGTTTCCACTTACTATTATAAATCTTCCGGGTAGAAGATTTGTGAGAGGCTATCAAGATGTTTCGGACTGAATGAGAGATTAAGGGAAGCCTGGCTAGGGTAGGAATTGGAGAAACCATGCTGCAAGGTTGAGAGAATGAAGGGAGTGGTGCAGCTGGCCCGACTGGTGGGTCAACAGATGTGGCACTGGGTCCAGATGTCAAGGCTGCTCCAACAGGTAATGATGGAGGAACGGAAACCATATCTGTCGAGGCCAGTAAGGGGCAATGAGGATCATTGTAACTCTCAAGGAGATAGCTTTCTGAATTAATTGAGATATCAGTGGAAAAGGGGAAAAAGCATACAGAAGTCCCCGGGGCCAATCGCGGACTAGAGCGTCTCTGGTGTGATGGCCTGGTAACGGGAAGCGAGTGAAGAAGACGTGACACTTGCTGTTTTGGGGAGAAGCAAAAAGATCACAGCAAAGCTGGCCCCATCTTTGGAAGACTTCTTCCAGCACTGAATTCTTCAGAGACCACTCATGGGGCATGAGAATGGCCCTGCTCAACTTGTCCGCAATCATGTTGGACTTCCCAGGAATGTGCGTTGCTATCAGAAAACGCTGAGAAGAAATCACCCACTGTCAAAGTCTGTTGACATAAGGGGTAGGATCTGGTTCCGCCCTGTTTGTTGATGTACCACACTACGGACATGTTGTCTGTCTGAATTGCAATAGTCCCTGTGGGAAGAGAGTCGTGAAGGGCTTGCAATGCTAAAAGCACTGCTTTCATCTCTAAGACATTTATGTGCAAGTGGCACTCGAAAGATTGCCACGTGCCCTGGACTGTCCTGCCCTGATAATGCCCCCCCCACCTGATCAGGGAGGCATCCGTTGTCACCGTGGCGACTGGGGGGGGGGATGAAGGGTCTTCCCTGGAGAACCTGATGTGATGTGATCCACCAAGACAGTTGATTCTTGCATGATTGAATTATTAATATGGTGTGAGACTTCGGGAGCTGTTGGAAGGACCATTGAGTAAACAGCATCCATTGGAGGATCCCTCATGTGGAAGCGAGCTAAGGGGAGAAGGGTGATAGTAGCTGCCATGAGTCCTAATACCTTCAAAACTAGCCTGGCTTTGACCTTGTTGCATTGCAATAGAAGGTAAACTTGCTTGCGGATGTCTGACACTCTTTGCTCTGTAAGTCTGGCAGAAAGATTTAGTGTGTCTAAGGTGGCGCCTATAAAGATTGAGAAGGCGACAAGGCAGATTTTTCGAAATTTATTGAAATGCCTAGAGCTTGGCAAGTTTGGATGGTGAAGTCTCTGGATAGAAGCAGTTGATGTCTGGTGGTGGCGGTAAGGAGCCAGTCGTCTAAATATGGAAACACCTGGAATCCTTGACGTCTCAAGTGAGCCGCGACCACTGCCATGCATTTGGTAAACACTCGGGGGGGGGGGGGGGGGGGCTGTAGTGAGACCAAAGGGCAGGGCTCTGGACTGGTAGTGACTGTCTCCCAGCCTGAAGCGGAGAAATCTCCTGGAGCATCTGTGCATCTTGATATGGTAGTACGCATCCTGAAGATCTATCGAGCACATCCAATTGTCCTGACACAAGAAGGGTAGAATGGACTGTAGCGTGACCATCCGGAATTTTGTTTTTTTGATATAATTGTTTAAGTTGCTGAGATCCAGTATAGTTCTCCAGTCCCCTGTTTTTTTTGGTACCAAAAAGAATTTGGAGTAGATTCCGGATCCTTGCTGGTCTGCTGGGACTGATTGGATAGCTCTTTTTGATAGCAGCTTTGATATTTCTAGTGCTGCTTGTTCCCTTAGACTGGGTGGAACGTCTGGAAGGGATCCTTTGGGTTGGGATGGGGTGTGAATTAAGGGAATTTTGTAACCCTCGGATACGACTGACTGTACCCATTTGTCTTGGGTGAGGGAAAGCCAGGCTTTTGGGTACAGTGATAATCTTCCCCCGACTGCCTCCAAAGGTGGACAGCCGGGCAGCTCCTCAGGGATGCTGAAAGGGTTTATCAGAGAAAGTTTCTCTGCTACCCTGGTTTTGCGGACCTCCTCTGCCTCTAGGGCGGCATCTATTGTTATTCCCCCCTCTGCCTCTAGAGGGGACTCGACCTTGTGCGTCAGATGAGACTCCCTGGGGTTTGCGGAATCACATTTTTCCTCCCTTCTGACCTTTAGGATAAGGCCTAGAAGGGGCAGAAAAACAGACTCCCACGGCAGAGAGAGTCTTACCTTCCACCTCACACCTGGTCAATGTATCCTTCACCTGAGGACCAAACAACGTTGAGCCATCAAAAAGGGGAATTGGTGAAGGACGCCTTGAAAGGGTCCGCAAAATTGCACAGCCGCATCCAGGCATGACGTCGTAAAGCTACACCTGTGCCTGCGGCCCTACTCGCCCCATCAGCAGCATATGAGATAAGCCACATGGAGGAGTTAACAATCGAATTCAGGGATGCCAACTGGGAGTTCATTTTGTCTTGGACCCATCAGCTGTTGGATCCTGTATTGCTTCACCCATATCTTTGAGCAAATCTCTCTGGAGATGGGTGAAGTGACACAAGTAGTTCAGCGACCGCATCGAAATGGTCGCTGATGAGAACATCCGCGTACCGTACCTGTCTATGGTCCTAGACTCCTTATTAGGAGGATGGACAGGTACCGAAGGATCGGCTAACTCCTTCTTAGTGGCCGCGGCCACCACCATGGCATCAACAGAGACACCTTTAGATAGAAACTCTTTATCCTTAGGGGCAGTAATAAATTTTGACAGCCTCCTCGGGGTGGGTTCCAATGAGTCAGGGGCCATCCCAGCCTTCCTTGCCACCACTTCCATAAGGGGGTCAAAGGGAGGGGACACCCAGGAGGTGGAAGGGCGAGAGCCAAACGCCTCGTCCTCTGAAGGGTTAAGGGCGGGCCAGTTCCCCTCTGTTTCAGGATCTCAAGGATGTCAGCGAAGGAGACATCCTCAGAGATGGACCGAGGGGAACCTTCAGATTCCTCCAAGTCAGTGTCAGAGGTGATAGACTCGGGGGAGTCAATGTGCTTCCTCTTGCACTGTCTCTTCCGAGGGGGCTCTCCTACCGGATCAGGAGAGGCCTCAGAAGAGGAGGAAATTCCCAATGGGGAAACCTGAGGAGCTGGCTCTCTGCGGTCTGATACAAGAGGGTGGGTAGAAATCACCGCTGGCACTGAAGAGGGAGGAGATGAAGGAGCCGACTGTGGGGTAGACACTGGGTCTAGCACGCTCCACATGACCTATCAGGCAAGGCCGGAGGTCCCCACTCCGAGGAGACAAGGACCCCCCCCCGGCACCGACAGGGACGGCACAGAGGCTGATGTCGGAGCCGAACTCACCAGCGCCAACGCTCCGAGACGGAGAACAGGGTCGGACAAGGGTCCGATGCCACTCGCCCCCTCGGAGCCGACGAGGGAAGCTCGGCGCCGAGATCCCTCCAATGAGGAAATCGGAGCAGATGACGGAGCCAAAAGGGAAGGTATCTGTTCCGATGCACCGACAGTCACGGCTCCGATGAGCCCCGGCTCCGAACTCAAAAGGAGTCGATAAATTGAGGGACGGAAATAGCCGCTGACTGCTGAGTAGGGCTATGCAGCATTTGGGCCAGTGCCTCGGACTTGAGAAGTCTACTCACCACCCTTTGTAAATCATGGTTGGACAGCCTGGAGGACCGGGAGGAATGAGATCTATGGCTTCATTCCGATAGAAGAGGGGATCCCGGAGCCGAGTGAACGGAGCCGATGGAGGGGGACCTAGACCTCTTCTTCGAAGATGGCTCCGATAAGCCTATCGGAGCCAACTGAGTCTTGTCAACCTCGGCTCCGACCAGAACCGATGTGATAGTATGAGGTTTGGAAACATTGGCTCCAGCCGGAGCCGATGTCGAAGCAATTTTAATGCTTCCAGGGGACGGCTCTGAGACTGGAGCCGACTGTCTGGAAGTCTTAGAAGGCTTCCCCGACGCAGACTGGGTCGGGGGGCCTTCAGGCTTTAACAAGCCATGCCTCAACTTATTTTTGCGTTCCTGCAGGACTCTAGGGCTGAAACCGTGGCATACAGCACATGAGTCCTGCAGGTGCAAAGGTCCCAGGCAATACACACAAGAAGTGTGACAGTCTGTCAGAGATATTTTCTGACAGCACGAATCACACTTCTTGAAGCCTGAGACCTTGGAGTCTTTAGACATTCTAAAGGCTAAGTGACAGACAACACACACACACACACACACACACACACACACACACACACACACACACACACACACACACACACACCCTTAAGAAATGTAAAATTCCAGTCACTCTGAAGGACCAGGGGAAGGAGGAGAAGAGGGCCTAAGGCCTAAAAGTTAAAAAAGGGAATAAAAAGGGAAATTCTAACACAAGAGGGACCCGATTTACACTAATGGACTATTTTAACTAAAAACTATACAAAAGGGAAAAAATAGGGGTTGAAAAAGAAGTATCTTTAGCAAGAAACTTTAACCTGCCAGAGCCGGTAGAAGAAGCACCTCATCAGCTAAGCAGCAAACGAGATCTGGGTAGTTACCGCCTAGCATTGTGGGATATAGGGGAGCCTCGAGCCAGTGGAATTAGCTCTCGAGCTTTAGTATTGGCCGAGTCAGAGCCGAGGATCGGCTCCAAACCCATCCAGCAAGAATGAAGGCAATATTGACAACTTAACATACAGCCGTTCTGTGTAAGTAAAATCACAACTGTCTATATACATCCAGACAATGAAGTCTATACTCTCCTTTGTTGTGATAATTAGGAAAGAAGACAGGCAGATTGATGGATTGGTTGATGTTGGCTTCGGAAGCCACTTTAGGCACAGAGGAGGGATTAGTCCTGATGGAAACTGTCTTTATGAAAAATGATGTATGGAGGCTTACTACAAAAGAGTCTGAAGCTCCGATATCCTTCTAGCTGAGGTAATAGCAATCAGGAAGGCAGTTTTCCAAGATACATACTTTAAGTCAACTGAAGCTGCAGGCTCAAAGGGGGGGGGGGGGCAGTCAGAGCCTGGAGAACTAGGGTTAAATCCCATGGAGGAACTGCATCTTTAACAGGGGGTCTTAACAGAAAGGTACCTTTCAGGAATGCAGATCTTAGAGGAAGCTAGGGGGCCAAAATTATTTCCAACGTGGAAGTGGGAAATAGCTGCCAATTGAAATTTAACAGTAGAAGAACTAGCCCCTTGATGAAACATACGGGATAGAAAGTAGAGGACTGCTGGAACAGGAGCTGTAAAAGGATCCAAATTCCTATGCTCCGCCCAAATAGAAAAGTGCTTCCATTTACTCTTGTAGACTTTCCTGGTAGAGGGCTTATGAGCGGCCATCAGGATAGCCTTAACTGAGGATGAGATAATTAGGAGTCCTAGCCATTAATGGAACTGGATCAACCAAGCCAAGAGCTTGAGGTTGTCCAGGTCGGGGGGTTTTCAATCCCAAGGGATGAAAAATCAGATCGAGAATGGGATCTAAGATCCAGGGAGGATACACTAGATGAGACCGTAGGCATGGGAACCAGATTTGACGAGGCCAGAATGGGGCTATGCGGACAACTCTGCTCCCCAACTGACGAGCTTTCTGCAAGAATTTTGTCATCAACGGAAGAGGAGGATAAGCATAAAGAAGACCGGATGGCCAAGAATGAACCAGAGCGTCTCTGGGGATTTCCCCTGGTGGGGGAATTAAAGCGAAAAACTCGCTGCACTTTGCGTTCGAAGGTGACGCGAACAGATCACAGCAAGGTTGACCCCATCTGAGGAAGATCTGTTTCGCTACTAAGGGGTTCAGAGACCACTCGTAAGGTGAGAGGATAGTTCGACTCAGCCTGTTCGCTAGAATGTTTGACCGACCCGGTATGTGCGTTGCTATGAGAAAGCCATTTGGTGGATATCGACCATTCCCACACTCTCATGGCATCTCGGCAAAGTGGGTAAGATCTGGTTTCCCCTGCTTGTTGATGTACCAGACCACTGAGATGTTGTCTGTTTGAACTGAAATAGTCCCTGGAGGAAGAAGGGCATGGAGAGCCTGCAACGCTAGAAGCACCGCCTTCATCTCCAGAACACTGATATGCAAAAAGGTCTCTGTGTGAGTCCACGTGCCTTGGACAGATCTGCCCATGCAATGCCCCCCCCACCCGAAGAGAGACGCGTCCGTGGTCACTGTGACTAGGGGTGGGGAAATGGAGAAGGGGCACCCTTCCCGGAGGTCCCTGGAATGGAGCCACCAAAGTAGAGATTCCCTGCAAACCCTGCTGAGGGAATAGGGGAAGACAGGGGGTGACGTAGGATGGACCACTGGACCTGTAAGGTCCATTGAAGAATTCTCATATTCAGACGTGCGAGCAGTGACAGGTTGACGGCCACTGCCATGGACCCCAGAGCCCTCAGGACTAATTCCGCTGGAGGGGCCAATGATTGTAGAAGAGCCAAAATGTGGAGGTTTAGGTTGCGGAGTCTGTCCGTCGTCAGAAAGACTTTGGACTGAATTGTGTCTATCCTGGCCCCTATGAAATCCAAGATCTGAATAGGCTAAAGGGAGGATATCTTGTGGTTGATCGTGATCCCTAGATAGTGGGCGAGATGTAGGAAATAGTCCCTGACTGAACATAGTAGATGCCTGGTGGGGGTGGCTAGGAGCCAGTCGTTCAGGTAAGGAAAAACCTGTATTCTCTGAAGCCTCAGGTGGGCCGCTACAACTGCCATGACCTTGGTGAACACCCTGGGGGCTGTGGTGAGACCGAAGGGTAGGACCCTGAACTGATATCGGCTGGCTCCCAGCCAAAAGCGGAGAAACCTCCTGGATCGCCTGTCCATTAGAATGTGGTAGTACGCATCCTTGAGGTCTATGGAGCACATCCAGTTGTTCTGCTGTAAAAGTGGGAGAATGGATTGAATGGTGACCATCCGGAACTTTTCTTTGGCAACTGACAGGTTCAGTGTGGAGAGGTTGAGAATTGGCCATAAGTCCCCTGTCTTTTTTGGCACCAAAAAGAACCTGGAGTAAAAGCCTGATCCGGATTGCCCAGGGGGGGACGTGCTGGATGGCTCTTTTTCTTAGTAGCTCCTTTATTTCGAAGGCTGCTACCTCCCTCTGATTGGGTGGGACATCGGGGAGGCGCCCCGATCAGGGAGAAAAGGTTAGAAATGGAATTGAGTAACCTCTGGATAGGATTCGGAGCACCCAGCGATCTGTCGTAATGGACTCCCAATGTGCTAGGTGCTCCGAGAAGCGACCCCCCGACTGCCTCCAGAGAGGAGCAGTCGGGCAACCCCTCAGGGTTGCTGCGTGGGTCAATCGGAAAAAGGTTCCCTTGACCCGAAATTCTTCGGCCCCCCTCTGACTCTGGGCCGGCGTCCACCCTCTCCTCCTCTGCCTCTGAAGGATGACGGATCCGGAGTGAAATGGGATTGTTGAGCTTTCCGGAACAGCATCTTCTTCTGTCCTCTTTGGTTCCTGGAGAAGGACCTTTGAGGAGCAGAGAAGCAGATCCCGACGGCAGACGTCTTCCCGTCTTTCTCGCTCTGGAGTAGCGTATCGCAGACGGTTTTGCTGAAAAGCATAGAACCATCAAAAGGGGTGTTCACGAAGGATGCCTTGAAGGGTTCTGCAAAGTCGCAGAGACGGAGACAGGCCTGTCATCGTAAGACAATGCCTGCTCCGCTAGCTCTAGCCACTCCCTCCGTGACATGGGAGAGAAGCCGCAAAGAGGTGTTTGTAATCGACTTAAGAGTGGCCATTTGAGCCGAGAAGGTCCGTTTGTCCTCGGCTGACATGGACTCTGGAGGTGATCCAGCGTACTCTTTGATTAGGTCCCGCTGGACCCAAATTACATGTGCCATATCGTTCAGTGACCTTACAGAGAAGGTTGCTGAAGCGAACATCTGCTTTTCAAGGCGGTCAATCGTCTGAGACTCCTTGTCTGGAGGATGTACCAAGGAACTCTCTTGTGCTAATTCCTTCTTGGTGGCAGCCGCCACCACCATGGCATCTAATGGGGCACCTTTGCTCCAAACTGTCCTGTCTGTGGGAGGGCTGAGGATCATGTCCAGACTCTTGGGTATTGGCTCCACAGTGTCCGGCTCCTTCCATGCCCTGGTAGTTATGAGGTCCATCAGGGGATCGGCGGGAGGGGACACCCAAGAGGTAGACGGGCCTGCGTCGAACAACTCCAGAAACACAGACTCATCCGAGGAAGGCTTTTGGGCTGACCACCCCCCCTCTAATACGCAGCATTTCCATTGTGTCTCCAAAGGAGACGTCCTCAGGGGGGTGACCTTGGGGAACCTTCCCCTTCCTCTAAATCCGTGTCTTCTGTGAGGGACTCGGGTGAGTCCAAGTGCCTCCTCTTACACTTTCGTTTGTGAGGGACCTCCTCAGGGGGGGGGGGCTGTCCGAAGAGGGCTCACCCACAATGTCCTGTTTCTCTACAGGAACTATCTGGGACGTAGGCACAGGCTGTCCCTAGGGCTGGATGATGGAAGACAGGCCTGTCTGAGAGGGACTGGCGGGTGGATCTGTAGCAAGAACCTGGGGCCACGAATCCCTCAAAAGGACCCTCTCCATGACGTCGAATGCCAAGGGTGAGCTGCTCTCCCTAGGATCCGATGTGTGGATCGGCGCCGGAAATGACCCGATCGGATCCGAAAGAACAGTGCGCTCCAACCTCAACGGAGCCAAAGGCACACTGGCCCCTCCGGATCCAATGCTCAGCTCACGGCCCGAAAAGGGATTCGACAGACTCGAGGGTTCAGTCGGCGCCGAAGTAGGAAACACTGCTGGTGCTGACATCACTCCAGCTCTGAAGCTAGCCTGATCTGACAGCTCCGAACCCTGATAGCGGGTCGGAAAAGGAGCAATGGGGGTGAAAAATGGGGTTGAGCTCCCCCCGGAGGGGGGGGGGCAAGAGCACTCCCATCTGCAGCTGGGCCTGAAGAAACTGACACATCATCCAGTCCATGTCTGCATCGGATAGACTTCTAGTTGACCTCATGAGGCTGCTGAGGCCGGCCGGGAAGGCCGCCTAGACTACCTTGAAGGTAACCGGGTCTCCTCCTCCGGCTTCGGGGAGAAACGTGCATAACGAAGCCAGGAGGGGGAAGACCCGGAGTCCTTAAGGGGAGAGGCGAGCTGCTTAGACGGCAGGGCAGAGGGAGTTGACTCGGCCGGCCTCTTGTGGCTACGATGCCTGTCCCTATCTCGCTCCTTGTCTTTCCTGTCCTTTTTTCTGCTGTCCCTTACCTCCTGAGCCAAAGAGGGAGTTTGAGTCCCAGCCAGGGGAGCGAGAGCGGTCGGTGGAGTGGCTGCAGCTGGTGCCACAGAAGGGGAGGAAGATGAAGCCGAATCAGGGGGCAAAAGACCCACAATGATTAGCTTGGTCCTCCTGTGCCTCAAAGCCCTAGGGTTGAAGGCTGCACAAACAGTGCAGCCTGACGAAAGATGGTCCACGCCCAGGCAAATAACGCACAGAGTGTGGCCATCCGCTAGGGACAGCTTATGGCCACACTCGGAGCATTTAGAAAAAATAGCTTTTGGGCCTTCAGACATTTTAAAAAGAAAGAACAGGCCCACACGGACACACCTTCACACACAGACAGAAGGGGGGAGGGGAAAATACAATTTAATTAAGCTAACATGAAAAACTATCCAAAATAGATTAAGGAAGAAAAGGGAACCCCACACACAAAGTTCAAAGAGATTTCTGAGAGAAAAAAGTTTAAATAACTTTTAAACTCGCAAACCCACGCTAGGAGCTCGTTCTCAGATGCTTCAAGAAGCTGCAGCAAACGAGATCTGAGGACTAGGGGGAGGTAGCAGGGTATTATGGGTAGGAGGGAGGAGCTTGGAGCTCAGATCTTTTGCTAGGAAAGCTGCCGGCTCAGATCCGAATCGGATCCGATATCCACAGGTTGCTGATCAAATGAAGTTAACTACTTCAGATCTAAGGTCCCTCATGAAATCCTCCAAGGCTAACTTCGAAAGAAAAATAGCCAAGGATTCGAAAGATAACCACAAAGCCTTCTTTAGCTATGTCAAGAATCGAAGTGGCAACTCACAGATATGCTCTGAGCTAGTGCAAAATAGCAGAAAATACACTGAACCCACTGATACTGCCAACATCCTGGCAGACAGATTCAGTGCAAACTTCACCCCCCTCTCACCCTCAAAAGGGCCCACAACAATACCGGAAAAATGTAATGTCCCGGAAATCACAGATGCAGAGGTGAAAACAGCCCTTTCAAAAGCACAGCGCCAATGGGGCTAGATGGTGTCCCAGGCTGTGTCTTGCACGAACAACAGAACGAACTAACCCCCCACCTAAACACACTGTTCAACCTCAGCCTCTCCAAGGGCTACATGTCCATAGAATGGGGCACAGCAACGGTTATTCCACTCAACAAAGGAGGGGCCACAACTGACCCTGGTAACCATGGCCCCACAAGCCTGACTAGCCTGGTCTGCAAGGCTAAGGAGCTATCATCATGTAACTCATTAACAAAGATATTGGGAACCTCCAAACACTTGACCCGACCCAGTTTGGCATTGTTAAGGGCAGATCATGCCTACTAAACCTGGTTGACTTCTTTGAGACAGTCACCAAGGCCATAGATGAGGGGAAGGTAGTTCACACAGCCTACCTTGACCTCGCCAAGACTTTTGACACCATTCCCCACTCTGGAATTATAGAAAAACTCACCAGCCTGAACATAAACCCCTACGTCATGAGATGGGTTGCCAACTGGCTTACAGACAGAACTCACACAGTAAGAAAAGCGGGCTCCAGGTCCGACTCAAGTGGTGCCCCACAATATTCGGTCCTGGGACCCCTAATGTTCGGCATATACTTCTCAGAAGTACAGGCAAACACAGGAGGACTATGGCTAACCAAGTTCGCCGATGACAGCAAACTAGGAGCCATAACTGACTCTCCGGCTGACATGGACATTCTCCAAAAGGGCCTTACTGAGACGGACACCTGGTGTCAAAGTCATAGTCTCAAGCTAAATGCCAAAAAAGCATAGTCATCGTGTGTGGGAAAAACAAAACACCCATGAATTACCACATAGGTGGCAGCCCCCTTAATACAGAAGGGGTAATTAAAAGCTCTGGGGACCCATGTAGATAGTAATCTCTCCTTTGACAATCATATTGCCAAAGTAGTTAGGAAATCCTTCTATGTAGCCCATCTAATTACTAAAGGGTTCACATCTAGAAATAAAGAGGTTATAGTGCCCCTCTACTCGTCACTCATCAGACCCATCATAAAGTACAATACCCCGTTTGGGATGTACCTCATAAGACACTTCCAACAGCTGGAAAGACCACAACAGTACCTCACCAAGAGGATTACTGGTCTCAAACATATGTCCTATGCAGCCCGACTGGAAAAACTCCAACTGTACTCAGTGGCATATCGCTTACTCAGAGGTGATCTCTTCCTGACTTACAAAGCCATGTCCAACTCAGAATTGATGGACATGCTCCACCTAAAGAAATCCAAGTCACTGCGAGCCACTCGATCTAGTAAGCTAAACCTCGCCACAACAATAAATAAAACATGCTGGAGGGATAGATTCCTGTCACAGTGACTCCCCATGCTTTGGAACAAAATTTCTAACTATATTAGGCAGAGCCCCTCACTAACACTCTTCAAGAGAAACCTTGACGAGCGGATGGGTAATAGAAAATACACCCCTGGGATCACTTCATTGGCTCTTCTTGACAGATGCTCAGTTAATTAATCAATGGGGCGGCAAAAGCTGACACACTCTGGCTAGGCTTATAAATGCCCTCGGGCAGATAGCCTAGTACCTACCTATAAACCTTTAAAACCCAACTTAGTTTTGTCTGACACGATAAGGAAACAATGCTATCCTAAAGAAAAAAAAGGAAGAAAATACCAGTGATGTTATGGCAAGGAATACAACTAGTAAAAAGGGAAGGCCTGTCAGAGACAGCAGAGAGGTACAGAAACAAAAAGGGCAAAAAATTAAATTACCAAGGAAAAGGGTAGAAAATAGGCCTAGGTTATTGGCGACAGTGAGAAAAGGCTAACTTGACTAAAATTTTAGTAATTTAGAAGAAAAACTGTCATAAAATCAGCAATTTACTACTTAGCTTTGAGAGAAATGGCTAATACGTCTGACTAGGAACACGGCAAACGAGATCTGAAGTATCTAGGAGAGGGGCATTGTGGGTAGGTTATTAGCTGAGAGTTTTTGGCTTGCGCGAGCTGGGAAATGGCCGTATTGGTTCCAAGGACGAAATCGAGGTCCCATCTGTAATGAATGAACAAAGATTTACAACATCAGATGTAATTTACTGTCTTCAGATAAAAGGTGGAGAGATGCATAAACCCCACATCCCAACTCTATCCAACAAATACAGCACCTTGTTTGGTGGATATAAAGCAAAGCTCTGTGCTGAAGGAGCCTTTTTAAGGGCAGCTTCTGTCAATAAAATAGTAATAATAATATGAGGAATCTGCAATCAACAGTTTCAGGCATTATAAGCCACAGACTCTTGTCTGGCCTCCTTGGAATTTCTGCCATAATGTCAGGATTTTCCCAAGACCTCAACCACCAGCTGCTCCAGTCTGCCAATTGGCAAGACCACCCAGAAAGAAGGTTTGGAGGGGTTTCTAAAGGCCTCTTACAAGATACATTTGGGAGAGAAAGGAAGGTTAGTGGGCCATCCTGTAAATAGGGGGAACCACCCAAGAAAAAGGCTCATGGATCTGGAATGTCTCTTTCAAGATGCATCATTGACGGAAAGGATAGTTAGTGAACGGAAAGGATAGTTAGTGAACTATTTAACATTTCTTCATGTTTGGAGGTTATTGGTGGCATGGTCGGAATAAACTCCCTCATCCATATCTGGGAAAAGCAACCACTGTGGGGAGTCCATGTCCTTCCTCTTGCACATGCACTTCTTGGCCTTCCTGGAGGTGACCAGTCTGAGGAAGGTGAAGTGGACTAATCTTGCAAAGAAATGACACCAGCATCCATTGGTGACCCTCCATTCCCCTCTGTCCTGGCAACAGAGATGGTGTATAGCTGAGGTACCAGCCAAATGTCTCTCTCTAGGTAAGGCAGAAATTAAACGCAGGTTATCAATAGAGCAAATATAGAGGAAACTGTGTTTTTCACTGGCACCAACACCACTACCACCCCCAACCTACAGAACTGACCTAAACAAACAGGATTGTAACGCCACACATACAAAGAAATATGGAAAGCTGGTCTCACTTTTGACCCAGATCATCAAGACTGATGAACCATCCAGCCTCGACGTTGAAATCAAGGGCACTGGCACTGAAGACTGAAAGGCCAATCGCAGTGATGGCAAGGCCAATCCTGAAAGGGTCAGTTTAGACACCGATGCACAGGGACTAAACCAAATGCCTGGGTTGAAGGATCCTCAGAAGCTGTTGACATTTTTGCTTAGTACATCAATATCAGCAGCAAAGTTGATGTCAATGTAATGGTTCCAAATACAGAAGTATTACTATCAAGAAAACACGTTATTCAACAGTTACATTGATGCCTGTAGGCCAAGCATCAATCTCATAGAGGACTGTAGCCAATTAGTGGCCCTGTAAGAAGTTATGGTAAACTGGTCTTGAAAATTGTCAAGAAGTGTTACCTCCAACTGCCCCTCTGTCACTGGGAGATCAGCTCTGTGACCACGTGTTGAGAGTTCAGAAACTGCCTACAACATCTTTCAGTCCTACAGAGATACTCCTACATGACCTGATGAACCCTGAAGAAAGAAGTCTGGAAGACAGATATTTTCCTAATTTCTACGTCTGAAACAAAGGAAATGCTGAAAGATCTAGGACAGGTGATATGGGAACTCTGAAACCAGAAAACATGAAGTTAAGTAACACCAGATGGAGAAGTGGCAGGAGCATCCTCATTACTGGGCTTCCTGAAGAGTAGCTCTGGAAAGGACTCTTAACTGGGACGGTTTATGTTTCCTTTTACTCTCTTCATTAGTCTTAGAGCATTTGACCAACACATCTACTCTAGGACCTGGAGGGGTCAAACTCAAAATAGATCTCAACATCGAAGTCAACAGAACTAAGTTATTTTTCAGCTTTTCCAAAGTCGCTCCACTTCAACCGATCTCTAACAATGGAGGATTTAAAAGCAGCTCATATGTCACAGTCAGATACGTGCCCATTACCTAAGCAAAGAAAGCAGAGTGTATGCTTGTTCTAGTCTTTCCATAAATACTATGTTATAACATACACAAACCCAGAATTATATTTTTGCTAAATGTCCACAGTCTGATCTTAGAGAGACTAGAACCTAGATATATATTGTTAGAACACTTGGGTAATCACTCATAAGCTTTCACACAACAGTAAGAAACTCCTCTCTGAGTGCATGTTTAGTGAGATATTTAAAGAAACATGTAAACATATGCTTAATTTTATGATTAGGAATATAACCAAAACTGAATATTTCTCAAGATGTGTAACTTACAGTGCAAATCCCAATGTTAGTTTTCTTCAGCAATATCTAAGGATTCAATTTATGCCATGCAACAGTTTGTAAGTCACTTGTTTTTGAAGTGTTAAGCACATATGGAAATATTGCTTACTTTCATAATTGTTAACAAACAACTAGCAAGATCTCCAATGTACTGTGACATAAGTGAACATTGACAATGAATTTTCCAGTCTCCTGAAATAGCATTTCACACCAAACTCCTCAAAAGCATGTAGGTCTTACAGTTATAAAAATATGAACTTAAATATGAAAATATGAACAAAAAGTGGCAACCAGATTCATTTCTCTTCTGCTGGACACTGCAGATTGACAGTCTTAGTATCATTTTGTTAATAAGTCCATGGGCTTACTAATACTGTCTGTTAATAGCTGGTAAGTCACTTAGTTAAAGAAGAGTAACCCACAAAAGGTCTGGATGCCATAAGGAACTATGAGTGTTAACTGAAGTATTAAAAAGGTGCTATAGGCTTGTGGATAACATCAGTGATACACAGAAAATAAAAACTACTGTCCAAATAATCCACTGGTGCAGAGTCAAGAAAAAAGCAATCCCCACAAAACCACAGAAAACTAAGTAGACTGTAAAAAGAGTCAACGTAAAGCATTAACATGCTTTAGAACTACAAAAAAAAAACATAGTTGACCTACAAAAAGTATGACTGTCAAGGAACTAGCTATGCAAAACCTAAATTGCAAGTGAAAGGGAGAAGCAAAAGTACACTGAAGAGGAAGAGTACAGGTCAGAAACAGTCCTGAAAAAATGGCCCGTGTCTCGCTGGAAAACAGAAGAAATTATATCAAGTCCAAATAAAACAATGCAAACAAACACAACCAATTTTTCTCACAGACGTTTAGAAATAATCTTATGTAACCTACAAACATTTTAGCAGAGGCAATTTTTAAGCATGTACCAAAAGAAATCTGGAGAAGAGCCTTTTCTGCAAATAATTATGGTCAAAGGGGAGAGGCCAGTAGCTTAAGAAAATGTTAACTGATGGGTAACCCAAGTCCTGCTAGCCTTAGACCTCTTGAATGACAAAGCAGAATTCCTATCTCGTATCATATTGTTATACATTCTCCAGCTCTTTGCCATAATTAGATAAGCCTCTGATTATGGCCCAAACAGTTGGCGTGCAATTAGTTGCAGAGATGCTGGAGGAGTTAAGAGGCAACATCTAGATATGAGCAGCTCATGACAGCTCACCCATCTAGGGGGAGGGGAGGTGGTCCTGTTCACTGCTCAGATGACACTTAAAAGGGAGTAGGTTTACTCCCAAAGTTCTGTGGGCCAATGCGACTAGGAGATGCACAGACATGTGCCATACTGGTATGTGATAGCATATGCTCTCCATCAAACCAGTGAGGGTAGAAGTCACACGGGTCCATGAAGAATGAGCGAAACAAGAAGAAGGTAGTCCACATGATCAGCAGACAGGCACATTCAACACTTGACTCTCACCTGTGAGAGGAATATCCAGGCTATTTAGCTCTCACTGTTAGCAGGGAATGAATGGGTCACAGGGCCCTGTCCCTACCCAGGAAACTAATGTGAATGACTAACACCCTGGATGAGGGAGAAAGAATGGGTACACATTGTGCAGGAAGGGAAGCCACAGAGCAGATCATGCAAACATTAAAATTTATATACACACACACACACACACACACACACACACACACACACACACACACACACACACAGTAATGCATTTTAAGGACAAAGTACATTGCAATGCATTATCTAAAATTAAATACTTACCATGGGCTGAAATAATACTAGGAAAGCAACTGCATGTACATACCTTTCATTCTCGGGCTTGATTTGCTGTATAAAAGAAAAAAAAAAGAAGAGGCATATCATGCATTGTTGAGCAGTCTCATTACAAAGAATTTTAAAGGAAAACTAATAAAAACATGAAAATGTAATTTTTATCACAGCTACTTTATATGAAATATTGACATTCCCAGACATTGTTCCCAATTTGTTGTATACCAACATGGCTTGAAGGGGATGGCTATATCAATATGATTTTGTTTTGCAAATAAACATTCTACTCCCACCATGTACCCTGTGTCAAAAGGAAAAAACTGCAGAGTAGTAATACAACACTAAAGCATATTTATTTTCAAAGCATGACAGGCTGAATAAAGCATGCAGCTGTTTTTCATGAAAAATACAAAAAGCTAAATTAAACTAAGTTTACATGTGAATATTATATTTGTTTCATAAAAACTGTGTTTGCTCTAAGTCTTGCAGCATAAGTTTTATACTCTTCTTGTAAATATTGGGTGTTGCAAATTTTGCAGCATGTAAAATGCACAAAATAAAAAAAAAGTTTACTGAGTCTGACATTACTTTCCAATGAAAAGCAAACTGAACTGTTAAGACACAAATCATATCAGCTTCTGAAATGTGCGTACATCTGCAACGTTTCTTGAAATGTTAATTCATGTCAAGGATGCAGAAACATGTTTGCACACCACCAACGCAAAACTACACTCTAAAAACAAGACAAGAGAATCATATACTTTTAAATTTAAACGGGAAGGACTACCCTGGATGCTTTTAAGATGAGAAAAAGCAGCTGCAACTACAGTTATTGACATGCTTCTGTACTATGTACAAGCACTATACATTCCTGAAATAAAGCTCATGCCACTGCAACATCTTACTAACACATGCTAACCCTAACCCTGTACCATACATTATAAAAATATCTTCCATGACACTAACAATACACAAGACATCTCTCATGTGCACACATAGACTCACCGATACACATACTACGCTAAACCCGTTTAATCCTTACTCTAACTTTAATCTGTCTACATTTGCACAAACAGTACAAGGCCTAATGCTGAAACCTCCAGAATATCTGAAAGTTTCAACATTATACTTCTCAAGCCGACCGTTTTCCGTACCTGTACATGCATTCAATGTTCCAGTCATCTGAAATCTTAAAAACATCAATGAAATGGAACTCTCAACTCAATTTCTATCATTCACTCCATCAATAAGCTGCCCATCTAATGGAGTAAATGAGACCTATGTATGTGCCCATTTATATATACATATCTCGCTTTTCATTGATAAAGAAAAACTTGTCAGCACACAATGAATTGAAAAATTACATAGAGCATATGGTGGAAAACAGCTACAGAAAACCAAAACAAGTATTTTTATAGAGTACAAACCCAGCTCATACCTCCCCAGGAGGGATTGAGCCACCAGTCTCAATTCCAAAATTACACAACAGTTGGTAAAAGGAAAAAAATCTTCATCCTGCTGATTGATGACCATGCACCTACATGACAAGAGAGACCACAGAGCAGTACTAATCAAAAAGAAAACAACCAAATTCACCAGTCAATTGTCTTTTTGATAAAGTTTGGAAAACTGTATGATAATCATATAAATACATGATTAACACCTGAG
The DNA here is from genome assembly GCF_019279795.1 of Protopterus annectens. Lineage (NCBI taxonomy): Eukaryota > Metazoa > Chordata > Ceratodontiformes > Protopteridae > Protopterus > Protopterus annectens. Next base: position 1,522,235,307 of record NC_056744.1, read on the forward strand.
CAGCAATCTGCTCTAAGTCCGTTTCACTTAAAGTCTCTGGAAAAAAAAAAGGCTCGTAGAATAGAATATAACAAAAAAAATTTCTGCAAGTGCCTCTGCAGTGGGGCAAGCACCACATACTCCCACTAACTAAAATATACCAACTCTGGGATCACAAAATACTGAAAAAAGGGAAACTCCCCTTTCTCTTACATTCAGCAATCTATCAAAATATTAGTCTCCCACTGATTCTTTTCAGTTTAGATTCCATTTCATGAGTTTACTCATAATAGAACGCATTCAAAAAAGAATGACATTCAACCACCTGTGATGTTTCCATATTTATATACATACATTCTGAACTTAATATATAGCCAAACTATGTAGGTCTTTGTGGCCAGTAATTTGAAGTAGGCTGCCAGATAAAAGTACAGTTTTGTACCTACCATAAATGTAGATGTTCGAGTGTTCACACTGCTGCCGTCATCACTGTTGGGTTATCCTGCAGTCAGGAGGTCCCGCAGTCGGCCCGAGTTCCAAAGTCTTGGTCCAGCGTTAGTTGCTGTCGCTTCTTCCCTGATGTCAGTGCGCCAGGGGTATATAAGATGCATCAGACGCCATTTTCTTCAGTTTTTCTTGCCCCAGATGTCAGGTGTCCCCAATAGGTAGGCAAAACATATTTCTATATAAAAATAAAACAAAACCTTCACTCACAAGCAAATACACCACAGAGGTTGTATAGGATAGAAAGGAATAGACAAATCCAGCAAGTTCAGAGGGGATGGAGGGAGGGTAACCTGGACTGCAGCAGTCCGAACACTCTAACATCTACATTTATGGTAGGTACAAAACTGTACTATGTTCATAGTGTTACACTGCTGCAGTCATCACTGTTGGGTTGAATCCCAAAGCTAAGGACGGGTGGTGGAACTAGACAGGGTTTGGAGAAGCTAGTAGGCCCTGCAGAACTGCAGTGGCAAAGCCAGCTCTAGTTTTAGAGTATAGAGGTAAGTGATAGTGCTTGGTGAAGGTGTGCACTGAACTCAAGTGGCAGCCTCCAAAATATCCTTGTTTGGTATCCAAGTAGTAACAATTGCCTGTGAATGTCCAAAGAGTACAGGAGCCTTTCCCCTTTGTTCTGGGGGTTTGGATAAAAGGTGGGCAAATGAATGGCTTGGTTTAGGACCACACTGGATACCACCTTTGGCATAAAGGAAGGGTTAGTTTGTAAAGAGACGCTGTCTTGATGAAAAATGATGAAAGGCTCCACTGCCATTAGGGCCTGTAGTTCTGAGACTCTTCATGCTGAAGTTATTGCTAGCAGCAGGGCAGTTTTCCATGACAGGAACTGTAGATCAGTAGTGAAAGCTGGTTCAAAGGGTGGAAGTGTTAGCATTTCCAGAACAAAGTTGAGATCCCAAGTTGGTGTTGGTGCTCTCTGGGGCGGTCTTATGTTCTCAGCCCCTCAGAGGAACTGTCTTAGTAATGGATGGGAAAATATAGGAGGATCCGTGTTGAATTGAGCTGAAATAGCTGAGGCTTGGATCTTAATACATGAGAGGGAAAGTCCTTTGTGCAACATCTCAGTTAAATATTGAAGAATCTGAGGAATATTTGGGACAAAGGGATTTTGGCCTTTAGCCTGGTTCCAGGCTCAGAATATTTTCCATTTGTCTGAATAGACTTTCCTGTTGCTAGGCCTTCTGGCCTCCAGAATGACGTCCATCACAGCTTTAGAGAGTAAGTGTTGACTGGTTATTTAAGTAGTTTGCCATGCAGCCAGATTTAAAGTCTTGAGCTGGCTGTGTAGAATCTGATTGCTTTGCTGAGTGAGCAGGTGAGGAATTGTAGGCAAAATCCATGGTGGGTCTTGAGCCATGTTCCTTAGTATTGGATACCAGTGTTGGTGTGGCCAGTCTGGAGCAATGAGTATCATTTGTGGCCTCTCTAATCTGGCTTTCAGCAGCACCTTTGCCAGAAGAAGCAGTGGAGGAAAGGCATACACTGTCAATGTTTTCCAACTGAATGAGAGGGCGTCCACTTTCCAAGCTAGTGTGTGGTATGTCCTTGTGTAGAATTTCCACAGTTGGTAGTTTTGGGGGGAAGCAAACAGATCTATGTCTGGGCTCCCCTATTTTTGAATTATCATTGCGAATACTTGTGGATCTAGTTTCCACTCATGAGGATCTGTGATGTTTCTGCTGAGAGAGTCTGCCAGTGTGTTTTTCTTTCCTGGCAGGAATTGTGCTTGTAGTTGAACTTGGTAGGTCAGTGCTGTGTTCCACAAGGTCATTGCTTGTCTGCATAGGGGGTAGGAGTGTGTGCCCCCTTGTTTGTTTATGTACTACATCACTGTGGTGTTGTCCTGGATGTGGAAGGTCCTTGAAAGCTGTTAGGGCATTTTGTACAGCTAGCATCTCTTTTTGATTGATATGTAGATGCCTTTGGTTTGCAGGCCATTTGCCCTGAATACACTGTCCTGCCATGTGTGCTCCCCAGACATAATCCAATGCATCTCTTGTTATAGTTTGCCTGGCTGTGAGTAAGGTGAAAGGCTGACCCTTGTTGAGGTGACATGCCTGAGCCCACCATAGAAACTCCTGTTGAAGGCAGGGGATGAGTGTAATTATTATTTCCAAGCTGTGGCTGTGTTGAGATCATACGCTTTTCAGATACCATTGTAATTTCCTCATATGCACTTTTGCAAATGGTATTAGTAGTAGTATGCAAGATGACATGAATCCCTGCCATCATTTTGAAGTATTGAGTCAGATGTCTTTGCTTGTCTGGCGTGAGGTAAGCTATCTGGGCCGTTATATTTAAGCTGGCACCCAGGAATATTAAGTCTTGTGAGGGCACTAGTTTTAACTTCTTTTTGTTTACTGTGTACCCTAGGCAACTTAGAAGGTTTTTGACACACCAGATGCTTTAACAGAATGTCCTTGCTTTCTGCTTGAATAAGGCAGTCGTCCAGGTATGGATATATTTGAATCCCTCTTTGCCTGCAGTATGCAATTACTGGTGCTAGGCATTTTGTGAAGACCCTGGGCGCAGTAGATAAGCCAAAGGGCAGTGCAGAGAACTGGTAATGGGTTGAACCTGCAATAAGTCGGAGGTATCTTCTGCAATTTTGTCTGATAGGGACATGCAGGTATGCCTCCTTGAGGTCCAATGTTACTAGCCAAGCCTTCTTGCCCAGCATGGGAAGAAGTTGCTGTAGTGTTAGCATCTCCAATTTGGGTACTTCCAGGTATGTGTTCAGAATTGACAGGTCCAGAATGGGTCCCCAGGCTTTATCCTTTCAGGGAACTAAAAACAGTCTTGACTAAAATCCTTGTCCTTGCTCCTGTGTAGGAACCTGTTGAATGGCTCTCATGTCCATGAGAGCTGAAATATGCTTTTGCGCCTCTGCCCATTGATTTGGTGGCAGGTTTGGCATTCCTTTTATCCCTGGTAAAGTGTGAAAGTGGAATCTGTAGCCTTGAGATACAATATTTAGGACCGATTTGTCTTTTGTGATGATGTGCCAATTGTCTGTAAAAAGAGCTAGTTTTCCCCCCAAGGGAGCTGCCAAGAGGGTTTTGCTTGGTAGTCTGAGGGGTAAGTCATTGTGTTTGTCTTCTGGTAGTTTGAGACCTCTCTTCTCCTTCTTTTTGGGTTGTGGCACTCCATTGTCGAAGCTGATAAGAGCCTTGTGGCTGGCCTCTGCCTCTTGGGCATCTGTATCTGCCCCTCTGTGGTCTGGCAGAAGCTGGAAAGGACCAGTTTTTGGTTGGCCAATTTCTGCTGAAACGAGGAGGTTAAACCTGTAAAAAATCCTTGTCCGTCTGCATAGATTTTGCCTTATTCTCCATTTTCTTTAAAACTTCTTCTGCTTTTACACCAAATAAAACATCCTGCTGTAAGGGTGCATCCAATAACTTTGCTTTAACATGATCAGGCAAAGGTTCTTTTAACCAAGCATGCCTACGTATGACAGACCCTGTCACTGCTGCTCTACAAGAAGCTTCCAATGAATCAAATCCACATTGCAAGGTATGTTTTCCCACTTGTTCAGCTGAATGTAACAAATGTTGCATTTCCTTGTAATCTGGTTGGTCTGTATGTGCAAGCATTTTTTGTTTTAATTGAGATATCAGATATTGTTGATATTTCAGCATGTGAAACTGACAATTTAAGGCCCTCATAGCTAGAGTAGCTGAGGTATAAACCTTCTTTCCCCATTCTGTCTAGTGCTCTAGAATCCCTTTCAGAGGGCACAGGAATTTTAGCAGATGAGGCTTTAACCCCTTTGGGACCATGGGAAATGGTTTCTGGGTCAGCAACAGGGCTTTTATACAGGAATTTGTGTGAGTCAGGGACTCTGTAGTATCTGTCTGGTTTAGCTGGTGCAGGAGGTAGTGAATCTGGGTTAAGGCTAGATTCTGAATACACATCATCCACAATGTCTAACACAGGTGGAATTGCAAGTGGTCTGTGCTGGGGTAGTAAAAGGAACTCTCGGAGCCTTTTCTTAGAATCAGAGTAATCCTGGCCTTCCCAGTGGAAATGTTCCCTCATAGTATGTAAGGTTTCCCCAAGAGAGAAGTCTTCTGGGGGAGATGCCATCTAGGAAGTTGTGTTCAAGCTTGCTCTCAGGAATACAATTTGTTGGCAGGGTACTAGATCAGAATCTTCATAAGGGGGAAAGGAATATTCCTGTTCCTCAGAAGAGTCTGAGGAAATTGAAACCTGGTCAGAGGAAGCGTAGTCCTCCTCCTGCCTTGGCCTTTTATCAGGAGGCGGATGGGAACCCCTGATTAGGGTAATTAAATCTTCAGCCATCTTAAGCATCTGTTTCCTAGGCATGGGGCCTTGTGCTGGAGACTGCTGTGCAGTCTTCTTTGTTTTTAAAGGAGTTTTCAGTTTTGCATAGGATTTAATAGTGAGTGTAGTCGGTCTGAAGACACCTTCAGCAACTGAAGGCGTTTCAACTGCACCGGAATCTCCTTCAGGTATGGAGTCGGAAGGGCCTAAAGGTAAAGGTTGTGGAGGCCTAGTAATCTCAGCTTGTGACTCGGATGTCGCCTGGGGTTCTAAATCAGCAGTCGTCAGAGGCTGCGTAAGCGCCTCACTGAAAACCGGAGAACCGGCAACTGCGACTGGCCTAGCAGAGGCCTCGGAATCCAGTTTGGATTTCGGCTGCCTGTCCTTATCTCTGTGTTTTTTATGTATTCCAGTTGTCGGTTGCTCTGACAGCATGGTATAATTAAATTTCCTAACAAAATAATGTTGGGCGAAATCAAACTGACGTTTAATAGTATATTTATTAAACCTAGCACAAAACCGACAACCTGTGACGTCGTGGTCTGGGCCTAGGAAAGGAATACAATAAGAATGAAAGTCCTTATGAGGTATTTGCTTCCTACAAGAAATGTAATTGTTAACTTTTTCTGACATAGCTTTATGAAGATTTTGGTCTGAAATTCGATTTGAAAAATCTCAGGAGTCGGCTGACCGGCACTTGCGAACTGCTTCTGCTTCGGGCACCGCGCTGCAAGAAAGACTGAAGAAAATGGCATCGGATGCATCTTATATACCCCTGGCACACTGACATCAGGGAAGAAGCGACAGCAACCGACGCCAAACCAAGACTTTGGAACTCGGGCCGACTGTGACTGTGACTGACGGCAGGATAACCTAACAGTGCTGACTGCAGCAGTGTAACACGATGAACATCTTGTTTCTCTGGCGTGAGGTATGCCATCTAGGAAATTGTGTTCAAGCTTGCTCCCAGGAATACAATTTGTTGGCAGGGTACTAGATGAGATTTCTTTTCGTTTATGGTATACCCCAGTGATGTTAGCAGTTTCTTTACAAATGCCAGATGACTAAATATTATGTCCTGGCTTTCTGCCTGAATTAGACAATCGTCCAGGTATGGGTATATTTGAATACCTCTTTGCCTGCAAAATGCAATGACTGGCGCTAGGCATGTTGTGAATACCCTGGGCGCAGTAGATAAGCCAAAGGGCAGTGCAGAGAACTGATAGTGCATGAAGCCTGCTCTGAAGCGTGGGTATTTTCCTGCAAGAATCCCTTATTGGGATGTGCAGGTAAGCTTCCTTTAAATCCAATGTTGCCAACCAGGCATTTCTGCCCAGCATGGGAAGCAGCTGATGAAGAGTTAGCATTATGAAGTTTGGAATTACCAAAAAGGTGTTTAGGATAGATAGGTCCAGGATAGGATGGCAAGAGTTGTCTTTTCTAGGTACCAGGAAAAGTTTGGAGTAAAAACCTTGTCCCCATTCTTCTGCTGGGACAGGCTGAATAGCCCCACTACTTAGAAGAGACAGAACCTCTACTGTTGAACCTCTGCCCACTGATTTGGAGGTAGGTCTGGCCAACCTTTTGGGGTTGGTAAGGTGTGGAAGTGGAATCTGTATCCGTGGGAAACTATATTTAAAACCCATTTGTCTAGGGTAAGGAGTTCCCAGTATTTTGCATGCAGGGCGATCTTTCCCCCTAATGCGCGGTCAGTTAAGCGGGGCTTGAAAGGTTTAAGGTCAAGTCATTGTGACAGTTTACCATAGGGGGGTGTCTTACTACTTCCAGCTTTGTAAGTGGGAACCCCCACTGCTTAGGCCTGTGAGAACCTTGAGACTGCGGCCTAGGTGGTCTGCTGTTCCTGGATTTGGACTGAGAAGGCCTTGAAGAGACAGGAAAGGACCAATTCTTAGAAGGCCAATGCCTACTAAATCTGGGAGGCTGTACTTGCAGGAAATCTTTAACAGTTTGCATAGCTTTAGCTTTTTCCTTTATCTTTTTAAGAACTTCTTCTGCTCTGTTGCCAAACAGGCGGTCTTGGTTTACGGGAGCATCCAGTAATTTGGCTTTAACATGATCTGGCAGAGTTTGCTCCTTAAGCCAAGCATGCCTTCTAAGAACAGACCCAGTAACAGCAGCCCTACAAGATGCCTCTAAGGAGTCAAAACCACATTGCAAAGTATGCTTACCAACTTGTTCAGCAGAATGCATTAAATCCTGTAATTCTTTATTTTCAGTGCAGTCAGGAATCAACATCAATTTCTGTTTAAGTAATCCAATAATATGTTGCTGGTACTTTAACGTATGAAACTGGCAGTTTAACGCCCTAATGGCCAAAGTAGCAAAAGTGTACACCTTCTTACCTCATCTATCCAGGGCCCAGGAATCTCTATCAGAGGGAGTAGGATTTTTGGCAGTAGTAGCCTTAATGCCTTTAGGTCCCTGTGAAATGGTCTCTGGGTCCACAGTAGGATTCTTAAAGAGGAACTTGTGAGAATCAGGTGCTCTGTAATACCTGTCAGGTTTCCTGAAAGCCGCAGGTAAGGTGTCTGGGGCCAGGCTAGATTCCAAGAAGGCATCTACAATGTCCAGTAACAGGGGGAATAGCTAAAGGCCTGTGTTGGGGCAGGAGTAAGAATTCTCTAAGCCTCTTTTTAGAGTCAGAGTAATCCTGGCTTTTTCCCAGCAGAAATGCTCCCTAAGAATGTGTAAAGTTTCACCAAAAGAGAAATCTTCTGGAGGGAAAGCAAAGGGAATGGAGTACTCTGCATCAGAATCCTCATAGGTAGATAAGGGCAAATCCTGGTCATCAGAAGAAACAGAAATTTCAGAATCCTGCAGAAGGAAAATCAGTTCCAGGTCTCTTAGGAGAAGGGTGGCTATCCATAAATAGAGTAATAAGATCTTCAGCCATTCTTATCATTTGTTTTTTAGGCATATGGGCCTGACCATGCAGTTTGGACATCAGTTTTCCAGGCGTGGATCGAGTCTTAGGCCTTGAAGAAGATGATGATGTCAGTTTGATATGCAAGTCAGTAGGCCTGAATACACCCACAGAAGCCAGTGCCTGCACAGCAGCTCTGTACCATCCATGGTAGAGACAGCCGCAGGTTCCATAGTCGAAGAAGAATCTCGTGGCATACCGGACTCTGAATGGGTCTCAGTAGAGGCCTGTAAATCTGAAGTAGCGGGTATCAGGGGCTGCAAAAGTGCCTCACTGAGTACCGGCAAACTGGCGACTAGCTTAACGGAAGCGTCGTCTGCAATTTTGGACCTATGTGGTCTGCCTCTGTCTTTATCTTTACGTTTTTTCGGAATGTCGGTAGTCGGATGGCTTACCGAAGCCATTTCTGGATAAATGAACAGAGTACTGAAATAGTTAGATGCGAAAATGAACTGACAATGAATAGTACGAGGATTGAATAAGGCACAAAACAGACAGCGAGGGATTTTGTGGTCTGGGCCTAAGCAAGAAATGCAGTAAGAATGAAAATCTTTATGAGGTATTTGCTTTCCACAAGAAATACAATTGCTAACTTTTACTGACATCGGTTTAGAGCAAGAAAAAGGTTCCCCAATGAGGTATTTAGCTTTTTAGAAGACTTTGGTTCTGAAACTCGAAAACAAAAATGTCAGGAGTCGGCCGACCGGCACTTGTGAACTGCTTCTCCTTCAGGCACCACGCGGCAAGAAAGACTGATGTAATGGCGTCTGCTGCATGTTTTATACCCCCGACTACCTGACGTCATGGAAGAAGAGACAGCAACCGACGCAGGACCCAAGACTTTGATAATCAGGCCGGCTGAGGGCTACCTGCAAGCAGATAACCCAAATGTAATGACTGCAACAGTGAAACATGAAGAACATCCATGAGGACCACAGTAACATGATTTTGCTTACAACACTGCCAGCTCTTTTTACCCAGTGTTCTACTTTTTTTTTTTTTTTGAATAAATACACTTGGCATGCATTAATTTTAAAACAATAAGCAAACTACCACAGAATGCTCAAAACCATTTTAATGAACATACCAAAACTAAAATGCAATAACAGTACAGATTAATATACAGGAGACAGGAACAGCAAGACTTAATTGCCTAAAAAGAGAGAATTCAATCATGGAGGCCTACAGTGCTATTATTTAAAAGTCAATAATTAGAAGGGGAAAAGAATAAGAAGTTATGTACTCACCATAACGTTCCATCTGCGTAGGTAAACTTAATTTGTCAGCAACCTATGGGTTATCGGATCCGAGCCGGCAGTTTCCAACAGCTGAGATCCGAGCACCAAGCTCCTCCCCTACCCATAATCCCCTGCCATCCCTTACTGACCTCAGATCAAGTTTGCCTAAAAGCAACACCTGCAATATCATAGAAGAGGATGACCTCTATAGATTAACCTGGACACAATCCGTCATGACACAGGAATACCATGAACATCCAAATAGGTCAGGGGGACGGAGGGAGGGACGGTTGCTGACAAATGAAGTTTACCTACTCAGACGGAACGTTATGGTGAGTACATAACTTCTTAATCTGAAGTTTTTAACTTCATTTGTGCATCAACCTATGGGACAGAGTCCCCAGCTAACTGAATCTTGGGAGGTCCTCATGGAAGGATGTTCCGGAGCACTGCGGAGCCAAAGGATGCTCTCCTTCTGGAAACAAAATCCATCTTATAGTGGTTTATAAAGGTATGAGATGAAGCCCATGTGGTTGCTGAGCAAATGTCATCCAAAGATACTCTAAACGAAAAGCAGCGGAGGTAGAAACAGACCAAGTAGAATGGGCATGGAATCCCTGAGGTGCAAGCCGGCCAGAACTTTCATAAGCCAGAAGAATACACTGGGAAATCCACCTGGACAATGTGACTTTCGAAAAAGGTTTCCCCAGACTAGGTTTAGCAAAGGATACAAACAACTGCTCTGATTCCCTATGACCAGCTGTCCTGTGTAAATAAAATCGTAGTTGTCTGTGTACATCTAAGGAATGCAATTTGTACTCACCCTTATTCTGATAATTGGGAAAGGAGACTAGTAAGTTAATAGACTGGTTGATGTTAGATTCGGACGCAATTTTGGGCAGAAAGGCGGGATTGGTCCTGTGGGATACTCTATCTTTGTGGAAAGTCAAGTACAGTGGCTTGACGCAAAGGGCTTGAAGTTCCGAAACCCTTCTTGCCGAAGTAATGGCAACAAGAAAAGCTGTTTTCCAGAATAAGAATTTGAGATCCACCGAAGCTGCAGGCTCAAAGGGGGAAGTTGTTAAAGCCTGGAGTACCAGCGCTAAATCCCAAGGAGGGAGTACATCTACATCCTTCACCAGGAGTCTTAGTAAGAAGGAGCCTTTTAAGAAAGCCTTGCGCAATCTGGACGAGGTCAAAGGACCCAGATCACATCCAACATGGTAATGAGAGATAGCTGCCAATTGTACTTTGACTGTGGAGGAGCTAGCACCTTGGTCAAATAACCCTGATAGAAAGTCCAATACTGCTGGCAATGGAGCTGTAAAGGGGTCTAAGTTCTGATGCTCCGCCCAGATAGAAAAAACATTTCCATTTGCTATTATAAATCCTTCTAGTAGACGGCTTGTGAGCAGCTACTAGGATGGCTTTGACCGAGGAAGAGATACAGGGAGTCCTAGCTAACAGTGGAACTAAACTGGATCAACCAAGCCGTGAGCTTGAGGTTGTTCAGGTTTGGGGCCGGCAGGCCCAATAGGTGAGAGATCAGATCCGGAATGGGATCTAGAATCCAGGGAGGATTCACCAGATGAGACCATAGATATGGGAACCAAGCCTGACGAGGCCAGAATGGGGCAATGAGGATTATTCTGCTCCCCAACCATCTGGCTTTCTGCAGAAACTTCAAGGTAAGTGGAGGGTAAGCATACAGTAGACCGGGTGGCCAAACATGCACCAGAGCGTCTCTTGGAGATTCCCCAGGTGGGGGAATTAGAGTGAAGTAGTCGTTGCACTTTGTGTTTGAGGGAGAAGCGAAAAGATCGCAACGAGGTTGACCCCATTTGGAGAAAATCTGCTTTGCTACTTTGAGATTCAGAGACCACTCGTACGGTGAGAGGATGGTGCGACTCAATCTGTCCGCTAGGATGTTGGACCATCCCGGAATGCGCATCGCTATGAGAAAACGGTTGGTGGAAATCGCCCATTCCCACACTCTCATGGCCTCTCGACAAGTGGATATGACCTGGTTCCACCTTGTTTGTTGATATACCAGATGACCGACATGTCCATCTGGATCGCAATTGTCCCGATGGGAAGAAGGCTCTGAAGTGCTTGCAACGCTAACAGCACCACCCTCATCTCTAGAACACTGATATGCAGCGAGGTCTCCACATGGTCCCACGTGCCTTGGACGGTCCTGCCCAAACAATACCCCCCCACCCGAGGCAAGAGGCATCCATGGTCACCATGGCTAAAGGAGGGGACGTAGAAAAGGGGCGCCCCTTCTGGAGGTCCAGAGACTGGAGCCACCACAAGAGGGCTCTCCTGCAAACCCTGCTGAGAGGAATAGGATGGCTCAGGGGGTAATGTAGGAAGGACCATTGGACTTGGAGGGTCCATTGCAGGATTCTCATATTTAGATGCACCATGGGCAAAAGGTTGATGGTTGCCGCCATTGTGCCTAAGGCCCTCAGGACCAATTCCACCAGAGGGGCTGGGCAATGAAGAATGGCCTGCACATGAAGTTTTAGTGATTGCAGACTGTCCAGAGTCAAAAAGGCTATAAACTGATTTGTGTTCAACCTGGCTCCGATGAAATCTATGAACTGAGTCGGAAGAAGGGAAGATTTCCCCACATTGATCATGATCCCCAGCCAGGGAGCTAGGTGAAGAAAATAATTCCTGGTCGTGCAGAGTAGATGCCTTGTGGGGTTGGTCAGGAGCCAGTCGTCGAGGTATGGAAAGACCTGAAATTCCCTGGAGTCACAGGTAGGCCGCTACCACAGTTAACACCTTGGTGAACACCCTGGGGACTGTAGTGAGACCAAAGGGGGAGGACCCTGAATTGGTAATGACTGGCTCCTAGCCTGAAGCGGAGAAACCTCCTGGACCGTCTGTCCATCAAGATGTGGTAGTACGAGTCCTTGAGGTCTATGGAGCACATCTAGTCATTCTTCTGCAAGAAGGGGAGAATTGATTGAAGGGTGACCATCCGGAACTTTTCTTTGGTTACCGCCAGGTTAAAGAGAGAAAGGTCAAGGATTGGTCTTAAGTCCCCCGTCTTTTTTGGCACCAAGAAGAACCTGGAGTAAAAGCCTGATCAGAACTGGTCTAGGGGGATGTGCTGCATCGCTCCCTTTTCTACCAGCCGCTGAACTTCTGCGGCTGCAGCCTCCCTCTGATCGGGTGGGACTTCGGGGAGGGATCTGGGTCAGAGAGGGATGGAGAAACGGAATCTCAAAGCCTCTGGATATAATCCGAAGCACCCAGCGGTCTGTTGTGATGGACTGCCAAGATGCTAGGTGCTTCGAGAAGCGACCCTGACTGCCTCCAGAGTGGAGCAGTCGGGTAACCCCTCAGGGTTGCTGCATGGGCCAATCAGAGAAAGGTTCTCTTGGACCCAAAGTTTTTCAGGCCCCCTCTGCCTCTAGGGCGGCATCCACCCTGTCCTCCTCTGCCCCTGAAGGACGGGGGGTCCTGAGCAAAACGGGACTGCTGAGACTTCTGGAACACATCTTCTTCTGTCCCTTTTGGTTCTTGGAGAAGGACCTCTGGGGAGCAGAGAAGCGGACTCTGACGGCAGACAGCGTCTTCCTGTCTTTCTCACTCTGGATCAAGTTGTCGCGTACGGTCTTGCCAAAGAGGGCAGAACCATCAAACAGGGCGTTAGTGAATGACGCCTTAAAGGGTTCTGCGAAATCACAGTGGCGGAGCCACACCTGTCGCCTTAGGACGGCGCCTGCTCCACTAGCTCTAGCGGCTCCCTCCATAGCATGGGATAGTAGCCGTATAGAGGTATTGGAAATAGACCTGAGAGTGGCCATTCGGGTAGAAATTGTCCTCTGCCGACATGGACTCTGGGGGCGAACCAGCGTACTCTTTGAGAAGGTCCTGCTGGAGTCGTACTACGTGTGCCATATAGTTCAACAACCTTACCAAGAAGGTGGCTGAAGCAAACACCTGCTTCCTCAAGTGGTCCATTGCTCGAGACTCCTTGTCAGGAGGATGGACCATGGGACTCTCCTGGGCTAGTTCCCTTTTAGTGGCAGCCGCTACCAACATGGCATCTACAGGAGTCCCCTTACTTCAATGTGACCTGTCCGAGGGGGGGCTAAGAATTATGTCCGGCCTCTTGGGAATGGGCTCCACAGTGTCCAGCTCCTTCCATGCCCTGTTAGTGATCAGGTCTACCAGAGGTCGGCTGGAGGGGACACCCAAGAGGTAGAAGGGCCTGCTTCAAATGCCTCCAGAAACACGGACTCGTCCGAGGTAGGCTTTGGAGCAGACCATCCCCCTCTAATCCTGAGCATCTCCATGATGTCTCCAAATGAGATGTCTTTGGGGGGTGATCTTGGGGAGCCTTCCCCTTCCTCCAAGTCCGTGTCCTCTGTCAAGGACTCAGGGGAGTCCAAGTGCCTCCTATTGCACTTGTGTTTGTGAGGGAGGGGCTGTCCGAGGAGGCCTCACCAACCACATCCTGTTCCAACAAAGGAACGATCTGGGACGCAAGAGCAGGCTGTCCCTGGGGCCGGGTGACGGAAGTTAGGCCCGTCTGAGAGGGAGTGCAAGGTGGAGCCGTAGCTAGGGCCGGGGGCCCCTCCACAGAACCCTCTCCACCACGTCGAAGGTGAGCTGCTCTCCCTAGGATCCAAGAGCAGACCCTCCCTCGGATATGACGTGCGGATCGGAGCCGGCACCAAGGTGATCGGATCCGAAGGGCCAGTATGCTCCGACCTGGACGGAGCCGAAGGCACAATAACCGTCTTGGATCTGAAGCTCGGATCTGCAGAAAAGGACAGACTCGAGGGTGCTATCTGCGCCGACAATTCCTCGGTTCCAATGCTGGTCGGCTCTGAGGACCCCGAACTCGGGAAGCGGGTCGGGGAAGGAGGCAGGAGCACTCCCTTCTGCAGCTGGGCCTGGAGGAACCTTCGCATCATCCGCTCCAAGTATGCATCAGTTAAAACTTCTAGTGGACCTAAAGGTGGCCACCGAGGTGGGACGGGAATGCCACCTCGAAGGTGACCGGGACTACTCCTCCTCTGGTCCCGGCAAGAAGCAGAAGCAGGGTGAACAGAGCCGAGAAGTCTCGGGGGGGAGAAGCCCGCTTGGCGGGCGGGGCCGATGCAGAGGCTTTGGCCCGCCGCTTGTGATGCTTCTCCTTGCGCTTCTCACGTCTAGCTTCCCTATCCTCTTGGCCCAAGGTGGGAGGTTGAGTCCCGGCCAAGGGAAGGGAAGTAGCAGTAGGCGCTGCCACAGCCACAGCAGGAGCCATGGGGGGACCAGAGGACGCAGCAGAGTCCGGGGGCAGAAGTTCCACTAGAATCAGCTTCGACCTCTGGTCCTCGACAACCCTGGGGTTGAAAGCTGCACAAATAGCGCAGCCGGATGACAGGTGTTCAACCCCAAGGCATAAAACGCACAGAGTGTGGCCATCCGCTGGGGAGAGCTTATGGCCACACTCGGTACATTTAGAAAAAAATGTTTTGGGAGCATCTGCCATAGTAAACTAAAAACACACTCACTAGGCCCCAAAACCACACACACCCTAATGCTCTCACAAAACAGGGGGGGGAGGTAATACAAAAAGGGCACACTAACGATAAATTTAACAAACTATCCTAGAACAAACACACAACTCTAGCTACCCAAAAAAAAAGAAAAGATTTTCTCACAGAAAATACGCTCCAAGGCCCGGACGCTCAAGATCAAGCTGCTGGTGTAACCATGGCAAACAAGATCTGAGGTCAGTAAGGGATGGCAGGGGATTATGGGTAGGGGGAGGAGCTTGGAGCTCGGATCTCAGCTGTTGGAAACTGCTGGCTCGGATCCAATATGGATCCGATAACCCATAGGTTGATGCACAAATGAAGTTAACTACTTCAGATATATGTGTTAAAAGCATTGCATACTGGGTAAATAAACATTCAGGTGTCTATTTGCAAGTGACTGAGTTGCATATCCAGAATACAGTGTTTTTAGCATTTAGCATACAGTATTTTTTTAATCTTACTAGCCATCTTAAAATGATGGTCCTTATAGACTGCTCTGCCCTGGTTCCATTGTTTTGTATCCAAATAAACATGTATATATGTATATATATATATATATATATATGTATATATATATATATATATATATATGTATATATATATATGTATATATATGTATATATATATATATGTATATATATATATATATATATATATATATATATATATATATATATGTGTGTATATGTGTATATATATATATATATATATATATATATATATATATATATATATATATATATATATATATATATATACACACAAACACATATACATATAGCTCTACAACGCTGAATTTCATAACATTGAGACCAAAACAGCAAAATCCCAAAACACTGAAAACATCGAAAGTGTGCTTCATAACATTGAAAACTACAATGCATATGTAAATAACATACCCTTCCACCTACACCACCACTTAACTGGCCATCACACTTTCTACTATGTTTCTGCATTGGGGCAAAACCCCCTGTAAATTAAATATACCAACGCCTAGATCGCACTACAGTGGAGAAAAGTTAATTTCTTAACCTCACGTATTTGGAGTTGGTACATTTAATTGATAGGGGTGGGGTGGGAGATGAGGCCCCCACATGGGGAGTGCAGGGGGGGCTTGCCACCCTGCAGAAACGTAGTAGAAAGTGCGTCTGTTAGGTGTTATTGTAGGTGGAGGGGATCTTATTTACTTGTGCAATGTAGTTTTCAATGTTATGAAGCACACTTTCAATGTTCTGAGTTTTCAGTGTTTTGAATTTTCGATGTTATGGTCTCAATGTTATGAAATTCAAAGAGAGAATTCATGCATGGAGGCCTACAGTGCTATTATTTAAAAGTCAATAATTAGAAGGGGAAAAGAAATATGTGTTAAAAGCATTGCATACTGGGTAAGTAAACATTCAGGTTATAAAATTTCAGTGTTATGAAGACCCATATATACATGCATGTATATGTATGTGTATGTGCATGTATATATATATATATATGTATATATATATATATATATATATATATATATATATATATATATATATATATAGCTATATATCTATAGCTATATATCTTTACGGGTTCCGTCAATTTGTTTGAAGTTTCACAACTTCAGAAGTTTCACTACTTCAAACTCCACTTCACCAAGTCCACTTGTTTGAAGTAGTGAAACTTCGAACATTGACTTCGGCAGGCACACTATAGCGTGGAATGGGAATATTCCCTTTTCCCCACTGTAGTACGATCTCAGAGTTGGTATATTTAAGTAGGGGTGTGTGGGGGGGCACAGACCCCACATGGGGGGTACGGGGGGCTTCCCCCCCTGCATAACACTGTTGAGTGTGTTATTTTACTGTTTTAGTTCGTTTTTTTTTTTATTCCACGAAAGTGCATTTTCAATGGAATGCACTTTCGTGGAGGTAAGTTTGAGGAAGTACGGTTTGATGACCCGTTCGTTCGATTTAAAAACGTAGATCATTTTCAGTGGAGGTCTGGGAAGAAAAGCCCCACAATCAAAATATTTCAAAAATCAAGTACATATATTTTAAATCACAAAGTACCATATTACAATACAAAACATCAAGTACAAACATTTTAAATCAGAAAGTATCACGTTACACTACAAAACATAAGAGTGGAAAAAATGTGTGACGAGAAAAACAGAGAAAGTACAGTTTTGCACACTTGCCATAAATGTAGATGCTTGAGTGTATGCACTGTTGCAGTCATCACACTTGAGTTATCTGCCTGCAGGTAGCCCTCAGTCAGTCGGAATCAGATGCTGTCGCCTCTTCCATGACGTCAGGTCATCAGGGGTATAAAACATGCAGCCAAAGCTAACATTTTCTTGTCCCAAATGTCAGGAGCCCCCAAAATAGGAAGTGATTATATGGTGTGGAATATACCTCCAGTAAAAAGTAAATACCACTGCCATAAAAATGGCCATAAAGAGGATAGGTAGAAAGGACAGAGAAAAAACAGGGGGTTGGAGGGAGGGAAACCAGGACTGCAACAGTGAATACACTCGAACATCTATATTTATGATAAGTGTACACTACTGTACTATGTTCTTCATGTTTCACTGTTGCAGTCTTCACACTTGAGTTGATTCCCAAAGCTGAGGAAGGGTGGAGGCAGTCAAGAAGTGTTAGGGTTGGCTAGCAGGCCTTGAAAGACTTCTGTAGCAAATCCAGCTCTGGATTTAGAAATAACAGGTAAGTGGTAATGCTTGGTGAAGGGGTGTACAGAACTCCAGGTTGCAGTTTCCAGGATGTCCCTGGTAGGGACTCCCCTGAGAAATGCTGTAGAGGTGGAAGTAGCCCTAGTGGAATGTGTTCTGATCCCCTGTGGGGTAGGTTTTCCATGGTGCTTGTAGCAGAAATGGATGCAGTGTGATATCCATTTGGAAATTATTTGCTTTGAAATGGCCTTGCCCTCTGCCCCTGTAGCAAACCTGACTAGCAGCTGGTTAGATTTTCTGAAAGGTTTAGTTTTGTCAAGGTAGAACCTGAGCTGTCTGTGCACTTTCAAGGAGTGCAGGATCCTCTCCCCTTTATTCTGAGGATAAGGGATGAAGGTTGGTAAATGGATGGATTGGTTTAGAGCCACACTGGATACCACCTTAGGCATAACAGATGGGTTAGTCCTAAGGGAAACCCTGTCAGCATGAAAAATAATGAAGGGTTCCACAGCCATTAGTGCCTGTAACTCAGACATTCTTCTTGCTGAAGTTATGGCTAGAAGCAAGGCTGTTTTCCAAGAGAGGAATTTTAACTCTGCTGAAGCAGTGGGTTCAAAAGGGGGAAGCGTGAGCTTTTCCAGTACAAAGTTAAGGTCCCAGGCAGGGGTAGGAGCTCTCCTCGGGGGCTTTAAATTGTTAGCCCCTCTCAGGAACTGCTTGATGAGAAGATGAGAAAAATAGAGGTGGCTCAGTATTATAATGAGCTGAGATGGCAGAGGCATGAATCTTAATGGAGGAGAAGGATAGGCCTCTGTGGAGCAGCCCAGCTAGGTAATCAATGATTTGAGGTATGGCGGGCACTGTTGTGTCCTTTCCTTGAGACTGATTCCAAGAACAATATATTTTCCACTTTTCAGCATAGAAGTTCCTAGTACTAGGCCTTCTGGCCTCAAGGATGATGTCCAGAACCTGTATGCTGAGGGTTGCTGGTGGTGTATTCAAGGGATAAGCCAGGCTGCAAGGTTTAAGGATAGCAACTGTGGATGCAAAATCTGTCCCTCCTGCTGAGATAGCAGGGAAGGTGTCTGATGTAGGTGCCAGGGTGGCACTGTTGTCAGACTGAGTAGGAGTGGGTACCAGTGCTGGAGTGGCCAGTCTGGGGTAATAAGGATTGCCCTTGGCCTGTCCCGTTTGATCTTGAGTAGTACTTTTGACAGGAGGGGCAGAGGGGGAAAGGCATAAATTGAGAGGTTTTCCCATGTGAAGGATAGGGCATCCACATTCCAGGCCCTGCTGTGAGGGTTCCTGGTGCAGAATTTGCTCAACTGGTGATTCTCAGGGGAGGCAAAGAGGTCCACCTCCGTTTTCCCCAACCTCTGGATTAGAAGTTTGAAGGAGTTGGGCTTCAACTTCCACTCATGTGGGTCCAGTAGATTTCTGCTTAAGTTGTCTGCCAGTGAATTGTTTGCCTGGCAGGAATTGAGCTTGTAGGTGCACTTGGTTGCTCAAGGCTGTGTTCCACAGGGCCATGGCTAACCTGCAGAGTGGGTAAGAATGGGCTCCCCCCTGCTTGTTTACATACCACATAACTGTGGTGTTGTCTGTCTTTATCAGCAGCTGTCCTGGAAGGATTAGGTATTTGAAGGCTGTCAGAGCATTCTGTACAGTTAGCATCTCTTTTTGACTGATATGCAGGAGAATTTGTCCTGGGCTCCACTTTCCTTGAATGCATTTGCCTGCCATGTGAGGCCCCCATGTGTAGTCCGATGCGTCTGTTGTCAGGGTTTGGGAGGCGAGGGGTTGAGTGAAACGCAGTTCTTGTTGTGTTTGCATGCTTCTGCCCACCAAAGGAACTCTGCCCTTAGACAAGGTATGATAGGAATCACTGTTTCCAGGTCCTGAGAATGTTGACACCTGAGACTTTTTAAGTACCACTGAAGTTTCCTTATATGCAGTCTTGCATATGGAATTAGCAGAATGCATGAGGCCATGAACCCTAGGGCTTGCAACATTTTCCTTGCAGATAGCTGGGTTTTGGTGGCCATTAGCTTGAAGTACTTTGTCAAATAGACCTGCTTTTCTGGAGTGAGGAATGTCATCTGGGAAGTTGTGTTCAAGCTTGCTTCCAGGAATACAATTTTTTGACTGGGCACCAGTTGTGATTTCTTTTTGTTGGGAAGTTAGGAGTCTTTTTACAAATGCCAGGCGCTGAAGTAGTAATTCTGGACTATCCGCCTGAATCAGGCAATCATCCAAGTATGGGAAAATTTGAATATTTCTCTGCCCACAGTATGCAATGGCTGGAGCCAGGCACTTTGTGAATACTCTGGGCGCAGTACATAAGCCAAAGGGAAGTGCAGAGAACAGATAGTGCATAGAGCCTGCCCTGAAACATAGATATTTCCAGCAAGACTCCCTTATAGGGGTGTGCAGATAAGCTTCTTTTAAGTCTAGGGTGAGTAACCAGGCATCCCTGTCTAGCATAGGGAGAAGCTGTTGCAGAGCAAGTATTTTGGGTCCACCAGAAAGGTGTTGAGAATTGATAGATCCAGGACAGGGTGCCAAGAGCCCTTTTTTCTGGGCACAAGGAACAGTCTGGAGTAGAAACCCCTTTGTTCTACTGGAAATGGCTGAATAGCCCTGACACTGAGAAGGGAAAGTACTTGCTTTTGAGCCTCTGCCCACTGGTTTGGAGGAAGGTCTGGAAACCCACTTAGGGTTGACAGTGAATGGAAGTAGAATCTGTATCCCTGGGATTCAATGTTTAGAACCCATCGGTCCTGAGTAATGGACATCCAGTTTTTTGCATGAAGGGCAAGTTTTCCTCCTAGGGGCACAAGTAATTGGGCATGGCTAGGAAGCATAACTGTAAAGTCATTGTGAACTTTTTCCATAAGACAGTGGCTTACCACTCCCTGTTTTTGATGTGGGAACACTCCATTGTTTAGATCTCTGCATACCCTGAGATTGTAGTCTTGGTGGTTTGTTTCCCCTGGGTTTGAACTGAGAAGGCCTGGGAGGGGCTGGAAAGGACCAGTTTTTTGAAGGCCAATGCCTACTGAATCTAGGTGGCTGCACCTATAAGAAATCTTTGACAGTTTGCATAGATTTAGCTTTTTCCTCCATCTTTTTAAGAACTTTTTCTTTGCTGCCAAACAAACGGTCCTGATTTAGAGGAGCGTCTAGTAATTCTGCTTTGACATGATCTGGCAAGATTTGTTCCTTCAGCCACACATGCCTTCTCAGTACAGACCCAGTGACTGCAGCCCTGCAAGATGCTTCTAAGGCATCAAAACCACACTGCAAAGTATGTTTACTAACGTGGTTTGCAGAATGCATTAACTCTTGTAAATCTTTATTTTATGCACAATCTGGAAGTAACACCATTTTTAAAGAGAAATTTGTGAGAATCAGGCACTCTGTAGTACCTGTCAGGTTTTCTAGGGACTGGTGGTAAGGTGTCTGGAGCAAGACTGGACTCCATGAAGACATTATCTACAATATTCAAGACAGGGGGTATAGCTAGAGGCCTGTGCTGAGCCAACTCTAAAAATTCTGAGTCTCTTTTTGCACCGAGGATAGTCCTGACATTCCCAGAGGAAATGCTCTCTTAAAACTATGCAAGGTTTCACCAAATGAAAAATCCTCTGGAGGGGAGGCAAAGGGAATGGATTCCTCTTCATCTGAATCCTCACAGGTTGATAAGGGTATGTCCTGGCAATCAGAAGGGTCACAGTCATCGGACTCCTGGTCTGTAGAATCAGAAGGAAACTCAACTCTTTTGTCTTTTAACAGGGGAATGCTAGCTTCCGATAATTAGAGTAATAAGGTCTTCAGCCATTCTAAGCATTTGTTTTTGTGGCATGGCAGCTTCAGCATGCACTTTGGTTGCTGGTTTTCTAGGCGTAGTGCGAACTCTAGGCCTGAGAAACTTGGTAGTTTTAGCTAAAAATGAAGTTGTCAGTTTAATACGAACATCGGTAGGTCGGAATACACCTACAGAAGCCGGTGTCTGCACAGCGGCTCTGGACCCATCCAAGGTAGAGACATCCGCAGGTTCCATAGTCAAAGAAGCATCTTGCGGCATACCGGACTCCGAATGAGTCTCAGCAGAGGCCTGCGAATCTGCAGAAGCGGGCATCAGGGATTGAAAAGGCGCCTTCACTGGCGAATAGCTTAACGGAAGCGTTGTCGGCAGTTTTAGACATATGCGGTCTGTTTCTGTCTTTAACTTTACGTTTTTTCGGAAGATCGGTAGTCGGATGGCTCATCGAAGCCATTTCAGATTATGGAGAATAAGAGTTTAAGAATTTAGCAACAAAGATAGCCAGACAACGAATGGTTCGGAAGTTAAACAAGGCACAAGACCGACAGCAAGGGACGTCGTGGTCTGGGCCTAAACAGGTGACGCAGTAAGAATGAAAATCTCTGTGCGGTATTTGCTTTTCACAGGCAAGACAATTGTTAACTTTTTCTGACATCGGTTAGAGCAAGAAAAAAGGATCCCCAACAGGGTACTTAGTTTTAGAAGACTTCAGATTTGAAACTCGAAAAATGAAAATTTCAGGTAGCGGCCAACTGGCACATGTGAACTGCTTCTGCTTCTGGCTCCTCCATGGCAAGAAAGATTGATGTAATGGTGTCGGCTGCATGTTTTATACCTCTGACGACCTGATATCATGGAAGAGCCGACAGCATCCGACAAAGAAATCCCAAGACTCTGGTATTCGGGCCGACTGAGGGCTACCTGCAGGCAGATATTCCAAGTGTGATGACTGCAACACTGAAACACGAAGAACATCATATCTTTTACAGTAGAGAGCAATGAAAAACTCGGTAGTCATATTATTTGTTACACAGACTAGTATGTGATAAATGAGATCTGAGACAATTCTAATAAGATATTTAAAGCAAGATTAGAGATTACATGACTACAGACAGTGAGGTGAAACTGAGTGCTGTCTTAGAATGACAGAGGTGTTCATATTATAGTTATAGAAGGAAGAAGGATGGAGAGAAGGAGATTATAAGAAAAGTGCAGGGTAGGGCGTCTTCAAGTAGCTTAGGTGAGTAAGGTGGAAGGAGAAAGAGGTAGAGGAAAGGTTTGCAGAGATGGAAATGAATAAGGTCATGTAGTGTGGAAAAACAAAGACAGAAGTGGAGAAGGTTGGAGAGGGTTCTGAAGTAAAGAGTTCCTTTTTTTTTTTTGCTACTGAATATGAGTGTAGGCCTTGTCCAGGGGATTTATTTGTGGTGAGATGTTGTTTGTCTTCTGATATATTCATATTAGAAAATATATGTTGACTAAAGGGGTGACAGCTGGGCAGGCTAATGGTTTCTATATGATTTGGTGGAAGGGAGTTCCAGCCAGCTATGGCTATGCAGAGCTTCACAGTAATGGGTAAATGAGGATGAATTAGTAGCAAACGTGGAATATCTCGAATTCGCGCTTACGCATTTACACTACATTACATGAAGTGTTTGGCTGGGACGGTGTCCGGAATTTAAGGTGATTGAGTGTATGTTAGTGTTTTTGTAAGTTGTATGTGTGGGTTTAAGGTGATTGAGTGTATGTTAGTGTTTTTGTAAGTTGTATGTGTGGGTTAGGGTAGGGAGGTGGAAGTATGAGTGTGAGTGTTGGTAGTATGAGTGTTGGATGTGTTGGTGTGTGTGTGAGGGACTGTAAAATTTCTGGATGTGAGTTTGTTTTTTTTGTTTTCTGCTTGTGCAATCTCGGAGTTGGTATATATAATTAGGGTTGGGGGAGGCGCAGGGGGGCTTGCCCCCCTTCTTACATGTAGTGTAGGGTTGTATAGTTTATGTGCTGTGGGTAGAATGGTGTGTGTGTTGTGTGGTGTATGTATGTTCATGATTGTGTGCATCGTGATTTTGGGTTTCTGGATTGTAAGTAGTTCGCCTTTATAGTTTTGAGATACTGAAATTCGAGACTTCAGTACTGCGAGATTATAAAGGGGAACATATATATATATATATATATATATATATATATATATATATATATAATCCAACAACCACTCCGACTCCAATAACTAACGCCCAAACGATCCAGGTCAAGCGCTTTCGTATTACACTTCATCAGAACAAATTCATCACCACAAACTCAGCCTTATATAATACACTCAATTAACTCAATTGGATAAAACCCTATTATTTAAAGAGACATAATTTTATAAAAATCTTACAGTACCTAAAACATCTTTGAAACAAGTGTGCTTTTTATAAAATAATATTAACCAGACAGAACAAATATATGTATAAATATGTTTTAAAAAATATATATGTATATTTAATATAATATAACCTAAACTTAAAGTTTTAATGCCCTATATTTTAATTCATGTTTGATGTTGACCTGCTCATTTAATCCTGGTGTTTCACTAGCATTCAGTCTCAGTTGCCATTTGACTTCAGCCCTCAATAATTTATTGTTCCAATCACCACCTCTAAAATCATGCCCTACCACCTCAACTATACCAAACTTAAAACTATGACAAGGGAACATCATTATATGTTTATATAGGGCATTATTTTCATCTTTTCTCTTAATACTGTAACAATGCTCATATATCCTTCTACTCAACTTCCTCTCGGTTTTACCTATATAGAATTGTCCACATTCTGAACAAAGGGCTAGGGAGACCACACCCGTAGTATTACAGGATCCACTCATAAAGCTAACCTCTCTATTATATGGACCCACAGTAATTTTAGGGACATCAATAATAAACTTACAATAATCACAAGCCCCACATCTAGATGTTCCTTTCAACTTGTTAAGTTGTAATAAAAGAATAGTAATTTTTGATGTATTCTAGTGTGTTATATTTTAATCAATAAATTACTTTGTTATTGTTTATCCAATAATATTTTTACATTTTGCAGAGAGTTGGTTTACACAAGAATTTTGTTTAAGAGGAATGTACTGAGTAGAAAGCCAAACTGCCTGACACACACAGATGGAGCTGTATATTTCTGGTATCTGGAAGCAGGGGTGGTTGCCTCTGACCTCACATATTTACAGTAATGCAGACAGTAACTTGTTCTCCAAAACTCCTCAGGTGACAGATCATTTTACTTTACTTTTTTTTTTTTAAACAAAGGTGCAGTTCCCTGTCATACCTCTCAAATTTCTGACTTACCAGAAAGCCCAGATTTGCCCCATCATAACATTTCTAATTTTCTGGTAAATCACTGTGGATTACAGTCAGTAAATACTGCCAAACATTACAGTTTCATAATTTTTATGGTTCAGATAATGTATGTTGATGCAAAACTTGTTTAAAATTCTTTTAAGTTAATTTGAATAATATTTACAAATTGTCCCCAGTCTTGGGCTTTTGTCAATCCCAGATTGCTGAGCAAATAAATTACAATGCAACAAAAAACAAAACGGTCCTGGATACAGAGCCTCATCAGAACAAAATCTGAGTAAAGTCAAAACAGATGAGGCTCACCACAGCGATATTCGCGGAA
Organism: Protopterus annectens; assembly: GCF_019279795.1. Lineage (NCBI taxonomy): Eukaryota > Metazoa > Chordata > Ceratodontiformes > Protopteridae > Protopterus > Protopterus annectens. The sequence continues at coordinate 1,522,259,988 of NC_056744.1, forward strand.
AATATATTCAGAGGTTAAAAAAATCACAGACTGCAGTAAAAGTAAGCGCTTTCACCTAGTGTGTGTAGGGCCGTGCTGCTAAAAAAGGTTTCAGTGTTACTTTTTCATTAAGCCCATGTGCCTTGTGAGCCTGCAGCCTCATTATCAAACTATTTTCACATTCCTCAGTAAGGTTTTTGATACTACCCAACATATCTGTCTTCCTTAGCATTTCTAAAGCCCTAAACTTAAAAGTTATGCCTAGTGCCTTCCCTTAATACATGTCGTGATAGTGCATTCCTCTCATCTTCCTTGTTTACTGCATATATATGTTCCCTGACACGCTCCCTAAGGCTTCTATTGGTTTTCCCCACATAAAAAGACTGACATATCTGACACTGAGCCAGGTATATCTAGTCAATTATAAAATAAAACTCCCAAACCGATAAAACAACCAGTGAAAAAAACAAAATGTACTAAGAAAAAACAATAACTGGTTGTAACACGGCTAAAAACAAAAGCTAAAAAAAAACAAATGAAACTAACAGTTTAAGGCCTTAATGGCCAATGTTGCAGTGGTAAACCTTCTTACCCCATTTATCCAGCGCCCTGGAGTCTCTATCAGAAGGGTAGGGTTTTTGGCAGTAGAAGCCTTAATTCCCTTGGGTCCCTGTGAAATAGACTCTGGATCCACAATAAGATTTTTAAAAAGGAACTTGTGAGAATCAGGAAGCCTGTAATATCCGTCAGGTTTTCTGGGAGCAGAAGATAAAGAATCAGGGGCCAAACTAGATTCCAAGAAGGCATCATCATCTTGGCATCATCAACAATGTCTAGCACAGGAGGTACAGCTAAAGGCCTATGCTGAGGCAGGAGTAAGAAATCCCTAAGCCTCTTTTTCAAATCAGAAAAATCCTAGCTTTCCCAGTGGAAATGCTCCCTATGAGTGTGCAAGGTTTCACCAAAGGAAAAATCCTCTGGAGGGGAAGCAGAGGGAATAGAGTCCTCTGCATCAGAACCCACATAAGTAGATAAGGGTAAATCCAGATCATCAGAAAAATCAGAATCCTGGTCAGAAGATTCATAAACAAATTCAATCCTAGGTCTCTTAGAAGAGTGTGTTTGGCTTCCCCTGATTAAAGTTATAAAGTCTTCAGCCATTCTTATCATTTGTTTTTAGGCATAGAAGCCTGGCCGTTGGTTTTCTAGGCAAGGCTTGAGGTTTAGGCCACCAGGTTATATCATCTTCCAATCTGATAGACGTGTAAAAAAAGGGGGTGGCGTGGCCATCCTCTACTCAAACAACCTTAACCTCTCACCATACCATCCCCAATTCCTGACTTCCTCCCAGCTGAAATCATCCTCCTTAACTGCCATCTGAATCCCCACAAAAAACTTGCAATTGCCTCTTTCCACCTTCCTCCTGGTAACAATCTGCCCATTCTTGAAAACATCCTATCCTGGTTCTCCCACAAGATACCATATGAGACACTTATCCTTGGTGATGTCAACATTGATTGGTCCAAACTCACAACTGACTCCCCTCAACTCAGTATCCACCTACACGGCTTCCACCAACTTGTAACATCTCCCACTCGCTTCCACAAAAATTCCACTTCCAGCTCCATCACAGACTCGATCCTTACCAATTCTCCTCACCAGTACCACAATCCCACCACCTTATCTGACTCCCTCAGTGATCATCTCCCTACCACCATCTTAAGACACAACTCCCATATTCCTAAATCCCACCTTATCAAAGACTGTCGAAAACTATTGACTTTCAATTCATCCCAATTTAACTCCATTCTCCACAACATAGATTGGTCCATCCTAAAACACCTCCCTCTAAACGATGCTGTAAGCACTTTCAATACCATCTTCATGAGTACTCTAAACTCCTTAGCTCCCTCTAGGAAGATCAGAGTAAAATCAAATCATGCTTCCTGGGCTCTCCAAGGAGACTAGGTCCCTTATGAAACAAAGGGATCCTGCTTGGAAAACCTGGAATAAAACTAAACCACCACCTTTTCTTCAAAAATACAGGCAACTGAGGAACCTTGCAAAAAACCGTACAACTAATGACAAAAGGTTATACTATAGTTCTGCTCAGCTTAACAACAAATCCAATCCTCGAAAATTTTGGTCAACTCTCAACAACATCCTCTATCCTGGAAAGCCCTCTAATCCCTCCAAATACCCTAACTCTTCCTCTCAGGAAACAGCTACCCTCCTGAATAAGCACTCTCTCTCCAATCCAAAATCTGGTAACCTCTAAGCCAATTCAACACCCACCCCTCAAGTCCCACTGACACAACTTTGTTTTCTTTCGAGCCAGTTCTCATTACTTACATCAGATCTCTACTACTCAAGCTAAAACCTTGCTCTCCTTCCACCTATCTCCTACATTCCTCAAACTTGCTGCTGACTCAATTGCCTATTCTATATCTATACTAATTAATCGATCTGTTCGGGAATCAACTGTTCCCACCCTTTGGAAATCTTTCTTCACTATCCTCTTCATAAAGTGCAGACTCGACTGACCCCTCAAACTACCGACTCATTGCCATTCTGTCCCCCCTCTTCAAGATATTAGAAAAATGTATTCACTCGCAGCTTCTCAATCACCTCCTCACACACCACTTACTTACCCCCTACCCAACATGGATTTCATCCTCACCACAGCACCACCACTGCCCTGCTCTCCTTCACTCATATCATTGCAGAGGCTCTAGACAACAATAAACTCATTTCCTGTCTCTTCCTAGATCTCTCCAAAGCCTTTGACGCTGTCTCTCATCCTCTATTACTATCCTAACTCGCAAATCTCCACCTATCCCCCTCCGCACTTGCCTGGTTTAATAGTTACCTATCTGGCAAGGAACAATCTGTCAAATGGCTCTCACCCGCCTCACCTTTCCTTCCCATTTACACTGGTGTTCCCCAAGGCTCCATCTTGGAACCCCTTTTGTTTAACATCTTCACCAACGATCTTTACACCTCATGCAAATAATCCGCCCTTATTCAGTATGCAGATGACTCCACACTTATATCCATCTCAAATAACATTCCTGAACTACACTCCCTAACCCAACAAAGCCCTACTATCCACAGAACAGTGGCTTTCTCACAACCTATTGATCCTAAATCCCAAAAAGACCAAACTCCTTCCCCATTCTCTTTCTCATCACAAAACTTCCTTTTTTATTACATCTTCTAACAATACAACTATCCAACCTGACACCCACACAAAACTCCTAGGGGCCATTATCGATGACGAACTAAAGTTCAGCCTACACATATTCCAATGTATAAAAAAACAAACCAGAAACTAGGTCTGCTATATCGGAACAAAAAATTCCTAATCCCCGAATCTAGACTTACCCTGGGCCAGGCACTCCTCCTCCCCTCCCTCTTATACGCCACCCCAGTTCTTACCAATATCCAGGCCTCCACTCTAAACAAACTCCAACAGACTTACCATAAAATAGCCAGGCTCATTACTAACTCCCCATATAACTCACACTACTGCATTTTTTTAAACTCTCTTCAATAGCTTGAACTTCCCCAATTTCTGCAATCGTATCAATTTCATATGCTACACTCTATTCTTTATAAACCCTCCTTCTGTCATCTTCTCTATCTTCCTTAGTCTCCATCAACATCTCATCCCAGACCCTCCGTACTTCTAACCAACAATTACTTGATATCTACCACCCAAAAAGGTCAGCAGGCAAACTATTCTATAAACCCTCCCTTGCCCATGCTTAGAACAAACTTCCCCTTGACTTGCGTTCAATCTCCCATACCTCACACTTTAAAAATGAACTAAAAGCTTATTTTCTCAATTCCAGAACCTGCCCTTGCCATGACCCCACCTAGTCTTCCTTCCCTTTATGTACCCTCAAAAGGGCCATACTTAGTACGTCATTACACCTCTTTCTCCAATGTGTGTAATATGCATTTGCATAATTTTATACAAACAAAACATTTTTTATTGTTGACCTATTGAACTCTATCAATGTAAAGTTATGTTACTTAGCTTCCTTTTAATGCAACTTTAACTTTATGTATGTAACCCAACATATGTGAATATTTTTGCTATAACTGCTATTATATCAGTATTGTTAAAAATTGTACTTGTTTAAAAATTTACTACTGGAGCTTTTCTCCTCGGGTCTCCACTGAAAATGGGCCATAAGCCCAAATGGACAAACCCGGTTAACAAATGTCAATAAGTAAATAAATAAATAGGTCTTGAAGAAGAAGGAGGCATCGGTTTAATAAGCAAGTCCGTAGGCCTGAATACACCCTCAGAAGCCGGTGCCTGCACAGTGGCTCCAGACCCATCCAAGGTAGAGACATCCACAGGTTCCACAGCTGAAGCATCTCGCAGCATACTGGACTCCGAATGGGTCTCAGTAGAGGCCTGCGAATCAGAAGTAGCGGGTATCAGGGGCTGCAAAAGCTCCTCACTGAGTACTGGCAAACTGGCGACTGGCTTAGGAGAAGTGCCGTTGGCAGCTTTGGACCTAGGCGGCCTGTCTTTGTCTTTATCTTTGCACTTTTTCAGAATGCCAGCAGCTGGATGGCTTACCAACGACATTTCTGGACAACTGAACTGAGAACCGAAATATTTAGAGGCGAAGATATACCGAAGACGGATAGTGCATTGATTAAATAAGGCACACAACCGACAGCAAGGTACGTCGTGGTCAGGGCCTAGGCAAGGAATACAGTATGAATTAAAAATTTGTGAGGTATTTGCTTTCCACAAGAAATGCAATTATTAACTTTTACTGATATCGGTAAGGAGCAAGAAAAAGTTTCCCCAATGGGATACTTAGCTTTAGTTGAAGACTTCAGTTCTGAAACTCAAAAATGAAAATTTCAGGAGTTGGCCGACTGGCACTTGCAAACTGCTTCTTTTTCGGACACCGCACGGCAAGAAAGACTGATGTAATTTGGTGTCGGCTGCATGTTTTATACCCCTGACATCATGGAAGAAGGGACAGCAACCGACGCAGGACTCAGGACTTTGTTAATCAGGCCGACTGAGGGCTACTGCAAGCAGATAACCCAAACGTGATGATTGCAACAGTGAAACATGAACAACATCAGGTTCCACAGATTATGGAGAGTCCCACCCCTTTCGAGTGACTACACCCAGGAGTTTGCCAAAAGGTGGAGACACCCAAGAGGTGGAGGGTCGAGATCCGAATGCCTTCAGGTATATGGACTCATCTTCAGGAGGGGAAAGGGTCTTCCAAACACCTCTCTGTTTTAGGATCTCTAAGATGTCTGAAAATGAGACATCCTCAGAGAGTGATCGTGGGGACCCTTCTGCATTTTCTAAGTCCATATCTGACATGACAGACTCAGGGGAGTGCAAATGCTTCCTCTTACAAGTGTTCTTCTGAGGGACCTCCTCTGAGGGGTACTCTGAGGAGGTTTCAGATTCTAAGTCCATATCTGACAGGGACCCTTCTGCATTTTCTAAGTCCATATCTGACATGACAGGCTCAGGGGAGTGCAAATGCTTCCTCTTACAAGTGTTCTTCTGAGGGACCTCCTCTGAGGGGTACTCTGAGGAGGTTTCAGAAGAGAGAGGGTCACCCATTGGGGCCTCCTGGGGCACTGGTTCTCTACGCTTGGTCTGAAGGGATGATACTGAGTATGACACCGGTCCCTTAGGGGGAAAAGTAGCTGGCACAGAGGGTGGAGCAGTCTGGGGAGACAGCACACTTCTTATCTCAAAGCAGTCCCGGCCAGTGAGAGCCTCCGGCTCCAAGGAACCCGGATATCTCTTCCGTTCCAAGGAGGATGGCTCCGAGGCTGATGTGGGTAGTGAACTCACCTGTGCCAAGGCCCCCGAGAGGAAGAATCAGATCCGACAAGGGCCCGACCCAACTCTCCTTCCCAGAGCCAATGATGGAGTGTCGGCTCCCAGACCCCTTGATGGAAGACAGCATCGACGAGGTTGGAGCAGAAGTTGGGGCCGATATAACGGTGGTGGTTTTCGGACCCAATGGTTCCACTGCACGGACTTCCAGGTACTCCAGCTCCGAGCTTGTCTGAGTCTGAGGAGGAACAGAAAACAACATAGGCCCAGTAGTCAGCTCCACTTCCATCTGGGCTGGGCTTGTGAGAAATTTGGCTAAGGCTGGTGTACAGACCACCTGTTCCACATCATCATCCGAGAGGCTACCGGATGACCGAGAGGACATAGTGGATGATTTATGGCTACCAGCCACTGATTCCAAGAGGGGTGACTGGGGCACTGAATAGACTGATTCCAAGATCGGGGATCGGCTCCTTTTGTGTAGCAAAAGCAAAACAAAAAAGCTATTAAACCTCCCCTCCCTGCAACGCACACATTAAATTAACAGCTACCATTGTTATAAACAGCCAAATATTTATTGTTTCTCCAAAAGTTAAAATAATTAAATATTGCCAGTCTTCTTAAAGAGACTGAGACCAGTTCTGTCAAAAACACAACTGAAATTCCTAAAATAATGTGAAAGGGTTTCCCCAGTTGGGACTTAATCTGCCAGAAGGAAGGAAAAAGGTCAACTGCTGATTCTGTGAAGTCCAGTGTAGTGGGAAGAAAATAATGAATTTACTGTTTCCTGGATGCTGATTTCCTGGCCAGGTTTCGTGCATCAGCAGCGAAAGCACAGTTGTAGAGGGGAGCCACAGCTTTGTGAAGACTGTCTGGTCATTGTACCTGGGACAGGCTACAACTCAACTATCCAAAAGCTAATGCAGCAGTGAGAATGATGAGCGTATTGCATACACATCATCTTATTTCAAATTAACATGACTTTAAATGCAAAAGCATATTGTCTCCCTTGTTCAGTGAGATGGATTTTTTTTTATTTTCTGATTCCAGTCATATAAGTGGAGTCTAAAAAACTTTTTTTTTTCAGATCAAAACTATTCTGTCTGATTCACTTATAAAAAAAAAAAGAAGAAGTTTTGTACGTACCATAACGTTCCATGTTAGTTGTCTTCATCTCACCTTCTTTCTTGCTGGTTGGGATCGGAGCCGAGACTCAGCCATCTTCAATAGCTCGAGAGCGGTTTACTGGCTCGAGGCTACCCCTTATCCCATGATGCCTAGCGCTAGCTACCCAGATCTCATTTGAAATAGCTAACCCCAGACATAGCAATACGAAGAAACCCCTCCAAACAAATGGTTTAACATACCTGTCCTACTGTCTAAGTCAGTAAAGGAAACGAACCAGAGAAGACTCAGCCAGTGAAAACTGAACTCCTCTCGGACCAATAGGATAGAGGGATGGAGGGGGGGGGGATGCAAGAAAGAAGGCGAGATGAAGACAACTAACAAGGAACGTTATGTTAGGTACATAACTTCTTTATGTTAAGTTGTCAATCTCGCCTTCATTCTTGCTGGTTGGGACAGCTCCCTAGCATCTAGAATCCTGGGTGGCTCATTGGAACAGACTCTTCAGAACAGTGGAACCAAAGTCAGCTCTACTTCTGGAGACCAAATCCAACTTGTAATGAGAAATAAAGGTGTGAGGATTTGCCCATGTAGCAGCGGCACAGATAAGAGTCTATGGGCAACCTAGGCTGGAAGGCTACAGTGGTGGCTAAAGCCCTGGTAGAATGACCCTTCGGTTTGACTGGCAAGTCTTGGTTCCTTAGTTGACAGATAAAGGTAATGATATGAGACAACCACCTGGATAAGGTCACTTTGGAAACTGGAAGACCCTGTTTGCCCTGAGCATAGGAAAGGAAAAGTTGGTTGGACTTCCATATATCCTTTGTCCTATGCAGGTAGAAACGCAACTGTCTATGAACATCTAATTAATGTAACTTGTATTCTGCCTCGTTGGTGTGGTTAGGGAAAAACACAGGTAAGTCTATAGACTGGTTCAAATTATTTTCTGAGCAGACCTTCGGAAGGCAAGAGGGATTAGTCCTCAGAGCGACTCTGTCCTTATGAAATACTAAGTATGGAGGATGGACGCATAGTGCTTGAAGTTCAGACACACATCTGGCTGAAGTAATAGCTACCAGAAAGAGAGTTTTCCAAGATAGAAACTTAATGGAGCAGGAAGCTGCTGGTTCAAAAGGGGGCATAATTAATGAAGTTAGTACCAAATTAAGGTCCCAAGGAGAAGGGGGATCTCTCACTGGGGGTCTAAGGAGAGTAGCCCCTCTTAGAAACGCTTTACATAGCTTATGAGACAATGTTTGCATTAGAAAACACGACATGAAAATTTGAAATGGCCGCTAATTAAACCCTAATTGTAGCAGAAGCGGACCCCGAATGAAAGAGTTCTGTTAGGAACTCCAAGATTTCGTGGATAGGGGCTGTGAAGGGATCTATGTTCTTATCCTTTGCCCAACAAGAAAAATGTTTCCATGTACTAGCGCAAGTCCTTCTGGTGGCAGACTTATGGGAGGAAACAATAATGTCGCGTACGGCAGGGGAAATACTAGGAAGCCTGGCTAAGGTTGGAAGTGGAGCAACCAAGCTGTGAGCTGGAGTGTTTGAAGGGATTGATGCAGCCCGCCTGACTGATGAATCAGTAGGTCTGGAATTGGATCCAGAATCCAAGGCCACTCGAAAAGGTAATGGTGCAGGAATGAGAACCATATCTGTCGAGGCCAGTAGGGAGCAATGAGGATCATTTTGCAACCCAACGACATAGCTTTCTGAATGAGTTTTGGTATCAGGGGAAATGGAGGGAAGGCATAAAGAAGTCCCTGAGGCCAATCATGGACTACAGCATCTCTGGGAGAGTGACCAGGAAGCGGAAGAAGGGAGAAGTAGTTGCTGCATTTGCTGTTGAAGGGTGTGGCAAAAAGGTCGCAGCAAGGCTGACCCCATTTGCGGAAGATTAAATCTGCAACTACCTGATTCAGAGACCACTCGTGAGGCATGAGAATAGCTCTGCTGAGCCTGTCCGCTATGACGGATGTCCCAGGGATGTGCATCGCAATCAGAAATTGTTGGGAGGAAATCGCCCACTGCCAGAGTCTGAGCGCTTCTGGACATAGGGGGTAGGACCTGGTCCCACCCTGCTTGTTGATGTACCACACCACTGACATGTTGTCCGTTTGAATTGCAATGGCCCTAGAAGGAAGAGTCTCCTAAAAAGCTTGCAACGCTAGGCGCGCGGCTCTCATTTCTAGGACGTTTATATGCAGATGGTACTCGTGAGCCTGCCAAGTGCCCTGGACTGTCCTTCCCTGATAATGCCCCCCTCACCCTATCAGGGAGGCGTCCGTGGTCACTGTAGCAACCGGAGGGGGCTGAATGAAGGATGTGCCCTGAATCACTAGTGGGGAGACCATCCACCAGGAAAGGTGCCTTTTGCATGCTTCTGTAATGATGATCATGTGAAACATGGGGAGCTGTTGGAAGGATCACTGCATGAAAAGAAGCCACTGCAGGATTCTCATGTGAAAGCAGCCCAGGGGCATCAGAAGAATTGCCACCGCCATAGAACCTAGAGTTTGAAGGACGTACTTGACTTGTACTCTCTTGCATTGCATGAGGACTTGAACTTGCTGGCGAACTGTGGACACCCTGTCCGAAGGTAGCTTTGCAGACATGCTCCCTGTAACTAAGTCTGCTCCTATATAAGTAATAGATTGACAGGGCAACAAGGCAGATTTTTCGAAATTTATGGTAATGCCTAGCTGGGAGCAAATTGAGACTGTATAGTCCCTGGCTTGAAAGAGTTGATGCCTGGTAGTAGCAGTAAGGAGCCAGCCATCTAGATATGGAAATCCTTGACGTCTCAGGTGAGCCGTGACCACTGCCATACATTTGGTGAACACCCTGGGGGCTGTGGCGAGACCAAAGGGCAGAGCTCTGAACTGGTAATGACTTGCTCCCAGCCGGAAGCGAAGGAACCTCCTGGAGCATCTGTCCATTTTGATGTGATAGTACACATCCTGGAGATCTACAGAGCACATCCAATTGACCTGACCCAGAAAGGGTAGAATGGACTGTAGCGTGACCATCCAAAACTTTGCTCTTTGAACTGACTTGTTCAGTCTGCTGAGATCCAAAATAGGTCTCCAGTCCCCTGTCTTTTTTGGTACCAAAAAGAACCTTGAGTAAGTTCCGGATCCATGTCGGTCTGCCGGGACTTCCTGGATGACTCTTTTTTTCTAGCAGTTTTGAAACTTCTATAACTGCTTGGTCCCTCAGATTGGGTGTAACATCTGGGAGGGACTTACATGATGTTAAAGGGGGCTGAACGAATGGGATTCTGTAACCTCCAGATATTACTGAATGTACCCATTAGTCTTGCATTATGCTTAGCCAGGCTTTTGGGTACAATGAAAGTTTTCCCCCGACTGCCTCCAGAGATGGACAGCCAGGCAACCCCTCAGGGATGCTGGAAGGGCTTGTCAGAGAAGGATTCTCTACTGCCCTGGTTCTGCGGACCCCCTCTGCCACGAGGGCGGCGTCTGTTATGATTGTTATTTCTCCTCTGCCCCTGGAGGAGAAATCACTACGTGTGTTAGGCGAAGATCCCTGGGATTTTCGAAACATCTTTCCACTCTTCTGACCCTTGGGGAATGGTCTAGAGGGAGTGGAAAAACAGACTCCCACAGCAGAGAGAGTCTTGCCTTCCTGCTCACACCTAGTAAGAGTGTCTTTCACCTGTGGTCCAAAAAGAAAGGAACTGTCAAAGGGAGTGTTGGTGAATGACTCTCTGAAGGGATCCGCAAAATTACACAGCCGCATCCATGCGTGTCTCCGAAGGGCCACGCCTGTGCCTGCGGCTCTACTTGCCCCATCGGCTGCATAGGAAATGAGCCTCATGGAGGAGTTGACTACTGAGTTAAGGGTTGCCAGCTGAGAGGCCACTTTAGCCTGAGCCCCTTCAGCTGACGGATCCTGCAGGGTATCTCCAAGCTCTTTCAGGAGATCCCTCTGAAGCCTGGTGAAATGGCATAAGTAATTCAGTGACCTCATGGAAAAGGTTGCGGAGGCAAACATTCACTTCCCATATCTGTCCATGGTCCTGGACTCCTTGTTAGGAGGATGGATAGAAGAAGTTCCCGCCAACTTCTTTTTAGTGGCTGCTGCTACCACCATGGCATCCACGGGAACACCCTTAGTAAGGAACTGCTTGTCAGGGGGCACAGTAACAATCTTGCCTGGTCTCCTTGGGGTTGGTTCCACTGTATCCGGGGCTGACCAAGCCCTTCGAGCCACCACAGATATTAGTGGATAGAAGGGCAGAGAAACTCAGGAGGTGGAAGGTCAGGAACCGAACACGTCTAGGAACAGAGATTCGTCCTCGGTAGGGGCTAGGGTATTCCAGTTCCTCCTCTGCTTAAGTATTTCTAGGATGTCCGAGAAGGAAACATCTTCAGAGGGGGATCTCGGGGACCCTTCTAACTCATCCAAATCCGTATCCGAAGTGACAGACTCAGGGGAGTCAATGTGCTTCCTCTTGCACTTCTTCCGGGGGGGCGGGCTCCTCTGAATGATCAGGGGAGGCCTCGGAGGAAGAGGAAACACCCAGTGGGGTGCCCTGGAGCGCTGGTTCCCCACGCATGGGGTCTGGAGGAGGAACAGAGGTCGACACAGGCACTACGGGGGACGGAACCAGTGGGGTCGAAGGTGGGGCTGGCTCGGAGGCCAGCACACTCCTCATGACATCGAAGGTGTCCCTGCCACGATGAAGAGAAGGCTCCGGCGAGACCGGAATCCTCATCCGCACCGAGGGAGACGGCTCCAAGGCCGATGTAGGAGCCGAGCTCACCTGCGCCGATGTTCCGAGAGGGAGAGTGGGGTCGGACAAGGATCCGATGCCACTTGCCCCCTCGGAGCCGACGAGAGAGTCTCGGCGCCCAGATCCCTTGATGGAAGGCACCATCGAAGGGATCTGAGCAGACAGATCCGAAGGAGAGATCGTTATCGGAGCTGACGGTTCCACGACTCGAACTCCAAGAAACTCCGGCTCCGAGCTCAATGGAGTCGGAGGAGGAACACTGATAGAAAGAGACGGAGCCGACACCTGTTGAGGAGGGCTGGACAACATTTTGGCCAGTGCCTGCAACTTCAACAACCTGCTGACCACTCTCGCCACATCATGGTCTGAGAGTCTGGAGGACCGAGAGGAGTGTGAAGATCTGTGACTATGGTCACTTTGCAGAAGGGGAGACTGAGGAGCCGAATGAATGGACTCCAATGAAGGGGACCTCGGCCTTTTTTGAGTCCTTGATGGCTCAGAGGGGACTAATCGAGCCAACGAGGAAGCAGTCTCCTCGGTTCCGGCCAGAACCGAAGCGGAAGGCAAGCCTTGGGCCAATGACTGCTCAGAGCTGTGAGCAGACGATTTGGCTGGTTTAGGAGACTTCACTGGCAAAGTCTTGGCCGGTGAGTACAGAGGCTTAAGCAGTCCTCTCAAAATAAGTTTATTCTTGCGCTCCTGCAGAACTCTTGGGCTAAATGCATGGCAGATAGAGCAAGAGTCCTGCAGGTGGCACAGCGCCTAAACAATAGACGCAAGAAGTGTGCCCATCTGTCAGAGACATTTTCTGACAGCATGAATCACACTTCTTGAATCCCGACACTTTGGATTCTTTGGACATGTCTATCAAAGAAAAACACTACTCTAGTCTATTTGGCCAAGAGGCCGGATAGCAGTAACAACTAATTATAGAATCCAGTATAAAACAACCAAATACTTTTTTTTTAAACTAGGAAGCCTCTAACTTAAACGGCTACCTACCAATAAACATACTACCTACGCAGAAGAGGGGGAGGGGAAACTCTCTAATTTAAACGAGTTCTAAGGGGGGAAAAAAACAAACTACAACACTGAACACTAACTAATTAAACTAAATAACTAAGTTTACTAGTTATCGACTAACAATTAATAACAAAAAAATAATTATAATCTGACAAGAAAGCCAAATAAAGTTATACAAGCTTGAGCAAGTATCCAGGAACCTCGCAGCTGAAGCGGCAAACGAGATCTGGGTAGCTAGTGCTAGGCATCATGGGATAAGGGGTAGCCTCGAGCCAGTGAACAGCTCTCGAGCTATTGAAGATGGCAGAGTCAGAGCCGAGGATTGGCTCTGATCCCAACCAGCAAGAACGAAGGAGAGAATGACAACTTAACATGTATTTTTATTTCTAATGTTCCATTCCAGACAGTGGTGTGAATTAAATACATTTAGATGATGCACTGTAGTTATTCTCCTGCACAGAGTATTCCTAACAAAATGGGGCCCCTGTAAGAGTTAATTCTGAATTTCATCTCTCAGGGTTTCTCTTTACAGGAAAGGGGCTGTTATACTTAGCTGTACAAAAAGAAATAAAATTTTGGGGAAAAGACTGGCTTTTAAATGTCTTTCAGGTTCTCCCGTTAGAGGTTGCCACAGCGGATCACCGGTCCGAAGATTGACTGGCAGTGGAGTTTTACGGTGTCAAGTTGCCAGCCTGGTGCCTAACCTTCACAGAAGGTGCGCACACACACACACACACACACACACACACACACACTGCATGTCTTTAAAACTCATTCAACCACAGGAAGGACATGCAGACTCCGCACAGAAGGCGCTCCAGCCAATAATTGAGCTGGAGAACCTCTTGCTGTGGGGTGACCATGCTAACAACTGGACCATCACAGCCAACATAAACAGGATTTTAAATAAGGTAAGGAAATTTGTAGTTAATTGTATACCTGGCAGCTTTGAGTTAAGTGAGCAGAACTTCCTTTTCCTTCAGTGCGTTAAATATACTTGCAGGTCAGATCCCAGCTAACTCATATAAACTAGAGCTATTGTTTCTATATATATATATATAAACTATATTTTGGTGCAAGATTAGAAGGATGGCTCCCAGCTAACTCAGTGAACTAGACCTCATGGTTTCTACACATATGTATTAGTGAAGGTTTTAACAGTAAGCTGGATCTCACTTTTTTTGTGTGCATAAGTGTTTGAATGCGGGGTTAAAATGGGGGCACTGAAAGCAGGACAATTCCATCTCCTCCGACAAGTGCAGAAGCATGCAAATTATGTGCAACCTACTTGTAAATACTAAGAAAAATAGAATCAGATCACTAAAGAAGGTGCAGAATAAATGTTTCTGCAGAACTGCACATTTGGTCATGGTAAAATAATTCATTTGAAGGGAGTGTTAAAAAGCAGAAGACCAAAACAGATTATGTTCAGTGAGTCACCTTTCATGATTGTTATAGTAAAACTTTCAAACGAGATTAAAGAAACTAGTGGTAAAAGGGTTAAAAAACATTAATAAATTGCTGTAGCAGATTAAAGATCTTAAAATGTTAATGGAAAATAGGATACCTTTATCTGGTCCTGTAAAGGACTTATGGTCATAACACCAGCTAAAAAGGAAATATATCAGGTACGGGGAATGGCTCTCTTCTGTCTGTACCTGCTTAACTCCAAACTTACATCAAGGAATTTTCAGACTGTCAAATACATTACTGAGGCCCACAACTTAGTAGTTTGCTTTCTAATCCCCAGTGACTTCAATATTTGTAAGTAACAGCACTAGACAATCGCTTGGTTACCTGACAGTACCACACTGGTATCTTCACACATCTTTACTAAAGCTTAGAGAGCTATAAAAAAAATTAAGGAAAAAAGTACTGCAAGCCCCACTAAAAGAGGTACCTACATCAAAAGGTACTAAGACTACTGCTGTTACACTGGTAAATCATCTGCAGACATCCTCTAATCTGCACAAGAAATATTCTTCACAGTATTTGGGAAAAAATGTTAAAGTTTAAAACAGGAACTAGTAACCATAACAGAGTATCCTAATCTAAATGTGTGAGATCTCAAACTACTGTTTCATGCCATGATTTCATCTGACATTGGACAAAAATAGTTAGACAAACGTGCCAGATGTGCAATTTAGATTTAAAAGAGAAAAGAAAAGAAAATATACAGTACTAACAGTATGCCCTTCCCTAAATGATTGATCAAAATTACAAAACTGCAACGTCAGACTGTAAAAAATACAAAATTGCAAACCAAATGAAGGAATGTTCTGGAAACTATCTTAAGGTTTTTTTTAAGTGCTATATGGGAATAGGTCATCCTTTTTTATCTATACACAGGGCTGTTGCAACATCCTTTGAGCAAAATATGCACCTACCCATTCAAGAGTAGTTGAAATAAATATATATAAACTGGCAGTCAAAAAGAGTTAAATGGATTGCTTAAATGCAGTAATCCCTATGTGTAATATCAGAAAAAATAAACAGGAAACCAAAGAAAAACTAATGGATTTATTAGCGAGCTCAAGGAAAGAAAGAGGTACAGCCAATGGGCTAGGAACACAGACAGCTACTTCAGCCGCTCCTGGACATACCCCAGAACCTATGGGCAGCTGGTAGGGTCAATCAAGAAAAGAAGTTCGTTCAATGAAAATCTAGTACAACAGTGGCAGAAAATGAAACTGATGGGGAAAACATCTGTACAGAGCAACAAAATTAAGTCTGGTCCAGATGGCAATGTTACTGCAGCAGTCAACATCCATCCCCAAGTCAAAAGGGTTCATAAATCCCCTTACTGACAAAGGTCAGACAGTAAATCACAAGAAAAGTTAAATCCCCTTAAACTTGCAGATTAAAAGGGAACTTACGCAAAACTGAATACAGATAAATATATATCTATATACATATCTATATATATATATATATATATATATATATATATATATATATACATATTTAACAATACCAATATAAGTCCATCAAGACTGAAGAGTTGCATCTAACATCAAAATTCTGGTATCAAAAATAGAGTAAAGGCTGCAAATGTGATTGACAGTCTTGTTACATGCTCAAGTTTTAAAATGTACACCTGGTGCTTTAGGACCCATAAAAAGACATGCCTTTTTGCTAAATAGTACCACACAAGTAAATCTGATGGGAAGAGATTTACTATGTTCAAATCCAGTAGCACGAAAACCAAATACTGTAGAAAGGCACAGCAGACCAGGAGAGTCACAGTATATAAAAAGCCATTTATTCCAAAAAACAGTCTCATTTTACACACAAAAGTCACAATTAAAACACAGTTTAAGCGCTTTCATCTCTGACAAATCAGAGACGTCATCAGAACGCCTTTTTAGTGTGTAAACCTCATTTTAAATACATGCACATTAATAAACACGCCCCCCCCCCACTTCACAAATTAACCAACCACCTTCCTCTAATACAAAGTGTCTATGCAAGTACTAAGCTAATATCTAATTAAATATGATAATATACATAAAAAATATATATGTAAAAAATATAATGTATATAAAAAATGCAAATTGGCCTAAACAAACCATATAATGATGTAAAAATATAAAATTATTAGATTACAGGTATTTAAACATTTATGAACTAACATACATTTTACCCTCTTATTCTATCCTTCTATAGCTTTTAATTTTAATAAGCATGATAAGGAAAAATGAATCATTTAAACCAGGCCACTGTGTGGTATTAGTTTTAAGTTGCCACATTGCTTCTTGTTTCTCTAGATATAATGCTCATGGGCCCCCTCTTATTTCTGGCTCAATTACTTCTAACACAACAAATTTAAACAAGTGGTCATTTAACTCCATGCAATGAGATAAATTTAGTTGAACCAGGAATCCAGGACGCCAGTTGAATAATGTAAAAATAATCCGTCTTTATTGAAAAACATCAGTTTTAGCGCTTTCATCTCCATAGTAGAGACTTCATCAGAAACAATTTACTACTTTTAATTAACCATTTATATAGTGTTAAATCAATGACATCACATGATAATTAACATTTAAAACAATACAAACCTCTAAAAATATATATAAAACTACAAGTGTGGGTGTTGAATGTATATACCTATTTTTGTTTTTATATATATGTATATGGCACCTTGGGTCTTGTTTAGAACACATAATTTTATTTAAAAACTCTATTAAAAATATTATTTACATATTAACCTTCTGAACAATAAATAAGTGAATAAATTAATGTATTTAAAAATCTCAGCTGATGTGTTGGTGTATCAGTGTTTTATTAAAAAAGTGAATCTGCTCGATCCTTGACATAATTGATTTTGTTATGCATAAATAATTAATGTAGAATATAAATCATTGTTGTTAAATATTTCAATAGAACATGTGTAAAATAAAATGAATGCATGTAAAAATATTTAATATTCAAATGTTATTGGCCCTTTCAATGAGTAGCGGTACTAATGATACAGTTTAATTTAGTCCTGGGGGAAACATAGAAGCCAGTCTGTACTGCCACTGGCTTTCCTTCTTTTTTAACAAGTTTTTCCAATCCCCGCCTCTAGTGTCTATTTTTATAATGTCTAAAATATGAGATGAAAGCGCTAAAACTGATGTTTTTCAATAAAGACGGATTATTTTTACATTATTCAACTGGCGTCCTGGATTCCTGGTTCAACTAAATTTATCTCATTGGTTTACCTAGTCTTTCCATTTGTTAACTCCATGGAATGTTTGGACAATGCATTTGTGACCTTCTTGTTCTTTATGTCCCTTAGGTGTTAATATATATGATTCCTTAGTTTCCAAGCAGTTTTCTCGCTATAGAAAAAGGGACATTTCATACAGAAGGCACAACATATGACTTTTTCAGTGTTACAGGAGCATTTTTTATTTAACTTAACGGTCACATTGTTGACAGTAAAAGTGCATCCCTCCAAAACATATGCACAATAGTTCCAAGAACCACATTTGTTCATACTCCCATTGAGGGGCCTTTTGGGGTTGTTTTCAAAATATTCTTAAGACACTTCCCTCTCCTATAAACAATATTCAGTCTCTCCCCAACATATTGTTTTATATCTTTATTATTCATATTATTTAAACTTGAGTTGTGATTATATCAGCAATTCTTTTGCTGGAATTATTAAATGTTATAATAAAAGCACCATTATAATTATTTCTATTTAAATTGTTTAAACTATTTCCTAATATGCCAGATATAGGCTCACTTAAAACAGAGTTTGCATCTTGGTTAGGGGTATTTGTTCTCACAATATGTCCCATTCTTTCTTCCTGATATTGATTAAATATGGGTAAAAAATGGCCCCTTTCACATTTATTAATTACTTCTATCATTAACATAATTAATTGAATTGTAAGGGTACCCTCTTTTTAAAAACATTTCCTTTAATGTATCACATTCATTCAGGAACCTGTCAAATAGGGTAACCATACATGCAACTCTTATGAATTGCCCCTTAACCACAGCTTTTTTCTGCTTATGTGGGTGGGAGCTGCCAAAATGCAGGAAGCTATTTGAGTATGTGGCCTTTCTAACAATTCCTGACAAAGACCTTGGAAAAAGTACAGTTGTGTACACCTACCATAAATGTAGGAGTGTCTTCACTGTTGCAGTCATGACTGTAGGGTTCTCCCCTGCCGGCAGGCAGCCCACGGTCAGCCAGAATCCCAAAGTCTGGGTCCGGCGTCGGATGTTCGACTACACTCCCTGACGTCAGAGCGGCAGGAGTATAAAGCAAACAGCCGACGCCATCTTCTCCAGTTTTTCTTGCCCCAGATGTCAGGAGTCCCAAAATGAAAAAGGTCCCACAACCTTTGCAAATACACCTCAGAAGAAAGAAGAGGAAAATAAATACATAAAAATAACAATAAGAGGGGACAGGAGGGAGGGAAACCCAGACTGCAACAGTGAAGACACTCGAACATCTACATTTATGGTAGGTGTACACAACTGTACTATGTTCATCGTGTTTCACTGTTGCAGTCATGACTGTAGGGTAGAATCCCAAAGCTGAAAGAAAGGGAGGTGGTCATAAAGATGAAGAGGCGGCTAAAAGACCCTGCAGGACTGCAGAGGCAAAGCCTGCCCTGGACTTAGAGTAAAGAGGTAAATTGTAGTGCTTAGAAAAAGTATGCACTGAACTCCAAGTTGCAGCCTCCAAAATATCCTTGATAGGGACTCCCCTGAGGAAAGCTGCAGAAGTAGCAGCAGCTCTGGTGAAATGAGACCGTATACTCCCTGGGATTTGCTTTCCATGGTGAGAATAACAAAACCTGATTCCATGAGCAATCCATTTAGAAATGGTCTGTTTAGAAATGGCTTTACCTTGAGAACTTGAAGCATAAGAAACAAACAATTGTTCTGATTTTCTGATGCCCTTGGTTCTGTCCAGGTAAAAACGTAATTGTCTGTGTACATCCAAGGAGTGTAAGATCCTTTCCCCTTTATTTTGAGGAGTGGGGAAAAAGTTGGCAAGTGGATAGTTTGATTTAAAGCCACTTTGGAAACCACCTTAGGCATGAGAGTAGGATTTGTCCTCAAAGATACCCTGTCTTGATGAAAAATAATGTAAGGTTCCACAGCCATAAGAGCTTGTAACTCCGAAACTCTCCTGGCAGAAGTAAGAGCTAACAGAATAGCTGTCTTCCAAGATAAAAACTTGATGTCCGAAGAGGCAGCAGGCTCAAAAGGAGGCAAGGTTAGTTTTTCCAAAACATAATTAAGATCCCAAGCAGGAATGGGAGGAGATCTAGGAGGTCTTAAGTTCTTAACTCCCCGGAGAAACTGTTTCATGAGCTGGTGGGAAAAGATGGGAGGGTCTGTATTATAATGAACAGAAATAGCAGAGGCATGTATCTTAATGGATGAAAAAGAGAGACCCTTATGTAAGAGATCTGTCAAGTAAAGTAAAACCAAAGAAATGTCAGGGAGAAGAGGATCAGAATCCTGAGCCTGCATCCAAGAACAAAATCTTTTCCATTTGCCTGCATAAGATTTTCTAGTGCTAGGACGTTTAGCTTCCAAAATGACACCCATAACCTGCTTAGGCAGAGAAGATGAAATCAAAGATCCTGGATTAACCAGGCCGCCAGGCTGAGAGTTCTGACATGAGAGTGAAGAACCTGACCCTGATGCTGTCACAGAAGAGTCGGAGATAGCGGTAAAATCCATGGGGGCTCCAGGCATAGATTTTTTAGAGTTGGATACCAAAACTGCCGAGGCCAATTTGGAGCCAACAAGATCATCAACTTGGGCTTGTCCTGTTTTATCTTCAATAAAACTCATGGAAGAAGAGGAAGAGGTGGAAAGGCATATCCCGAGAGGTTCCTCCAACTGAATGAGAGGGCATCCACTCTCCAAGCCTCCTTGTGGTAAGCCTGCATGCAAAAATTCTGCAGTTGATGATTGAGATGGGATGCAAAGAGGTCTATATGAGGACATCCCCAGACTGTCGTGATCATCTTGAAGATTTTGGTATCCAGCATCCACTCGTGTGGGTCCGAAAGGTTCCTGCTCAGACTGTCCGCCAGGAAGTTTTGTTTCCCTGGTATAAACTGAGCTTGAAGATCCAGATTGCAAGCTAGAGCTGTGTTCCATAGATTCATGGCTAGTCTGCAAAGTGGGTAAGAATGACAGCCCCCTTGCTTGTTTATGTACCATATAACTGTGGGGTGTTCTCTGTCCGTATTAGTAGTTGTCCTGGTTGTAACAGATTCCTGAAGGCCAATAAAGCTTTCTGAACGGCCAACATTTCCTTTAAATTGATATGCAGGTGTTTTTGATCCTTTGTCCAAAGGTCCTGCAGACAATTGCCCTGAAAATGGGCTCCCCAAGCATAATCCGAGGCGTCTGTGGTGAGAGTCTGAGTGGCAGGAGGCAGGCGGAAGGGCTTCCCTTTGTTCAGTGCACAAGCCCTGGACCACCAAAGAAATTCCTGTTGAAGGCAAGGAAGGACAGAGATCAGCACGTCTAAACTGTGGCAATGCTGAGACCACACACTTTTTAGGTACCACTGAATTTTCCTCATGTGTAGCCTTGCATATGGCACGAGGAGGATGCAGGAGGCCATGTAACCCAAAGCCTGCAGGAATTTCCTTGCAGATAGTTGGGGTAGAGTTGCCAAGGTCTTGAAACTTGAAGCCAGCTGTAATTGTTTTTCGGATGTCAGAAACGCCATCTGGGTTGTAGTGTTTAGGAGAGCACCCAGAAAAGTTATCTGTTGACATGGTGTCAAATTTGACTTTTTTATGTTTACCGAGAATCCCAAGAACTTGAGAAGGTTCTGAACAAAGTTTAGATGTTGGAGTAAGACATCCTTGCTGTCTGCCTGAATTAGACAATCATCCAGATAAGGGTAAATCTGAATACCCTTGAGTCTGCAGTAAGCTACTACTGGAGCCAGGCATTTTGTGAAGACCCTGGGCGCAGTAGACAATCCAAAGGGCAGCACAGAGAATTGAAAGTGCCTTGATCCGGCCTTGAACCAGAGATATTTTCTGCGATTCTGCCTGATGGGAACGTGTAAATACGCCTCCTTTAAATCCAAAGTTACCATCCATGCATCTTTGGACAGCATTGGAAGTAGCTGTTGTAGAGTAAGCATCTTGAATTTTGGAATCTCTAGGAAGGTATTCAAGACCGACAGATCTAGAATGGGTCTCCATGAATTTTGCTTCCTTGGGACTAGAAAGAGCCTTGAGTAAAAACCTTTTCCTATCTCTGAAGGAGGAACCAGTTCTATGGCATTCATAGCCGAAAGAGCGTCCACCTGGATTAAGGCCTCCGTCCATTGATGTTTTGGAAGGTCCGGCCATCCGCTTGGCCTTGGCAAGGTATGGAAATGGAATTTGTAACCTCTTAAAATCACATCCAAAACCCATTTGTCTTGGGTAATTAGAGTCCAGTTTCGGTAAAAAAGAGAGTTTTCCTCCGAGAGGGGCATCCAGGCAAGAAGTCCCTGTGGCCCATCCAAGGTAGTCATTGTGTTTGTTTCCGTTGAGACTGAGACCTGTCTTCCCCTCTTCTAGGAGTGGAAGCAGTCCACTGTCTTGGTCTATAAGCAGATTGTGCTTGAGGCCTCCCTCTGGAGCGTCTATACCTACCCCTCTGAGGCCTGTCTGAAGTGGGAAAGGACCAATTTTTAGAAGGCCAATTCCTGCTAAATCGAGGTGGCTGCACTTGCAAAAAATCTTTAACTGTTTGCTTGGATTTCGCCTTATCCTCCATCTTTTTAATCACCTCTTCAGCTTTAGAACCAAACAAAACATTATGCTGAACAGGGGCATCCAATAATTTAGCCTTCACTTGATCTGGTAAATTTTGTTCTTTCAGCCATGCATGCCTCCTAATGACTGTACCAGAGGCCGCAGCCCTACAAGAAGCCTCCAAGGCATCAAATCCACAGTGTAAGCCATGCTTCCCAACCTGTTCAGTGGCATGCAATAAATCATGTAATTCCTTATCTGCACAGGCAGAAATGGAAGAAAGCCTCTGTTTCAAAATAGACAAGAAAAATTGCTGGTATTTAAACATATGAAACTGACAGTTTAAAGCCCTGATGGACAAAGTAGCAGAAGTGTACACCTTTTTGCCCCATCTATCTAAGGCTCGAGAATCCTTTTCAGTGGGAATGGGATTTTTGGCAGAAGCCGCCTTAACTCCCTTAGGACCTTGAAAATAGTTTCAGGGTCTGCAGCAGGGTTTTTGAATAAAAACTGATGGGAATCAGGAACCCTGTAATATCTATCAGGCTTAACAGGAGCTGGAAGAAGAGAGTCAGTGGTTAAATTAGCCTCCGAAAAGGCATCATCCACAATATCCAAAACCGGAGGAATAGCCAGAGGCCTATGTTGGGGAAGAAGAAGAAAATCCCTCAGTCTTTTCTTGGATTCCGAATACTCCTGTCCTTCCCAGTGGAAATGTTCCCTCATCTCATGCAAAGTTTCACCAAAAGAGAAATCCTCAGGAGGAGAAGCTGAAGGAAAGGATTCTTCAGCATCAGAATCTTCATAAGGAGGGAAAGAATACTCCTGATCAGAAGAAGAAACAGAGGAAACAGAAACCTGATCAGAGGAATCATAACAAACATCCTGTCTTGGCCTTTTGTCTGGAGGGGGATGTGAACCCCTAATCATAGTGAGTAAATCCTCCGCCATTTTGAGTAACTGTTTCTGTGACTTGGGAGGCGGTTCAGAAAAGGCCTGCGTCAAAGTCTTTGCTTTAGAAGGAGTCTTTGCCTTTGGCTTTGCCTTTATGAGTAGATGAGTAGGCCTAAAACCCCCTTGGGAAGCTGGTACCTGCACAGCGGCTCCGGACCCATCCGAAGGAGCAGTATCTGAAGGTCCTGCAACAGAAATATTTAAAGGCCTGTTTGGCTCCCCATGAGAGTCCGTTTCGGCCATCGGTTCTGAAATGGCTGATGACAGGGGCTGGAAAAGCGCCTCAATGACGACGGCCGAACCTGAAGCTGGCTCCGCTTGTGCACTATCATCCGATTTTGACCTCGGAGGCCTGTCTTTATCTTTGCGACGTTTGTAAACTCCAGTAGTCGGGACCGTATCCGACATTTTATAATTAAAGCGCCTACCAAAGTAATGCAAAGCAAAATCGTACCTTCGCTTGATTGTACGTTGATTAAATCTAGCACAAAACTGACAACTAGCTACGTCGTGGTCTGGGCCCAAGCAAGGAATACAATAAGAATGAAAATCCTTATGAGGTATTTGCTTCCCACATGAAATACAATTATTAACTTTTTCTGACATCGGAGTGGAGCAAGAAAAAAGTTTCCCCAATGGGGTACTTAGCTTTGAGTGGAGAAGAAAGTCTTCGGACCGAAGAAAAATGAAAGAATTCACCACGAGTCAGCCGACTGGCACTTGTAAACTGCTATCACCGCACGGCAAGAAAGACTGGAGAAGATGGCGTCGGCTGTTGGCTTTATACTCCTGACGCTCTAACGTCAGGGAGTGTAGTCGAACAGCCGACACCGGACCCAGACTTTGGGATTCTGGCCGACCGAGGGCTGCCTGCCGGCAGGGGAGAACCCTACAGTCATGACTGCAACAGTGAAACACGATGAACATCCTATCTTTCATTAACTTCACGTTCAAGTAAGAAATGTCATCAAACCCAATATTATGGGTGAACTTCAAAAAGTAGTTGATCCACTGATATACTTTATAAATGCATTTATTTTTTCAACTGGTCCATCCCAAAAAATAAAGATGTCATCCAGAAAACTCATATAACATTTACAGTGCGGAAAATAAGATGAATTAAACAAATACTTCTTTTCCCACTGTAACATAACCATATTGGCATATAAGCCACCACAAGCTGACCTCAGAGAGACCCCTTTATTTGTAAAAAAAAGACTCATTGTCAAAGAAAATAAAGTTATTATGTAGCACTATATCTAACAGTTGCTCATATGTATTTATAGTATTTTGGGGTATTTCTTTTTCAAATAGGTATTCGCAAAACCATTCGACTCCTGTATTATGAGGTATAACATTATAGAGGTATTTCACATCTATTGTTATAAATATGCCCTCTTCAAAATAGTCAAGTGTATTGATTCTCGTAAAGAAATCCCACGAGTCTTTACATAGTAATAGTTCTTCTGAAAGTAAAGCTTTTAGCTTAATATCTAAAAGTTTAGCTATGGGTTGTGTGATGGAACCTCGAGCATCAACAACAGGTCTCACAGGTGGATCATACAGGTCTTTGTGAATTTTGGGTAAGCCAAAGATGGTAGGTAATCTAGGATGGGACACATTTAAAAAATACCTATATCTAGCATATTAGGAAATAGTTTAAACAATTTAAATAGTAATAGTTATGAGTGCTTTTATTACATCCTTTAATCTTCTTCTTTCGGCTTTTCCCACAGTTAGGGGTCGCCACAGCGGATCACCGTCCGCTCATGATTAGCAGTGGAGTTTTTTTTTTTACGGTGTCGAGTTGCCAGCCCGGTGCCCAACCTTCCACAGAAGACACACACGCACATACTCACGCCTAGGGCCAATTTAGTCTGTCCAATCTACCTACAGCATGTCTTTGGGATGTGGGAGGAAACCGGAGCACCCGGAGGAAACCCACGCGACCACAGGGAGGACATGCAGACTCCACACAGAATTCTTTTTATTACAACCTTTAATAATTCCAGCAAAAGAATTGCGGATATATTATTATAAACTGGGTTGTGATTATGAATAATAAAGATACAAGCCAATATGTTGGGGACAGACCGAATATTGTTTATAGGTGAGGGAAATATCTTAAGAATATTTTGGAAACAACCCCAAAAGGCCCCTTCAATGGGAGTATGAAATAATGGGGCTCTTGTAACTATTGCCCATATATTTTTGGAGGGATGCACTTTTACTGCCAACAATGTGGTCATTAGGTTAAATAAAAAATGCTCCTGTAATAGTGAAAATTTCATATATTGTGCCTTCTGTATGAATCGTGAAGCTGAAAGGAAACTGAGGAATCGTATATATGAACACCTAAGGGACATAAGGAACAAGGAGGACACAAATGCATTGTCCAAACATTGCATGGGGTTAAATGACCACTTGTTTAATTTTATTGTATTAGAAGTAATTGAGCCAGACACAAGAGGGGGCCCATTGGCATTATATCTGGAGAAACAAGAAGTAATGTAGAAACTTAAAACTAATGCCACACAGTGGCCTGGTTCAAATGATTCATTTTCCTTATCATGCTTCTTAAAATTAAAAGCTATAGAAGGATAGAATAAGGGTGAAATGTATGTTAGGTCATAAATGTTTAAATGCCTGTAATATAATAATATATTTTTACATCTTTATATGGTTTGTTTAGGGCCAATTTGCATTTTTATATACATTATATGTGTTTTGGGGTGCGCTACATAATCCTGAAAGTTAAAAATACTGAAAACACTCAGGATACCACTTACTATAGTCTAGCAAAAGTACATACAGAAACAAATAAAACACAAACTATATTACTCTTCTCGAAGTATAAGCAGCGGGACAAGCCACCCTGCCCCCCACACCCCCTGCTAATTAAATATATCAACTCCAAGATTCCACTTAGTGTAGTGAAGTGCAATCTTGAAGGTGATATATTTAAGTAGCAGGGGGTGGGGGCGCAGCCCCCTTCATGGGGGGGGTGCATATAGTTGAAGGGTAATAAAAAGCTTAAAAACAAGTGTCTGTATGTACTTGTGCTGGAACACAGTAAGTGTTGGTATCCTGTGTGTTTTCAGGATTTTGAGTTTCCAGTATTTTAAACTTTCAGGATGTTGGGCTTTCAGGATTCTGTAGCGCTCCCATTTTTTTTTTTACATTTTTTTACACATATTTAATTAGATATTAGCTTAGTACTTGCATAGACACTTTGTATTAGAGGAAGCTGGTTGATGTGTGTAGTCAGGGGGCGTGTTTATTAGTGTGCATGTATTTAAAACAAGGTTTAAGCAGTAAAAAGGTGTTCTGATGAAGTCTCTGATTTATCAGATGAAAGTGCTTAAACTGTGTTTTAATTGTGGCTTGTGTGTGTGAAACGAGACTGTTTTTTGGAATAAACAGCGTTTTATAAATTGCAACTCTCCTGCTCTGCTGTGCCTTTCTACAGATTCACTATGTTAAATATGATGCACTATTTTTTGCACACCATATGGGGTGTACTTTAACATCTCACTGGGTGTAGGGAGAGAAGTTTTATTTGTCTATCTCAGAAAACATTTAAGCAAATTAAGAGCAGCTGCAGCAGGTACCATCTAAAATATGGGTTTGACAGACAGCTAGAGTCAGACAAACTTCTATAATCAGTAATAGGGAAACATTTTAAAATGTAAAAAAAAGAACCAACAACCATAATAGAGCATAATAATCCAAACCTACAGGAATTCAAGCAGCCGTTTTGTAAAACCCCATATGCCAGTACACATGTATTGTACAAATTGTACAGAGCTAATATTTGGTTCATTCTGACTATTACTGCCTTCAGCATATTATATGTAGTGTGTGCCATCTATTACAATACCGAACACATAGATCGCCGACAACACTTTTGAAGAAATAAAACTCACCACTATGTACAATTATAGTTAAGTTTATATATAGGTTAGGAAATATCAAGATTAAAAACAGCATGGTCCAGCCACCTATTAAAATAGGTGAATATGTAGTCAGATTTGACAATGAATGCTCCAGTAAAGTAATAAACAAAAGAAAATTCTACTTGCCACTGTTCAAGGAACTTAAAATGCACAACATTAAAGCCACATAGGTGTTTTCTGCAAAGATCAAATTATTTATTTCTGAAGGAAGTAAAATATTTGACACACTGGAGGAGGCATCCACTTTTGTCAATAAAAATAAAATCCTTAATAATACTGAAGAAGCGGACTGGAACAGTATATCTCTCAAAATACAGAGTGAGCTGAATTCCTGGAAAACTGTTCCTAAAATCAAAAAGCTTAAAAACAAGTGACATTCTCCAACTGTAGGACTTTTTTTCCGAAAAAAAAAATCCTTTGAGTAAAAGTTTTGTATTGGACTTTATGCTTCAAAAATTATGTAAGTATGTATTTATATTTTAAGCTAAAATATTGTTCATAAGAAATATAAACGGTTAGAATTACTGTTTTACAACATATTTACAGTGAAAGACTTAAAATTTATTTACAAATGTTAAACAAATACTTCCTGTAAGAGAATATCATTAAATTATAAGCAACAGAATTGATAACTTTAAGACTATATAAATTAAGAATTTTATTTGTTTAACTTTGTTTAGTATGTGCATCACTGGATTAACTGAATGTCAGATCTAAGTAAAATACACATAGAAGTATTAAAGCTCTGGTGACTTTGTTGTCTTTGTTCCTGTGCAATACATTTTACATGTCATTTATGGAGCAAGTAACACTTAAAAAATACTAAGAACAAGAACAAAAGAATGTTCCAGTTATGCCAAACTGCTGGATTCTTGCTTGCCTTGCTACCTGCCTACTTCATGAGCTGTTTGAAGAAAATCTAGGTCAAAGGTCAACACTGATGTCTGTGAAAATAAAAAGTAACTTTCTTTTCTTTTTTTTCCCCAAGTATATATGTGAGAAATCTACTCAAAGTAACATCTTTATAGGGTTTACTATAAAAGTTCTGAAATGTATTTAGTCAAGTAACGACAATCGAAAAATAACACTGAAAATAAAAACATTGTCTACGCAAAATAATAAAAGAGGTAATGTTGACACATCCACATTCAACACAGTTGACATTAACCAGTCTACCTTGCTTTCCAGTCATTTCAAACTAACATTCTGCAGGGGGGTAAGCCCCCCTGCACACCCCCTGCTAATGATATATATAAACTCCAAGACTGCACTACTGTGAGGAAATGGGTACATTTCCTGATCCCCACTGTACCACAATCTCCAATGCAGAATGTTGACCTCAAAACAGCTAATGCACAGTAGCATTTGCTGTTGTGGAGTCGACCACTTTCTGTTCGTCCTTTCGTGAAATGGAAAACAGCCTTTCCACCAACTCAGCTTGCATGAATGCCATCTGAATTTTTGATAGTTTCATACTGAGCTGTTGCTGACATATGATTTGCTTACATTTTGCTGAATATTAATAGTTTATGCTGTTGTGTTATTAACTCTAACTGTACATATTAATGGAAAGAAGGAAAGTTAAATGTTTGTTACTGATTAGAACAGTTTAAAAGAATTAAGAAGAATGAGGAACTTACAGAGGACATTGGTAGCTGCTGTGCGTTGTCATTTTCAAATGCTGTAATCAAATTCTAATGGCAGGAATTCCTTTATATATAGTCAAGATAGCTTGTAATACTACAATTAAGAAGAGTAAACATTTTATGAATAAATATGCACAAAGAACCGCAGTGGTGGTGCTGCAGTAGCATTGTCGCCTCACAGTAAGACACTGACCGGTTCGATTCTCAGCTAGAGCATCTTCTGCGTGGAGACATGCGTGAATGGGCGTACCTTCATTGAAGGTTGTGCGTCAGGGCTGGTAAATCGGCACGTAAAAATCAACTACCAATCATTAGCGGACTGGAGTTCCGCTGTGGTGACCCCTAACCGGGAAAAGCCGAAAGACACAACATGCATAAAGAATGAACTCTCTACTATGCAAGATTAATAAAAGAGCAATATCAGTTAATTAAGAAATAGATGCACATACTGTAATCTCTAATAGAGAGCTGGTGATTAAACAGCTATTTGATGGGAGATTTTAGAAATACAAGTTATATAGAATAAGGTAGAATATTACTGTGCAAACAGGACAGAAACGTTATATTTAAGTAACAAATTGCTAATAAGAAATATATATATTACATATACCTGCATATGGCAAAAATGTGAATGTAAAAGATCTCATATAATTTAAATAGAAAATAAGATAAAATTATTTGAAAATAACCTGAAAGCTGAAATGTGAAGCTTTTTACATGCAGTATGTTACTAGTTTCACTAACACAACCTGAAATAACAAACTTCATAAGTCAGAGCTGAAATTTGTGTATTATATATTGCTGAAATCAGTGCATCCATTTTGATAGAAAGTAAAGTAGATTTTTCAGTATGTTTGAACACAAGAAGGCAGAAGGGAATATGAATTAAGCAAACTGTAACTTTTGAATACAAATTAGTCTGCACATTTTTGACTCCATAGAAACAGCAAGACATTCTCTTTGACCACACTAATATACATGCTTTTGAATTGGTTTAGTAAGCTAAAGGATTTTTAAATATTTTGATATATACCACATTATGAGTGTTGCACAACTTTGAGATACAGAAACCTGTACTTTTAAAGTTAATCCAGTGTGTTTGGTAGATCTATAAAATATGTGTATATCTTTTATCATAAACACACAGGTGCATGGATTTTCTTTTCATAGGTTCATAGATTCATAGGTTCATAGATTAGTACTAGGCTAACTGCCCTTGCAAGCCATTTTAAGCCTAGCCAATTATCCCTAGTGAGACTCAAACCCTGCACCTTGTGTTTGTAAGGCAAACACCTCAACCATTAGACCACCCTCCCAACCATTTATTACAATAGTTTAGAAAGATAAGATTACCTACCACCTGTAAGTTTACAGATGTCTTTATCTCTTCAAGTCTCAGTTTGTTCTACTTATTTATTTAGAGACATAGTTATTATAATGTTGAATGAACAAATAATTTAAGAATATTTAATGGATAATTTATGCTACTATTACATAAACAGATATATTGAGCACTATTTGCTGCGTTATTAAATATTTATGATTAACAGAAGAGGATTATTAAACTTATGCAGTAATGGGGGAAATAGTTTTAAATGGCAAAATATATAACTAAATTAATAGTCTCTTATTTCTAACATATATATATGTGTGTGTATATATATATATATATATATATATATATATATATATATATATATATATATATACATACATATATATATATATATATATATATATATATATATATATATCTACAGAAATCTACTTCATATGTTCGATACTTCAATATGCCGAATTTCATATGGCCGAGACCATATGATCGACATCTGAAATGCTGAACATATGAAATAGAATAGTACAAAACAAAAAACACTTACCTAAACAATGCTAGTAGGGGGGCAAGCCTCCTGCACCCCCTATGAGCCCAGACCCCCCCATAACTTAAATATACCAACTCTGACATCGTACTACAGTACAGGAATGGATGCCAGTTCCGCACTGTTGGCATTTCAAATGATCATATGGTCTCGGCCATATGAAATTTGGCATTCTGAAGTGTCGGCAATGTGAAGGGGACCCACATATTTGGTATCCATGTTGTGTTTTATTAGTAATATTTACAGTTACAGTTGCAGACTTGATTTTGCTTTTATTTATGACTTCTAGTTTAGTTTGTAGAATGAAAGAATTCAACAAATGTGGAATGTTAAGATAGTGTTAGAGGAATGCACTGGAGTCTTATAAACAATTAAATTAATGTTGTTGTGTCTTTCGGCTTTTCCCGGTTAGGGGTCGCCACAGCGGAACTCTGGTCCGCTAATGACTGGTAGTTGATTTTTACATGCCAAGTTACCAGCCCTGATGCACAACCTTCAACGAAGGTATGCCCATTCACGCATGTCTCCATGCAGAAGACGCTCTAGCTGAGAATCGAACTGGACAGCGTCTTACTGTGAGGCGACAACACACCGCAGCACCACCACCGTGGGATATACAATTATATAAATGTGTCAAATTATCTTTTAAAAGAAATCTTTTTAACTACACAGCATGGACTGTTTTACTCTATTAATGTAAATAGATTAAACAATGGCAACAAAAGGAAATCATTAATGACATATCTGAAAATAAACAGAGGAGACATTATATTCACTTAAACTTACTACAAAGTCATTGGAAGGGTAGTTTAATTGTAGCAGGGGATTTTAACTGCATATCTAGTATGGAAGATACATAAACAGAAAAAAAGCTAAAATTCTGGCATTAATTTAAAGCACTAAACAGACATATTAGTAATAACTCAGTTGATTTAATAGTAAAAGCAAAAAGTAAGTAATTCTTCTTCACCCATTATTCTCATGCAAATGGGATGCAAACTAGAACAGATAGGATTTCTGCCTCTACAAATTTACTAATACAGTGAATTATTTTAAAACAATTCCTTGCTCTTTATCTGATCATAATGCACTAAATATTAATATAATGGATATAAGGAAATTTCAGATTACTTATAGAATCCCAGTATATATGATGAAATTAAAGGAATTTAAAGAGTTATCATAAGGAAAAAAATAGAGAACTTTTTACCTCTGAATGACAATGGTCAGGTTAGCAAATTCATACTATGGCACTCCTTAAAATATATATTAAAGATAGAATAGGAAAATGGGTTAGTAATACAATGAAAGAGTGGAATAAAGAGTTGTCAGAAATACACAATGTGAGGTATGAACAGGGTTGCCAGACGTCCCTATTTGAGCAGGATTGTCCTGGGATCAGCAGCCGGATCCCGAGTCCCGCACTACCGGTTTAAATCCCCGTAAAACAGCCCTCCGCTTTTTTTTTTGAATGGCCCGAATACCGGCATATGGGCCAATCAAAAATCGCTAAACACGGAGCTGCTGTGTTTAATGCGGAACATCAGGCAGTTCCGCATTAAACACAGCTCCATTTTTGAGGTTTTGAAGATCATCAGACAGTTCCGCATTAAACACAGCTCCGTTTTTTGAGGTTTTTGATTGGCTCGTATACAGCATACGGGCCAATCAAAAAGTGCTCCTCACTTTGTCCCTACCTGGCCAGTCGGAAACCTGGCAACCCTGGGTATGAGCAGCAAAAAAAAAATTAGAAGGCATTAAATATTAGACAACATATCAGACCATTTTAATGCATAAAGTTGAGTTAGCTTTAGAAAAAAAACAAGAATTGCACAGTTATGTGATGACTTCAAAAAACAACACAGATTAGCTAATAGATACAAAATGTTAAGCAAAAAGACACAAATCAGTAATATCCAAAAAATCCTCACACTAACGAGCTTATTTTAGACAAAGAGGAAATGCTTAATATTTTCAAAATGTGGAACCCAATTCCCCAGTATATTACTTGCAAAGCCAACCCCTCTAAATTCAAAAGCCTTCTCAAGTCCCACTTTACCACACTGGCTTTGCTCCTCCTCAACACACCTGGCTGACACCTCAGTCATTTTTTGTCTAGCACTCCCCACCCTATACTATTACTCTCATATGATTTCTTTTATTCTTCATTTCACTCCCTCCTTGCAACCTAACTCCACCTTAATATTGCACATTCATGGTATTCTATTTGTTTATTATTTGGTGAGGAAACCTCCTCAGTCGTAATTTTAAGCTTTATTAATGGATCATTTCATATGTGTTCCAATCATAAACCTGCAATTATAATGTGCAACCTATGTGACTAACCATCCTTACTAATTATATGTACTAGCATTGCTTATTCTACTTTCTTCTTCTGTTCCTCATTGCTATGTGTAGCACTTTATTTTTTTTCTTTCTATGAAATTTTCTATGAAATTTTTGAAACTGTTATACTATGCAACCTTGCCTTTTAATTCTACATTTACACTGTTCATTATATAAAACTTGTACAGTTATATAAAACTTGTAGAAAGTGTACCACCTTTTACCAAGTAACCCGTTTTCTTTTTAAATGGTATTGTTTATATTGCCTATTGTATGTAACTTGGGATTTTTCCCCCAGGCCTCCACTGAAAATGGGCCTTTTTTTGGCTGAGACACCCCCAGTAAACAAATGTAAAATATATAAATAATAAATTGACAAGTATTTAAATAAAATGTTACTAATAAGCTTAATGACAAACAGATATCTCTGTTGAATAAGTCTATTACCATAACAGAAGTTAAAGATGCTTTAAAAAAGGCAAAAATGGTAAAGCTCCAGAGTTAGATGGTTTAAGTATGGAATTATATTGTATGCTTCCACTGAATATTTTAGAATTACTGAGTGACAGTTTCGGGATAATTCAGAGCGACAAAATAATTCTTTTCCTCATGGAAATTTTCTGTACTCTCACCTGTACTTAAAGATTCCTCATATAGAGTTCATTATTAAATGTAGACTATAAAATATTTACTTCCATCTTTGCTACAAGACTAAGAGATATAGAAGATAAAATAGAAGATAAAACAGGTTTTATAGTGAATAGATTAACATATAAAAAGTAACTATTTTAGATTGAGCAAAAGAAATGAACAAGAAATTGACCCTAGTTAGCATAGATATATAGACAGCTTTTAATTATGTAGATTGGAACTACTTGTTTAAAACTTTAGAAGTATTCCATTTCCAGAATAATTTACTGGAATATTAAGAAACCTGCAGAGAGACTCTAAAGCAAAGGTTAACACTGAATCCTACATTTCTCAAGGATTCACTTTAAACAAAGGCACAAAGCAGGGTTGTCCCTTGTCCCCTCTATTTACATTAGTTATCGAACCCTTAGCTAACAATATAAGAAGCAATAAAATAAAGCAAGAAGTTATGTACTCACCATAACGTTCGATGTATGTAGTCCATCTCACCTCACATTCTTACCCATGGGCTCCTCGGCTCCGACTCGGCTATACTCTAGCTCAAAGTCTTTCAATTGGCTGGGCTAAGAGGTATCCCATGCTGCACTGCTCCCCTTCCCCCAGATCTAGTTTGCTGCAAGCTCAATCACTCATTCGCCATACTTAACAACCCATAGAGAAGGAAGAACATACCAATAATAAAGAAGTTCTGAAACCAGACCTAACTAGGTCCTCCAGGATGGGGGAAGGCAGGGGGGTAAGTAAGAATGTGAGACGAGATAGACTACGTACATCAAACGTTATGGTGAGTACATAACTTCTTGATGTTATGTACTCCAATCTCACCTACATTCTTACCCGTGGGACAGCGTCCCCAGCACCTGAATCCTGGGAGGCTCTGTGGAAAATACTCCTGAGCACTGTGGAACCAAAGGAAGACCTGCCTCTATACACCAAATCCAACTTGTAGTGAGTAATAAAGGTGTGAGGAGATGCCCATGTAGCCGCAGCACAAATATCTTCCATAGACATCCTGGCCTGAAAGGCTGTAGATGTAGACATAGATCGGGTAGAGTGAGCCATCACTCGAAATGGTAAATCTCTACCACCTGAAGCATAAATGAAGGAAATACAACTAGAGATCCATCTAGATAAGGTCACTTTGGAAACAGGAGACCCAATCCTATTCTCTGAAAATGAGACAAATAGCTGATCTGATTTTCTAAGGTCCTACGTTCTATGTAAATAGAATCGCAACTGCCTGTGACCATCCAGCTGATGAAATTTAAATTCTGCCCTGTTCGAGAACTCTGGAAAAAATACAGGCAGTTCAATGGATTGGTTGAGATTACTAACCGAAGCCACTTTCGGTACAAAGGAAGGGTTTGGTCTGAGGGAAACCCTGTCCTTGTGAAAAATCAAGTAAGGCGTCTGATTGACAAGGCTTGTAGCTCCAAGACCCGTCTGGCTGAAGTGATGGCTACCAAAAAGATTGTCTTCCAAGTCAAATATTTAAATTCACAAGTAGCTGCAGACTCAAAGAGGGACGAAGTGAGACATTGTAGTACAAAATCTAAGTCCCAAGGTATAACCGGGTCAAAGACTGGAGGGCGAAGCAACATAGTGCCCTTCAGGAGTGCCTTACTAAGTCTATGTGCCATAAGACTGGGTTCATCCGTGACGTGAAAAGTAGAAATAGCCGCCAACTGGACTTTAATGGTTGTGGCCGCTGTCCCCTGGTTGAAAAGCATGGAAAGAAATTCCAGGACTGACGAAATAGGAGCTGTACAAGGATCAATTTGTCTCGTATGCGCCCAGATGGAAAATCTTTTCCATTTACTGGAATAGATTTTTCTGGTCGAAGGCTTAGGGGAGGAAGACAAAATATGAACCACTTCCGGCAACAAATGATGAAGTCTGACTAGTGATGGAAGTGGAGTAGCCAGGCTGTCAACCGGAGGGTCTGAAGAGAGGGATGGAGCTGCCCTGACATATGAGTCAGCAGATCTGGTTGTGGGTCCAGAATCCAGGGAGCGTCCATGAAGTAAGGATGGAGAAAGGGGAACCAAATTTGATGAGGCCAGTGCGGAGCAATCAGAATCATTCTGCTTCCCAAGGATTGCACTTTCTGAATAACCTTCGTCAGCAGAGGAACAGGAGGGAAGGCATAAAGTAGACTGGAGGGCCAATCGTGAACTAGTGTGTCCCTGGGTGACTCCCCCTGAGGGGGGATACGGGTGAAGTAGCTGCTGCACTGGGTATTGAGGGGCTGGTAAATAGGTCGCAGCAAGGCTGACCCCATCTGTGGAAAATCTGCTCAGCAACCTGACTGAGCAGGGACTACTCATGAGGCATCAAAATAGCTCTGCTCAACCTGCCGGCGATCACACTGGACTTCCCCGGAATGTGCGTTGCTATAAGAAAACATTGGGAAGACACTGCCCACTGCCACTCTGCACAGGGAATACCACTTGGTTCCTCCCTGTTTGTTTAGATACCATACCACCGACATATTGATTAAGTGGACAGCAATTGTCCCGAGAGGAAGAAAGCTCTAAACTGCTCTCATCTCCAAGATATTGATATGCAGATGTATCTCGTGTTCCTGCCATGTGCCTTGGACTGCCCTGCCGAGATAATGCCCCCCCACCCCATCTGGGAGGCATCCGTGGTCACTGTGGCAACCGGAGGGGACAAAACGAAGGGTTTTCCCGCATTGAGGTTGCTGTGTGAAGCCACCAGCGAAGATCCTGCTTGCATCTGTCTGTGATTATTATAAGATGAGAAAGCAAAGATGTTATAGAGACCACTGGGCGAAGAGTAGCCACTGAAGGAGCCTCATGTGTAGCCACGCAACAGGGACCAACATTATTGTAGCAGCCATCGCCCCCAACAATTTGAGGACCGATCTTGCTTTCACTCTTCTCAGAGGGAGCAACGTGTAAACCTGCTGTTGCAATCCTTGAATCCTTTCTTGTGGTTAAAACGCCCTCATGAGAACGATGTTTAACTCGGCTCCTATAAAGGTGACATGCTGCGAGGGCAACAAGGCGGACTTTTCCCAGTTTAGATTGATGCCCAATTGTTGACACAGCTTGATAGTGGCATTTCTGGTTTGTAGTAGTAGATGCCTGGTGGTGGCAGAAAGGAGCCAGTTATCCAGGTACGGAAACACTTGGAATCCCTGACGTCTCAAGTGAGCAGTCACCACTGCCATACATTTGTTGAACACCCTGGGGGCTGTGGTGAGACCAAGGGCAGGACACGAAACTGAAAATGACTGGCTCCCGGCCAGAAGCACAGATGACTTCTGGATGCCCTGTCCATCTTTATATGGTAGTAAGCATTCTTGAGGTCGATGGAGCACATCCACACTTCTTTTCCCAACAATGGGAGAAGAAATTACAACGTTACCATTCGGAACTTAGGATTTCTTTACATGGAGGTTCAATCGGCTGAGATCCAAAATGGGTCTCAGGTCCTCTTTTCGGCACCAAATACAGTCTGGAGTAAGTCCCTAATCCAATCTGGTCTGAGGGGACAAGCTGGATGGCTCCTTTTTCTAGCAGCTTTAAAACCTCTGAAGCTGTGGAATCCCTTTGATTGGGTGGAACATCTGGGATTCTTCAGATTGGAGGGGGGATTGAAGAGAAGGGAATGTGATATCCTCCGGAAACTATTTTTAATACCTGCTGGTCCACGGTGATACCTTGCCAGGCCTCTTGGGTATAGTGAAATGCAACCCCCGACTGGCTCCGTAAACGCACAGTCGAGCCTCCCATCAGGAGAGCTGGCAGGAAGAACCACAAAAGGAATCGTGGTCACCCTGGTTGCGTGGGCCTCCTCTGCCTCTAGAGCGGCGTCTACCTGAGTTACCACCCCCTCCCCTGCTCTGGAGGGGGAATCACCTTGTGCATCATGAAAAAAACCTCTGTGATTTTTTGAACCACATTTTCCCACTTTTCTGGGCCTTGGGATAAGGCCTAGAAGGGATGGAAAAATGGACTCCCACAGCAGACAAAGTTTTTCACTAAGAAACAGCTAATGGGGACACCAACAAAAAGAACAAGACTATGAGAAAAAACGTACACAAGTTTACAAAAAACAGCACACACACACACACACACACACACACACACACACACACACACACACACACACACACACACACACACACACACACACACAACTATGAAAATAGCTTTTGAAGCAAGAGTATCTCAATGAAAAGACCAAAAGTTATACTTCGCCACAGCCAAGAAGGAGACCACGTCTGAGCTATACGAGCAGCAAACGAGATCTGGGGAAAGGGAGCAGTGCAGCATGGGATACCTCTTAGCCCAGCCAACTGAAAGACTTTGAGCTAGAGTATGGCTCCGAACTCACAGGTAAGAATGTAGGCGAGACTGGACTACTTAACATAAGAAGTTATGCCTTTCCATAATGTTCCATCTGTGTTGTTGATCATCGTTCATCCATTACGGATGGGTTATTGGTTCCGTCCTCAGAACCAAGCCGGCCAATATCAAGCTTGCATCAGCCAAAGACTTCGAGCCAAGGTCCCACCCAAAATGCTCTGCTCCCTGTTACCTCCGATCGAGTTTGCAAGTTGATAGATAAAAGTAGTGGCTACTTCTGGTCGTAACAGACCTACAATATAAGGAACCTCCGGATGGGGGATAGAGGGTGGGAAGTAATGAATGAATGAAGATCAACAACACAGATGGAATGTTATGGTAAGACAACTTCTTTATCTGATGTTGTTAATCTTCGTTCATTCCTTATTGATGGGACAAAGTCCCCAGCTACCTGTATACCTGGGTGGCCCTCATGGAAGGACATTCCTGAGCATCATGGAGCCAAAGGAAGCTCTACCTCTGAAAGCTAAGTCCAATTTGTAATGAAGAATAAAGGTATGAGGTTTGGCCCAAGTTGCAGCTGAGCAATAGCATGGAAAGCTGCTGAAGCTGCCATAGATCTTGTAGAATGAATTTCACTATGAGGCAAGGTGAGATTTTTTGTTGTAGATAAAGGTAATACAACTTCTCAACCATGAAGCCAATGTAACTTCTGATATAGGATGACCTTGTCTATGTCCAGAAAAAGCCAGAAACAGCTGGTCTGATTTACAGGTAGATTTTGTTCTGTCCAGATAAAATCGTATTTGCCTATGAACATCTAAAAAGTGCAGGCAATATTCTCCCTTGTTAAAATGGTTAGGAAAGAACACTAGAAGGTTAACAGATTGGTTGATAGACTGCTCTGACACCACTTTTGGCAAAATGGAAGAATTATTTCTCAGTGATACCCTAGCCTTATGGAAGATAAGATAGGGAGGTTTGATGCAAGGGCTTGAAGTTCTGACAAGTGTCTGGCCGATGTGACTGCAATCAAAAACAACGTTTTCCAAGAGAGATATTTTACATCACATGAAGATGCAGGTTCAAAAGGGGGTGTTGTTAGTAGCTTGCAGGGCTAATGCCAACTCCCAAAGGTTGTACCAGTTCTCTAAAGGGAGGTTTTAGGTGGATAACCTCTTTCAAGAAAGTCTTACAGAGTCTGTGTGACATAAGTCATGAATCTTGAAAACCAATGAGGAAATCTGAGATGGCAACTAAATGCACATGAATAGTAGAGGCAAACACTCCAGAGTGGAAAATATGTGATAAGTAATGCAGTACCACCAAAACTGGGGCTGACAAGGGGTCCAATTACTTATTTGCTGCCCAAAGAGAGAACCTTTTCCATTTGTTAAGACAGATTAGTCTGGTGGACGATTTATATGAGATGCAATAAGAATACTGCTCACAGGGGACGAGAGGTTTTCATGCCTGAAAATCACTGGAAGTGGAGAAACCAAGCTGTCAGTTTCAGGGTTGTTAGACTGGGGTGAATTAGACCATGCGGATGGGAGATCAATGTTGGAGATGTACTGAGGATCCACGGTTGATCTAGGTGGCGAGGCCAGAGGAAGGGAAACCAGACTTGCCGAGGCCAATATGGAACAATGAGGATCACTTTGCTCTTCAACTATCGTGCTTTCTTCAGAAATTGGGAGATGAGCGGAAGAGAAGGATAAGCATAAAGTAGACCCAAAGGCCAAGTGTGGACTACAGCATCTCTCAGTGACTGTCCCCCGAGGGGGGATTAAGGCAAAACAGCTGCTGTACTTGCAGTTGGTTGGGGAGGCAAATAGGTCGCAGCAAGGCTGGCCCCAGCGGTTGGAGACTTTTGCTGCTATCGTAGGATTGGGGGACCACTCGTGAGGTTGCAGAATGCACCTGCTCAATTTGTCCGCTATCATGTTGGAGCTCCTGGGAATGTGCACTGCAATTAGAAAGTGGTTGGAAACTATCGCCCATTGCCATATTCTCAAGGTCTCTTGGCATAACGGGTAAGATCTGGTGCCCCCTTTGTTGATGTACCAGACCACTGGCATCTGACTGGATCGCAACAGTCCCTGATGGAAGGATGGAATGAAATGCTTGCAATGCTAGTAGCATCTCCCTCAGTTCCAGGACACTGATATGCAGAAGGACCTCTGTCTCCGACCAGGTGCCTTGGACTGAGTTTCCCTGACATAGCCCCCCCCCCCATCAGGGGGACATCCGTGGTCACAGTGGCTATCGGTTGATGGGGGCTGAAGGGGTGAGACCATTGTTGGGGATTTCGAGACATCCACCAGAGTAAATCTTGCTTGCATCCCCGAGTTACACTTATCTGAAAAGACAAAGGATGGTGTAGAGGGTATCAATGAGTAAAACGTAATCACTGAAAGAGCCTCACGTGTAATCTGGATAGAGGAACAATGGTGATCGAGGCTGCCATTGACCCCAAGAGATGGAATATAGACTGAGTGGGAGTTTTATGGTGACAGAGCAGTGGCTGAACCTGTTGCCTTATTCTCTGAAGCCTGTGGTCTGGAAGGGATGCTGTGCAATTTCTCGTGTCCAACAGTACCCCTATAAATTCCAAAGACTGAGTTGGGGTCGTGTTGGATTTCTCCAAGTTTATAGCGATTCCCAGGCTTTGAGCTGTTAGGAGAGTGTAGTGCAGGGTTTCTTCCATGACACTTGGTGGAGGCGGTGAGGAGCCAGTCGTCTAGATATGGAAACACCTGGAATCCTTGAAGTCGCAAGTGAACGATAACTACTGTCATGCATTTGGTGAACACTCTGGGGGCTGCAAAGAGGCCGAAGGGCAGAGCTCAAAATTGGTAGTGACTGGCTCCTATGCGGAAGCGGAGGTATCTTCTTGAGGGTTTGTCCATTTTTATGTGGTAATATGCATCTTGAAGATCTACAGAGCACATCCAATCATCTTCATCCAGAAGAGGAAGGATAGACTGAACAGTGACCATCCGGAATTTCTCTGTTTTTACAAATCTGTTCAGTGTGCTGCGATCCAGAATTGGTCTCCCGTCCCCTGTGTTTTTTTGGCACTAAAAAGAACCTTGAGTAAAAACCAGATCCTATCTGGTCTGGGGGGACCATCTGGATGACTCGTTTTGTAGCAGCTTTTGGATTTCATGTGCTGCTGCTTCCCTCTGACTGGGTGGAATGTTGGGTAATACTCTGGATGAGATGGGACAAAGGTGGAAGGGGATACGATAGCCTCTGTATATATCCGTTGTACCCAAGAGTTGGTGGTTATATTTTGCCAGGCAGCGGAGTACAAAGAAAACTGACCCCTGACCGTTTCCAGAGGTGAGCAGTCAGGCAACGCTTCAGAAGCGCTGATAGGGTTGGCCAGAGAAGGAATCTCTGGAACCCCGGATTCGCGGACCTCCTCTGCCCCGAAAGGAGAGTCTTCCATTGGAGTCCCCCCCCCCCTCTGCCTCTAGGGGAGAACTTAGCAAGGGCATCCTGGAAAGAGCCATGTGATTTCCTGTGACACATCTTCCTGCTCCTCTGATTTCTAGAGTAAAATCACTGAGGAGTGGAGTGTCTGACACCAGTGGCAGACAGTGTCTTGCCAGCGTATCTTTCACTTTAGGGCCAAACAAAGAAGCTGCCTCAATGGGGATGTTCATGAAGGAAGCCTTAAAGGAGTCTGCAAAGTCACATCCAGGCATGTCGTCTGGTGACTATACCCACACCTGCCGCTCTAGCCACCTCTTCCTTTGCATGAGAAATAAGATGCATGGAAGAGTTGGAAATGGACTCATGGCTATCTGAGAAGCCAAGTTGTCACGGACCTCGTCAGAAACAGCTCCTGCCAAGGTTTCAGAGAACTGGTTAATAAGATCCCTCTGAAGGCTGGTAAAGTGTGCCAAATAGTTCAAAGACCTTACTGCGAAGGTCGAAGCAAACACATACTTCCCTAGTCGGTAAATTGCCCGGGACTCCTTGTTGGGTGGATGGACAGTTTGGCTCTCTTCTGCCAAATCCTTATTAGTTGCAGCTGCCACCACAATAACATCTACTGGAAGACATTGTGACCAATGAGGGTGCTCAGCTGGGGTCAATAATATTTTATGCAGCCTCCTTGGTATCGCTTCCAGGGTATCAGGAGCCTTAAATGCGTGCTGGATGATGAGCTGGACGAGCTCATTGGCAGGCAGGGTGACACAGGAGGTAGGGGGCCAGGCATGAAAGGCCTGCATGAATCCAGATTCCTCAGAGGAAGGATTAGAGGACTTCCAGTCACCCCTCTGTCTA
Source organism: Protopterus annectens (assembly GCF_019279795.1). Lineage (NCBI taxonomy): Eukaryota > Metazoa > Chordata > Ceratodontiformes > Protopteridae > Protopterus > Protopterus annectens. The sequence continues at coordinate 1,522,302,030 of NC_056744.1, forward strand.
AGGATCTCGAGGATGTCACTAAAGGACCCCTCAGAGGGTGACCATTGGGGAGCCTTCCCAGTCATCAAAATCCGTATCTTCAGTCAATGACTCCTCAGTGGAGTCCCTGTGCTTCCTCTTGCATGACGCTTTGTAGGGCACTTCTGTGGGAGGTTCTGGGGAAGACTGCAAAGAGGGATCTCTGAGGCCAATATGGAACAATGAGGATCACTTTGCTCTTCAACCATCGTGCTTTCTTCAGAAATTGGGAGATGGCGGAGAGAAGGATAAGCATAAAGTAGACCCAAAGGCCAAGTGTGGACTACAGCATCTCTCAGCGACTGTCCCCCGAGGGGGATTAAGGCAAAACAGCTGCTGTACTTGTAGTTGGTTGGGGAGGCAAATAGGTCGCAGCAAGGGTGGCTCAGCGGTTGAGACTTTTGCTGCTATCGTGAGGATTGAGGGACCACTGCATTGAGGTTGCAGAATGCACCTGCTCAATTTGTCCGCTATCATGTTGGAGCTCCTGGGAATGTGCACTGCAATTAGAAAGTGGTTGGAAACTATCGCCCATTGCCATATTCTCAAGGTCTCTTGGCATAACTGGTAGGATCTGGTGCCCCCTTTGTTGATGTACCAGACCACTGTCGTCTGACTGGATCGCAACAGTCCCTGATGGAAGGATGGAATGAAATGCTTGCAATGCTAGTAGCATCTCCCTCAGTTCCAGGACACTGATATGCAGAAGGACCTCTGTCTCCGACCAGGTGCCTTGGACTGAGTTTCCCTGACATAGCCCCCCCCCCCATCAGGGGGACATCCGTGGTCACAGTGGCTATCGGTTGATGGGGGCTGAAGGGGTGAGACCATTGTTGGGGATTTCGAGACATCCACCAGAGTAAATCTTGCTTGCATCCCCGAGTTACACTTATCTGAAAAGACAAAGGATGGTGTAGAGGGTATCAATGAGTAAGAAGTAATCACTGAAAGAGCCTCACGTGTAATCTGGATAGAGGAACAATGGTGATCGAGGCTGCCATTGACCCCAAGAGATGGAATATAGACTGAGTGGGAGTTTTGTGGTGACAGAGCAGTGGTTGAACCTGTTGCCTTTTTCTCTGAAGCCTGTGGTCTGGAAGGGATGCTGTGCAATTTCTCGTGTCCAACAGTACCCCTATAAATTCCAAAGACTGAGTTGGGGTCGTGTTGGATTTCTTGGGGTCGTGTTGGATTTCTCCCAGTTTATAGCGATTCCCAGGCTTTGAGCTGTTAGGAGAGTGTAGTGCAGGGTTTCTTCCATGACACTTGGTGGAGGCGGTGAGGAGCCAGTCGTCTAGATATGGAAACACCTGGAATCCTTGAAGTCGCAAGTGAACGATAACTACTGTCATGCATTTGGTGAACACTCTGGGGGCTGCAAAGAGGCCGAAGGGCAGAGCTCAAAATTGGTAGTGACTGGCTCCTATGCGGAAGCGGAGGTATCTTCTTGAGGGTTTGTCCATTTTTATGTGGTAATATGCATCTTGAAGATCTACAGAGCACATCCAATCATCTTCATCCAGAAGAGGAAGGATAGACTGAACAGTGACCATCCAGAATTTCTCTGTTTTTACAAATCTGTTCAGTGTGCTGCGATCCAGAATTGGTCTCCCGTCCCCTGTGTTTTTTTGGCACTAAAAAGAACCTGGAGTAAAAACCAGATCCTATCTGGTCTGGGGGGACCATCTGGATGACTCTTTTTTTGTAGCAGCTTTTGGATTTCATGTGCTGCTGTTTCCCTCTGACTGGGTGGAATGTTGGGCAATACTCTGGATGAGATGGGACAAAGGTGGAAGGGGATACGATAGCCTCTGTATATTATCCGTTGTACCCAAGAGTTGGTGGTTATATTTTGACAGGCAGCAGAGTACAAAGAAAACTGACTCCTGACCGTTTCCAGAGGTGAGCAGTCAGGCAACGCTTCAGAAGCGCTGATAGGGTTGGCCAGAGAAGGAATCTCTGGAACCCCGGATTCGCGGACCTCCTCTGCCCCGAAAGGAGAGTCTTCCATTGGAGTCCCCCCCCCTCTGCCTCTAGGGGAGAACTTAGCAAGGGCGTCCTGGAAAGAGCCATGCGATTTCCTGTGCCACATCTTCCTGCTCCTCTGATTTCTGGAGTAAAATCACTGAGGAGTGGAGTGTCTGACACCAGTGGCAGACAGTGTCTTGCCATCTTGTTTGCACCTTGCCAGCGTATCTTTCACTTTAGGGCCAAACAAAGAAGCTGCCTCAATGGGGATGTTCATGAAGAAAGCCTTAAAGGAGTCTGCAAAGTCACATCCAGGCATGTCGTCTGGTGACTATACCCGCACCTGCCGCTCTAGCCACCTCTTCCTTTGCGTGAGAAATAAGATGCATGGAAGAGTTGGAAATGGACTCGTGGCTATCTGAGAAGCCAAGTTGTCATGGACCTCGCCAGAAATGGCTCCTGCCAAGGTTTCAGAGAACTGGTTGAGAAGATCCCTCTGAAGGCTGGTAAAGTGTGCCAAATAGTTCAAAGACCTTACTGCGAAGGTCGAAGCAAACACATGCTTCCCTAGTCTGTAAATTGCCCGGGACTTCTTGTTGGGTGGATGGACAGTTTGGCTCTCTTCTGCCAAATCCTTATTAGTTGCAGCCGCCACCACAATAACATCTACTGGAAGACATTGTGACCAATGAGGGTGCTCAGCTGGGGTCAATAATATTTTATGCAGTCTCCTTGGTATCACTTCCAGGGTGTCAGGAGCCTTAAATGCGTGCTGGATGATGAGCTGGACAAGCTCATTGGCAGGCAGGGTGACACAGGAGGTAGGGGGCCAGGCATGAAAGGCCTGCAGGAATACGGATTCCTCAGAGGAAGGATTAGAGGACTTCCAGTCACCCCTCTGTCTAAGGATCTCGAGGATGTCACTAAAGGACCCCCTCAGAGGGTGACCGTTGGGGAGCCTTCCCAGTCATCAAAATCCGTATCTTCAGTCAATGACTCCTCAGTGGAGTCCCTGTGCTTCCTCTTGCATGACGCTTTGTAGGGCACTTCTGTGGGAGGTTCTGGAGAAGACTGCAAAGAGGGGATCTCTGGAGGAGGAGAAACCTGAGGCCCTTGTTCTCAGTGTCCAGTGGTGGTGGCTTGTGACAGTTGCAGCACCGAGGGGGGAGAGGACTCCGACATGTGGGATTTGCCAGCAGAGGCAAGCGCCATCTCCATGGCCTGGAAGGCCAGCTCAACCAAGGAGGGATGTGAGCCGGAACAGAGTACAACATCCTTGGAACCAGGGTCACACCCCACCCAGACGAGCCCACCCCCAGACCAGGAGTGTCAAGAGGACCGTGAACAGTGGGAGAGACAGGATCCCTGGAGGGTGCCATACAAAAAAATCTGCATGGAACCAGGAATGTCCTCCCCCAAGGCACAGACACTGGCCTGAGAAGAGCCTGATGCCCAGTGCATAGAGAGCCACAAGGATGACTCCGGTTCCAAAGTGAGATCCACTACTGGAGCTGGAGGAAGGGAAGCTGCTGTCAGAGTAATAGGCTTTGAAACTTGTGTAGAAGTCAAAGGAGGAGTGCACGTTGGAGTTTGTGGAGATATACATTCACCTGAAGGAGGGAACGTGGACTTCGACGGATGAGAGAGACCTCTGGCCACAAGCAACTGGTCAACAAGCCGCAACACATCTTGTTCAGAGAGACTCTTAGTTGACCTCATGGTGAAAGCTGATGGCGATTCTGGCCTTTCTAGAAAAGGACTATATTGGCTGCCAGCAAATGGATCCAAAGAAGGAGAATACTTGGTCCTTGCTAATTCAATAGGTGCAGAGCCCGGAACCGAGGACATCTGCACCAAAAAAAAATAACGGTATAGAAGTGGTCTGAGCAGACGTCCGTGTCATAGCAGTTGAAGGTGTCTGCACCGTAAAGGCAGAAATCTGTTCCTGATGGTTAAAGGTGCCATCGAGGAAAGTGTCTGCACCCGACAGTGCAGAGAAGGACTGCACTAAAGAACATGTACATGCCGAAAATGTCTGCGCCGTGGAGTAGAGAAGAATCATACTCTGAGCTGAAGGGGATTGTACCAAAGGTTCAGAAGGGGACTGTACCTGCATGGACGGTGCCAATAAGGGCTGCGACGGAACTGTCAGAGCCATAGTTGCCTGCACCAGGAACTCCGGTGCCAGTATCGATAAGGAAGACATGTCTGGAGCCAGAATCATTTGGGGCGGTGCCGAGCCTGGAGCCAACAGGGTCACGGGTGGCAACGCTGAAGTAGTAATCAATTTCACCTTCTTACGAGTTGAGACTCTACGATTTCCAGAGGAAGAAGAGAGGAGTGACTTTGATGATGAAGAGGAAGAATGCCTCTTACGGGGTTTAACAGGAGGGGGTGAGCCCTCCGACCCAGAAATAGCCTCAGAGAAAGGAGACTTGAGAAGACCTTTCAAAATTAATTTATTCTTCCTCTCGTTAAGAGCCCTGGTAGAAATATTTTTACAAATCCCACACGGGGTTTCCACAGTAAGATGCGAGACATTCAGACAGTAGACACATAAGTCATAGTAATCGGAAAGCAGTAATTTGCGGCTGCAATCCTTACACTGCTTGAAACCAACGCTACTTTTCTTATCTGACATAATGATGTGGAGAAGAACAGCACCAAAAGGATGAGTAAAGGCTAACCAAAAGGGTAAGAAGAGAAAAGAAAGAATAGGGTAGGAAAATATTAGTATAAACTATTGAAAATATTTAAAGTAAGAACAATGTACAAAACTTTCAAAAAATTAAGACACTTAGCAGAGAAAGTGGCTTAACATGGCTGTACAGCAACGCGGCAAACGAGATCTGAGGTAACAGGGAGCAGAGCATTCTGGGTAGGACCTTGGCTTGAGAGTTTTTGGCTGACGCGAGCTTGATATTGGCCGGCTCGGTTCCAAGGACGGAACCAATAACCCATCAGTAAGGAATGAACGAAGATTAACAACATCAGATTTGATGGTTTCTCAATTAACAAGAACTGTCAATCTAAAATACAGCTTTTTGCAGATGACATTTTACTAACTACAGTATATTTAAATTATTCAACTGAAGAGTGTTAAATCAATTACTAGATGGTGTATGATCAAATGGATTATAATAGTAAAATATATGAGATGATACATGACACATTGAATTATGAGACTATATCTGTAAATGAATTAAATATGGCATATAGGAAGATTGATTACAACATTGAAGAATTCTTATTAGACAATAGAATTAGTGAGGAAATATACAAATACATAAAGGTTGAATATCCTACACTGGCCATTATGGTTGGAATACCTAAAGTCCATAAGAATTTACAGGACCCACCTTTCAGGCCCATAATATCGGGCAGTAAATCAAAGACTTTTCCTATGGGAGTACTAATAGACACTTTATTGAAACATGTGTATAGCAAGGTGGAACATATGGTAAAGGACTCATGGGAATTCTTAAAAAACTTTCCTGTTACTTTGAAATCTCAACAGCTGATTTTTGCATCTATAGATGTGATAGATTTGTTCATGTGCATCCCTAATGAAGAAGGTTTGGAGGCTTTTTATAACAGTATATACAGACATAGCAATTTGACAAGAGAAAAAACCAACCTAGTTCATGACCTTATGTCTATTGTATTAGAAAATAATTACATATACTACGAAGGAGAGATATTTAAACAGATTAGAGGAGTAGCGATGGGGGCAGCGTGTGCCCCCATATAATGCAGGGTATGGTTATGCTAGATTGGGAGGAGAAGTTTATATTTAACAGTGAATATATGAGATATATATATGGGAGGGAAGTAGTAGTTTTTTGAAATTTACGTCAAACAGTAATAATTATGGGGTACCCTACTTAGATACATTAGTGACTAAGAGAGACGACAACTTCCATTCTAAAATTTATAGAAAAGAAACTTTCACAAATTCTTATTTAGATTATGAAAGTTGTCATCCGGTTAAAACAAAAATTAATATATTCAAAGGTTAATGTATTAGAGCTATGAGAATGACCACTTCCTTAGAAGAAGTTATACATGAGATACAGTTTATCATTACCTTATTTGTAGATAGAGGTTATAGCATAAGTATGATGAAAAAGATTAGTTTTGAATTAATGAATAGATGGGGCAACAATATTTTTCCATTATTAGGAAGTAATCATAAAGAAATGGTAATTACTGATATAGAGAAGGATAAAACTAACAATGGATTAGGTAGAGCATGTATAGTGGAATATAGTCCATATAGTTATAAAGTGAAACATATTTTAAATAAACATTGGCACACTATATTAACCAATAATGAGATGTTAGACATTATGGGTAGCAAACCGACATTTGTACATAAAATGGCTTCAAATTTAAAAAGTATATTGGAAAAGGACAAAAGTGAAGAGAGAAACGTAGATAGAGGAAATAGTCTAAGTACTAGGAGGTGTGGTAGTTGCAAACAGTGTAGTTTTATATTGGAAGAAGCTAATATAAAACTGGCCAACTACAACAGAACAAAAATCTTTTTAGAAAGGGGAATTGTAACAGTAACTTTTTAGTATATATTGCAAAATGCACCATGTGTCCGTCCTACTACATAGGCAAAACGGAGCAAAAGTTTAGAAAGAGAATTTATGCACACAATTATTGTATTAAGAAAAGAGATGATAAGAATGCCTTAGCAAAGCACGTTATCAACAAGGGAGTGGAGCATCAATTTAGATTTGGCATTCTAGAGATAGTGACATCTAACCCCAGGGGTGGTAATACAAAAAATTTATTATCTTTTAGAGAAACTTATTGGCAGATTTTAACAGATGCTACCACCCCTCCGGGCTTAAATGAGAGTATTTCTACGAAAAGTATATTAGAATACTCTTAATTAATTTTAAGCATAATATATACATATATTTTAAAATATTAAGTTTTGAAGTTTTTAAGGTTTTGAGTCATATAGAATACATAGTGTTTGATGAATGAAATTTTGTATTTACAAGCTATGAATGCATATAGCTTTAAATGTGTTAAGCAAAATGTTTTGGTGCCAAATCAACATTATTTAAATCACAGGATGTATTAGAGTGATGTTCTGATGAAGCCTACGTTCCTAGTAGGTGAAAGCGCTTAATCTTTTGAGTTTTGTGCAATAAAAGTTTTACCTTTTTGGAGAAAACTGGTTTATTCGTGACAGTTTGGAATTTGCCACAGGGTTTACGCATTGGCGTTTTGCAGCAGTTCACATACGCCTTTCTGATTCAGTAATTACTAGATAGCAGATTTAAAGAAAAATATAAATATAACTGGGAATGAAAAGAACCAAAATATTTAGGAATAAAATCCTATCAAGGTGTTGAGTTAGATTATTATTAATTTTGAAAAAAAAAAAAAAAAACTGAAGTGTTAACTTCTCATTAAAGAATGGAATTTTTTTTACTTTCAAGGATAGGTTAGCACTAATTAAAATGATTACATTACCCAAGATCGTATACATATTGCATTCAACATCTTTAATACCACGCAAAAAAAAAACTTTTTAAAAAGAAAAAGTCTTAAACTTTATTCTTACAGTATCCAAAAAGCTGAGAATTGATAGTAGAAGTATGGCAGTATTAGCTTCCCAGATGTAGAATCTTATTCTATTGCTGCATGTTTTAACTCTATTATAGTCTGGATAAACTGAACTTAACACTATTCAATGAAAAGCCATTCAAAAGCAGATTTTGCTAAATTCTTATAAGTTTATCAAATATGATAAATTAGAAATATGTAACAATCCTTTTATCTAGCTAATACAATTTACCTTTGAATGAAATTCATTTCAATCTTTAGAGTCTGCATATATGAAATTAATTCTTACAACAGTTAATATGTTTTTTTTTAAACTGTTAATATCAAATTTGAAAATATTGTGCTTTCCCACTGCGCGCGCGCACACACACACACACACACACACACACACACACACACACACACACACACACACACACACACACACCCCTATTTATTTATGTTTTTATTTGTCATTTGTTAACTGGGTTTGTCCAGCTGAGTCAAAGGCCCATTTTTAGTGGAGACCCAAGAGAAAAGTTCCAAAATAATTAAGGATTTAAGGAAACAGAACAATGTTAAATGAATTTATTAAAAAGGAATGGATTAGTATTATGGCCTGATTGCTGTGAAAAAGGAAAAGCTGAGTCACCAGAATATTTAATGAAAGATAAACTGTCTGAATCTGTTAACCAGTTAATATTCTCCATCAGTATGACTTTAAATGAATTTGTAGATAATATGAGTGAAGACGAACAGAACACTATTATATGACTACACAAATGCTATCATCAAAGGTAAATTGACCTTCATAGGAAGTTTGTCCAACTTATAAATAATAATTGTGGTGCAAAATTCTGGAACTTTTTAGAAAGTAGTGGATTGAATGACTCAATAGATGGTAAGAATAAAACATTGTTACTTAAATCAATTAGTCAAACTTGTGCAACGTTTTTAAACTATATACACAACATGATTGTTACTCCCTATAAAATCTCTTAGGTTTAGTAAAATGACTTCTTCAGTCTGCTGGAGATGCTGACTGGACATGCATGTTTATGCATTGTGAAAAAACAAATGTATATTGGGAAGAGATAATTATGTTTTTTAAGGGGATATGGTATGACAATTGTTCTTTAACTACATCAATACTACAAAAAATGAGTATTCCACTTCCCTTATATGTAAAAGTCAAACAAAAAAAAACTTCTGGAGTCTCCTGGCAGTAGCTAGAAAAGTTATTACAAAACACTGGAAATCTAACAGCAATACTATGTAAAACTGAAAAAGAAGTGATCAGAATTAAGATCTATAAATCATGCTTTTAACAGTTGGGATGACCTTGAAATATTGCTATTAAAATACCAATACTCTCAATGAGTTAACTGTATAAGACTACATTGATGACTCAGTGTATTCCTGACAATGTATAACAGTATGTGATGTTGAATTTCTTCCTGTTCATATATTGTAACTGTGTTAAATTAATACAAATTTTCTTTAAAAAAGTGTGCTACCTCTCTACTACTGAGAGAAACCTTTTTATCATCCTTCCACTGTACAGCTATTTAGTTCTACTCTTCAGACGACAAGCATAAGCCTATACAATCTGATGCTCAAAACATGTGAAAGAAACTAGAAGTGAAACAAATTAAAATTATCAACTTACTATGAAAACTGGTCTGGAAGAGGAAGGCTATCCTCTGTAATAATCGGGGACAAAGGCTGCAGGCATAATAACCACTCAGTAATTAAAACTTTCCCAATCTCCCAAGGCATTCTTCCCTGTGGCATAACTTACCCTGGTATTTAGCCTCGCATGTGAAAGACAAAAAAAAAAAAGCAAAAAAACAGACACATGAAAAGTATTTACTAAAGCAGGGGAAAGTAGACCGGTATAGCTGCTCTTCCAGATTCATTTATATGGCAAGCATATAACTTTCATATCTGGCAAGAGGAGACCATCCTTAGTAACATTCAAAGAGAGTTCAAAACAGTCCTCCTAGGTACTTTCCCTTATGACAACACACTGCAATAATGGCATTTTCAAAGGAAGATATTTATCTGTATAAAAATTCCAGCTTGTAGTGCATAGAAAAGATATTTAGGGAAGACAAAGTAGCTGCTACACCAACATCAAGAGCTGCATTCCAGAAAAAGGCTAATGTGGTGGGCAACGGCTGAGCCTTAAAAATGTATGGAAGAGCTCTACTGTGCCTTAAATAGCTAAAGAGAATATGTTCAGAAAACCATCTAGGAAGCGGGCGTTTTTGAGACTTTCCCCCCAATTTTTGTGAGGGGACAAAAGTTGCCTTACCTTACATGTAGAAATCGGTTTACCTTCAAAATTTTGATGGTCGGAACGTCAAACATACTTCCACAAACTCTTAACTGCGCCGCGCATTCTCAAATCCTCAAATGCTGATGTTCCAAGCTGCAAAATGTTGACCCTTTTTTGACTCATGTTAGTACTTGCTTGTAGGTGTGGTGCGGTTGGAAATGTCGACGTTCGATGTTTTTTGCCTTTGTGAAGTTTTGGCGGTATGGGTTTCATGGAAACGCTTCAGTGGTATGGACAATCAACTATGTACAGTCGACATTTTAAAGGTAAACCATAGAAATCACAGCTGACAATGCAAATCCATGCAAAGCAGATGGCATTCTCTGAGGATCTGACTCAGAGGATACCTTAATCACAAAAACATCAAATGTCCAAAGCAAGAAGGAAGGAAACCAAATCTAGGATGAATATAATTCCATTTAATAATCCATTTGTTCTGGTACCTCGGCAATTCACCTTCAGTGGAACAATTTTTAAATGTACTACATCCTATATATATAGTCACATCAATTAACTAATCAACATCAACTATAATTACATCTTCTTAAAGCACAAATACATTAAATATTTATTCAAATATAAAACAAGAAATTTTATCAAATGAATTGTTTAATCAAAACTGACTGTAAGCTGAAAAAACTGTAATAAACTTTATATATATGAAATGCTATTATATTAAAATACTGTCCAAATCTAAAGTACTATTATATTTATATTTTTATATTAAATCTTTTTATATTATTTAAAGTACAAATTTTGTAAACTAGCTAAATAAATATAATATAACTTTTAGTTAATGAAAACACAAACAGACAAAAGCAGACAAAGGCAGACAAAAGCAAGCAAAAACAAACAAAATAAACAAAAAAATATCAACCCATTCCACCATCTAGTGTGATAATTAAAAATTAACCTATTTTTATTTAGTATTTTAATATAATAGCATTTCATATATATAAAGCTTATTACAGTTTTTTCAGCTTACAGTCAGTTTTGATTAAACAATTCATTTGATAAAATTTCTCGTTTTATATTTGAATAAATATTTAATGTATTTGTGCTTTAAAAAGATGTAATTATAGTTAATTGATGTTGATTAGTTAATTGATGTGACTATATATATAGGATGTAGTACATTTAAAAATTGTTCCACTGAAGGCGAATTGCCGAGATACCAGAACGAATGGATTATTAAATGGAATTATATTCATCCTAGATTTGGTTTCCTTCCTTCTTTCTTTGGACATTTGATGTTTTTGTGATAAGAGTTTGGTTCTTGATTTGGTGTTTGTTCTATCGTTCAGAGGATACCTTAGACAGAAAGAAGAGATTAATACACAGTGATAACTCTGTCTTTATGAAAAAACAAACAAGGAAATCTGACAAACTCTGTATTCTACAATCCTAGTAAGAGATGCAACTGCCAGAAGAAAAAACGTCTTCAAAGAGAGAGATATATTTCAAATCTACACAAAAAGTTATGTTCTTACCATAACGTTCTATGTGAGTTGATCATCTCTCGCCTTTGTTCTTACACGTGGGTAAGCCGGCCGCTTTCCAAGCTCAAGATCTCTGAGCAGCTCAAGGCACATCCCCTATCCCATGATGCTCTCTAACCTCAGATCTAGTTTGCTGAATGCAGCAAGAAAAAATATGACTAACATGCTAACATATATCCACATATACATATATGTACAATTTGACCAACATTATCCTGGTTGGAGAAGGAAACTGGATAGACTAACCAGACCACCAGCCATACCCGTTCTTCTACAACTTTGAAAGGGGGAAGGTGGGAGGGAATGTAAGAACAAAGGCGAGATGAACAATTCACACAGAACGTTATGGTAAGGACATAACTTCTTAATGTGAAGTTGTTCAATCTCGCCGTTTGTTCTTACATGTGGGTAGCGTCCCAAGCACCCTAATCCTGGGTGACTCACGGGAGTACATTCCTGAGAACAGTGGAACCAAAGGAAGCCCTGTCCCTGGAGGCCCTGTCCACTTTGTAATGAGTGATAAACGTATGTGGTTTGGACCAAGTAGGAACTGCACAAATAGTAACCAAAGGCAAACGGGCTGCATGAGCCAAAGATGTAGACACAGCCCTGGTAGAATGTGCTTTCACACTATGCTCTAAAACCTGACTGGATGATGAGTATGTATATTTTATGCATGGGATAAGCATTTGGACAATGTAACTTTAGTAACAGGCAGCCCTTTTTTATTGTCCGCAAAAGAGACGAAGAGTTGTTCAGACTTCCTAAACTCCTTTGTTCTGTCCAAATAAAACCTCAGTTGTCTGTGAACATCAGGTTTATGTAATATATACTCCAATTTATTGGAATGGTGTCTGAAAAAGGTGGGTAGCTCAATAGATTGGTTCAAGTTGACTTCGGAGCAGACCTTAGGAAGAAAGGTGGGCTTTGTCCTACGGGACACACTGTCAGGATGAAAAACCAGGTACGGATGTTTGATTGAAAGAGCTTGCAGTTCCGAAACTCTACGAGCTGAGGTAACAGCCACCAAAAATATTGTTTTCAGGAAATAAACTTCAAGGGGCAAGAAGATGCAGGTTCAAAGGGAGGAAGCATAAGCTGAAACAGTACTAAATTTAAATTCCAGGGGGCAACTGGTTGTCTGACAGGTGGCCTAAGGTGAAGAGTCCCTTTCAGGAAGGCATTACATATTCTGTGCGAGATTAGGCTAGACCCTTCCAATCCCAGGTTGAAACTGGATAATGCAGCCAACTGAACTCTTACAGTGGCTGCTGCTGCTGCACCCTTGTGAAAAAGCATAGTGAGAAACTCCAGAACAGTATCAACTGAGCAATATATGGATCAATGTCATGTTGAGAGGCCCAACGCATAAAATGTTTCAATTTACTGTTGTATAATTTCCTGGTGGACACTTTGAGGAGATCAGGATATGCTGAACCTTGGAAGACAAATTGTATGACCTGGCTATGTTGGGAAGTGGAGCAGCTAAGCTGTTAATTTGAGGGACTGCAGAGAGGGGTGAAGAACTCCTGACAAGTGGGTCTGACACTGGGTCCAGAGACCAAGGTTCTTTCAGTAGAAATTGATAGAGGAAGGGGAACCATATCTGCAGAGGCCAAAAAGGGGCTATCAGAATAACAGTCCTTCCCAAGCTCTGCTTTCTGTAAAGACTTGAGTTGGAGAGAAGGCATAAAAGAGTCCCGAGAGCCAATCGTGCATGAATGAATCCCTTGGGCTGTCCTCCGGAGGGGGGTTCAGGGCAAAAGTAGCTTCTGCATTTGGTGTTCAGCGGGGATGCAAATAGGTTGCAGAAAGGCTGGCCCCATCTGCAGAAAATCATTTTCGCCACTTCTTGTTTCAGAGACCACTCGTGGGGCAACAGAATAGCTCTGCTCAGTTTGCCCGCTATCATGTTGGATTTCCCCGGGATGTGCGTTGCTATCAGAAAGCGCCCGGTGGATACAGCCCATTGCCAAATTCTCAAGGCTTCTTGGCATAAGGGGTAAGATCTGGTTCCCCCGTTTGTTGATGTACCAGACCACTGACATGTTGTCCGCCTGGACTGCAATCGTGTCCTGAGGCAGAGAATCGTGGAAGTGCTGCAACACTAAAAGCACTGCCCTTAACTCCAGAACGCTGATGTGCAAATGAGATTCCATCTCTGACCAGGTACCTTGGGCAGTCTTTCCCTGAAAAAGCCCCCCCCCACCCTATCAGGGAAGCATCCGTGGTCACCGTGGCTACCGGGGGGGAGAACAAATGGTCGACCTATCGTCACCTGATGACTGTTTAGCCACCAGAGAAGATCCTTCTTGCATGCTCCTGTGATTAGGATCTTGAAAGACACTGGGAGCGGTTGATAACACCACTGGGTGAAAAGCAACCATTGGAGTATCCGTATGTGCATCCATCCCAGGGGAACCGCTATGAGGGAGGCTGCCATGGTGCCTAAATGTTTTAGAACCTGAAAGGCAGGGACTCTCCTTTCTTTTAAAAAGCGGGACACCTGATTTCTTAGAGAGGTAACTCTTTCTTGAGGCAATCTGACCATTGTGGTGGTGGTGTCTAGATCTGCTCTGATAAAGGACATATGCTGCGATGGTAATAATGCAGATTTTTCGAAATTTATGGTTATCCCTAATCGAGAACAGAGACTGATCACATGGTCCCTGGAAAGAATAAGTTGATGTCTGATGGTGGCGGAGAGGAGCCAGTCGTCCAAGTACAGAAACACCTGGAATCCTAGCCATCTCACGTGAGCCATGACCACTGTCATGCATTTGATGAACACCCTGGGGGCTGAGGTGAGGCCAAAGGGCAGTGCTCGAAACTGATAGTGACTGGCTCCCCGCTGGAAACGCAAGTGATCTCTGGAAGGTCTGGCCATTTTGATGTGGTAGTACGCATCCTTGCGATCAAAGAGCACATCCAATCGTTGGTTCCCAGGAATGGGAGTACTGACTGAAGTGTGACCATCCAGAACTTTTCCTTCTTTACAAAAATGTTTAGCTGGCCGAGGTCTAAAATGAGTCTCCAGTGCCCTGTTTTCTTTGGAACTAAAAAGAATCTGGAGTAAGATCCGGATCCTACCTGGTCCGCCGGAACTGGCTGGATAACGCTTTTTTCTAGTAGCTTTTGGATTTCTATAGCTGCTTGACTCCGTAGACTGTGTGGGACATCTGGGAGTCTTGCTTTGACTGGCGGGGACTCTGAAAATGGAATGGTGTAACCTCTGGTAACTATGCTTTGTACCCAAGAATCTGATGTAATTTCTAGCCAGGCGTCCGGGTACAAGGCCAAGCGACCCCCGGCTGCCTCCAGAGTAGGACAGTCGGGCTTCCTTTCAGGAGCACAGAAAGGGTTTGCAGGGAGCTGCTCCCTGTCGCCCTGGTTTTGCGGACGCCTTCTGCCGCCAAAGCGGTATCTTCTATTATTGCCCCCTCCTCTGTCCCTGAATGGGGGTTCACTACGTGTGTTCTGGAAAGCTCCTTGGGACCTCAGGAACCACACTTTTCCACCTTTCTGACCTTTGGGGTATGGTCTGGTAGGGGTGGAAAAACAGACTCCTACGGCAGAGAGAGTCTTTCCTTCCTGCTCACACCTACTGAGAGTCTCCTTGACTTGTTGCTCAAACAAGGTCGAGCCATCAAATGTGGTGTTGACAAAGGAAGACTTGAAGGCTTCCGCAAAGAAGCATAAGCGCATCCAGGACAGTCTCTGCAGAGCTATCGCTGAACCTGCTGCTAGACTCGACCCATCGGCTGCATAAGAAATGAGCCGCATGGGCGAACTGACGATAGAATTCAGGGTAGAAAGCTGAGCTTAACCTTGTCCGAGACAGCCTCGTCTGTTATCCTTTAGAGCATCTCCAAGTTACTGTAGGAGATCTTGCTGAAGACGGGTAAAATGGGTTAAGTAGTTAAGTGATCTCATAGCAAACGTCGCAGAATTAAGATGCGTTTCCCGTACCTGTCCATAGTCCTAGAGTCTCTATTAGGAGGATGGACAGTAGTAGAGGTCTCCGACATCTCCTTCTTGGTGGCCGCCGCCACCACCATGGCATCAACAGGAACTCCTTTAGTGAAGTACAATCTGTCTGAAGGGGAAATCATAAATTTATTGGGCCTCTGAGGGACTGGCTCCACAGAATCAGGGGACTCCCACACTCTTCGAGCAAACAGATCCATAAGTTCGTCGAAGGGCGGAGTGACCTAGGAGGTGGAAGGCTGAGACCCAAAAACCTTCAGGAGCACAGACTCATCCTCAGTTGGGGTAATGGACTGCCAGTCACCCCTCCGTTTCAGTATTTCCAGGATGTTTGCGAAGGAGACCTCCTCCGAGGGGGACCATGAGGACCCTTCTGATTCCTCTAAGTCGGTGTCTGATGTCAAGGATTCCTGTGGGGAATCCAAATGCCTCCTCTTGCAAAGTCTCTTTCTGGGGACCTCATCAGTGGGAGCGTCTGGTGAGGTCTCAGTAGAGCAAGGTTCACCCAAAGGGGTTACCTGAGGCTCTGGGTCACGACGCTTAGTAGGGACCTGTGATGTAGAGGCAGAAAGCGGTATTTTAGGGGAGGAAGAGGAAAGACCTGATGAAGTGGGAGCCTTGGCAGACATTACCCTCCTCATGGCATCGAAAGCACCAGAGTCTCGGCCCAACGACCCCGCCTGTTCCGAGGAAGAAGGTGGTTTCCATGGTGCCGAGGCCATGGGCTCCGAACCAGAGGACTGAGCCGAACTCATCTGCGCCGAAGCCCCGAGAGGAAGGGTCTGAACTGACGCGTCGGTTCGACTCTCCCTCCCAGAACAGACGAGAGAGCGTCGGCTCAGAGCCTCTTCGCATGGCACCGAAGAGGTCAGGGTGGACAGAGCCGAAGTCACTGGGACAGTACTCAGTTCCGAGGGATCCACAATCATCAGATCTTCCACCTCTGGCTTCGAAGGCCTAGGTAAGGTCGGAGGAGGTGTAGGTACAGGCAAAGGAGTTGTAGGAGGAATTGAACCCAGTTGGGACAGGACAGAGTAATTTAGCCAATGCCGGGTTCTCTAAGAGCCTCTGCACCACACTATCCACATCGATGTCTGAAAGGGTCCTAGAAGAACAGGTCAAACAGGCCATGGACCGAAGAATTGGAGACTTCAATACCTCTGACACCGGCTTCAGTTCAGAAGGTTGGCTCAAACATCGGTTCGGCGCATGACTCCGATGACTTGGGAACCGGCGACTGCACCTTAAGAGAGGAATTGGTTCCGAGGACACCCGCGAGGACTTAGACCCTTTTGAAGACTTGGAAGTCTGGTCAGCCTTATCCAAGGCTTCCTGAAATTCAGGTTTTAACAGTCCTCTGTCTATAAGTTTTCTTCTTTTCAGCAAAACTCTGCCACTAAAAGAGTGGCAGATGGAACAATCCTCTTGTAAGTGCAGTGGTCCTAAACAATAAACACAGGACACATGATTGTCCATAATAGACATTTTCTGCCCACAGTCACACCTCTTGAAGCCTGACTTCTGTCTCTCTTTTTGGTCAGACATGCTAGCACTGCTATAAGACACAACAAAAGCGGAACTATAAGCAGTCCTAAGGATAAACCTACATCTACAATTACACTATCTGCAAATAACTGCAACTACCAAAAACTATACAGTGAAGACACGCTATATAAATGGAACTATAAGCAGTCCTACAAAAAAAAAAAAATATATATATATATATATATATATATATATATATATATATATATATATATATATATATATACACACACACACATACACACACACACATACAAACAATCCCTAAAAAAACAGGATGCAGCTAAATAAAACTATACTACAGAGAGGGATAGGGAAGAAGTTGACAGAGCTCTGTTCAACTATAAAGGGGACGCACAGGAGTGCCTAAACGAAAAAAAGGGCAAGGCCCAAGAGCAACCACTCTACTAAAAAACAATTAACTTAACCAACAAATGGGACACAGCCTAAAAAGGACTAACAGAGAAAGTCTTTATCAAAGGTGAACAAACTCACACACTCTGACAATCCAAAAATACAAAGATAGGGAAAAAAAAAAAAACAAGTAACTATACTGGCCTGAGCTCTCTGGAGAACTTGTGATCCATTGCAGCGGCAAACCAGATCTGAGGTTAGTCAGACAGCATCATGGGATACAGGCTGTGCCTCCAGCTGCTCAAAGATCTTGAGCTTAGAAAGCGTCTGGCTCGGTACCCACGTGTAAGAACAAACGGCGAGATTGAACGTCACATCTAAACAGTTTCAGAGGGAGCCCATGGTTAATTTCTCTAGCATGTAGCTATGTTCAGTGGACATTCTGGGTCCCTAAACAAAGGGCTCAAACAAGAAACTGCCTTTAAGAAAGGTTTTATAGACTTTTAATGGGGTCAGGGAATTAGAATCTAGGCCCCCATGGACACTGAATAGGGTAGCTAAATTGACTTTAATGGAAGACAACTAACACCAGAACCAAACATATGTACAAAGTAATCTAGAATAGCAGGAAAAGGAGCTGAGAATGGCTCTAATTATTTTGCAGTGGTTTAAACTGAGAAGAAGGCTAATTTGTATTTATATGATTTTCTTGTTTTTTACTTCAGAGATGACAATCACCCACTCAGAAAGGAAAGCTTATTAGCCTCTACTGAAAATGGAGAAGCCAAGCAGTTACACGCATGCAACTGAAAAATCTAGCTTCGTCATTCTCAAGAGATGTGCAAGAAGTGCTCATGACGATTTTAAGAGCAGGGTCGTCTCCAGAATGTAAGGCAGACAACACAGGAGAAACTACACTTGCTATGGCCAATATGGAGCTACAGAAATCATTTTTTTTTTTATTTATGAAGTTTTGCTTTCTGAATGAACGTAGTCATCACAGGAAATGGAATGAAGTGCAAATAAGTGAAGTAGGCCACTCATAAGGGAAATTTTCCATTTGATGATCAGAAAGTCATTGTTCTTCATAGCCCGTTTTCAGACTCCCACAGCCTCCCTGCACAGGAGATAAAACCTTATTCCTCCCCCTTTTCTGCCAACTGATATGCTGTTAGACAACATGGTGATAACTACCGCATGGTCTTATCTCCAATATATTTATGTGAAATTTTGGAAAATGCTACATACCGTGAACCACCCACATACTGAAATGCCCCCCCCCCCACCTTTATTTAGGGCTTACATGTCTCAGGTAAATGTAACTAACAGAATAGGAAAGTGAAAAGGATTGCTGGAGTAACTGGCAAGATATCCAGCCACAACAGCAAGCAATGACTGCAAGTTTTACACATGCAGATCTAGTGAGAAAGAGGATCCACAATGTACTATTAAGGTCTGCTGCAAAATTTTCATATGGTAACTGACATAACCAGCCATAGGAAGAGATGCCACAGCACCTTAAAACATCAATAAACTAAAGCATTCCATAGTGTAATCAGGGATGACACCTTAATTTAGAGAATGGATTCTGTTCAAGGAAAGGTCTTTCCTAAATAATTTGGCTTCCAGGTTGCTGTTGATAAAAACAAACACCTCTGAGGGCATCAACGGTCACTTTGAGAATAACAGCAAATAATGCAAAGAGTGGAATAATGCTGTCAGATCCTCCCATGCTATTACTAAATCTTGTCTAGAGGGAGAATACAGAAGTGAGTAATCAGGCAAGGGAAAACCTTGGCTGCCTGTAGCCTCTGGTGAACTGCTACCTTAGACAAGTATTTGGTGGACATACTGAGAAAGTACAGTTGTGTAAAATCATACCCAAACAGTAGATGTCCTTCTCCACACTGTCGCAGGTTTCATGACCTATGGGATCTCCTGCAAAG
Organism: Protopterus annectens; assembly: GCF_019279795.1. Lineage (NCBI taxonomy): Eukaryota > Metazoa > Chordata > Ceratodontiformes > Protopteridae > Protopterus > Protopterus annectens. Next base: position 1,522,321,256 of record NC_056744.1, read on the forward strand.
GACAGCCGTACACATGGCCAGTATACCAAAGCATTCAATTCTCACAGTGCTGTCTGTCAGATATATGCTTGCCATGTCAGCGTAGGGCATAAAGGTGACATATGGACACTCAAACTCAGAACTGAAGTGCCCCAGGAAAAAGAAGATCATGTACATACAGGGGGAAAGGAGATGTCTAAGGAGAAGAGCAAAGAATCCTCAGGCAGGCAAATGTTTCCAAAAGAAAAAGGGAAGAAAAGGGGGCAGGAGGGAGGGACTGAATACTGCAACAGTGAAGAGAAAAATAAGTTATGTACTCACCATAACATTCCATCTGAGTAGGTAACTTCATTTGTCTGCAACCTGTGGGTATCAGATCTGTCCTCAGATCTGGGCCGGCAGCTTTCCAAGCTAAAAGGTCCGAGCTTTCAGCTCCTCCCCTTACCCATAATGCCCTGCTACCTCCCTCCAGTCCTTGGATAGAGTTTGCCTATTAAAAAAAAAAAACACACACACTAAATAAAATCACCATGGAATAGGTCAGGGGGAAGGAGGGGGGGGGGGGCGGGTGCAGACAAATAAGTTACCTACTCAGATGGAACGTTAGGGTGAGTACATAACTTCTTTATCTGAAGTAGTTAACTTCATCTGATCAGCAACCTGTGGGACAGAGTCCCCAGCTACCTAAAAACCTTGGCCGGTCCTCAAGGAAGGATATTCCGGAGCACTGCGGAGCCAAACTATGCCCTACTCCTGGATATCAGATCCAACTTATAATGAGAAATGAAGGTATGAGAGGAGGACCAAGTAGCCGCTGAGCAGATATCGTCTAGAGGGACTCTCGACCAGAATGCTGCAGAAGTAGCCACAGAACGTGTAGAATGGGCATGGACTCCTAAGGGTTCAGGCTGGCCGCAGGCTAAACAAGTGTGCACAATGCATTGGGATATCCATCTGGCTAAGGTGACTTTCGTAATAGACTTTCCCATGGATGACTTAGCAAAAGACACAAAAAGTTGATCCAATTTTCGAGTAGTGGCTGTCCTATGCAAGTAAAATCGCAACTGTCTGTGCACATCCAATAGGTGTAATCTGTATTTCCCCTTTGTTCTGAAAGTTGGGGAAGAACACAGGCAAATTAATGGATTGCTTGATATTGGATTCGGAGACCACCTTAGGCAAGAAGGAAGGATTAGTCCTGAGAGACCCTCTGTCCTTAAGGAAAACCAGATACGGGGGTTTCATGCAAAGGGCTTGAAGCTCAGATACTCTCCTGGCCGAAGTAATAGCAATTAGGAAGGCCGTTTTCCAAGATAAGAACTTTAACTGAACTGACGCAGCCGGTTCAAAGGGTTTGCCAGTCAATGCCTGAAGAACCAAGTCACATGGTGGAACCGCATTCTTGACCGGAGGTTTCAACAAAAATGTGCCCTTCAAAAAGGTTTTACATATCTTAGCAGATGCTAAGGGACCAAGGTTATCCCCTATGTGGAAATGGGAAATCGCTGCCATTTGGACTTTGACTGTAGAAGCACTAACTCCTTGGTAAAAGAAGAAAAAAATATGGAAACAAGTGTTGAAAACAGCAAAACTCAGCCAAAAAACACTTTGAGGAAATAAGGCTGCAGATTGTAGTTCGTAGAGATTTAATGAGGCACACAAAAGTACATAAACGCTTTACACTCTCCACACTGCGTTTTCGTTTCCCTTTTGACTTCTTCAGACAACATGAACAGTCCTCAAAGCTAAACACTTAAATACTCAAAACCCTATACCAATCACACAATTAAAAAATCAATTAATTAGATACAAGTGTTTGCTTTAGAAATTTTGGTCAACACAAAGTTCAGGCTGGCAAAAGAGAATAACATATACAAAAAACTTTTTACCAACCTAGTATGTCTCCATTTATAAAATGCTGACCAGCAACCCTATCCAAATCATACGAAACATGAAAGTATGTATGGACTACATTTGATACTACAAAGTCTTAAATTGAACTAAAAACAGCATTAAAGTTAAAAAATCATATTAAAATTTTTAATGCTTTAGCGCCATCAAGTGGAAGAAACCTAAAAACATATATAAATTTCATGTATTTCAATTTAATAAGTCACTAAATAACATAAATGGTTAAATAACACTCTATGACACAATTATAAAACTTTATATCAAACTTTTTATAAGAGAATTTTTTGAAGGATGAATTTAAAAATATTTATGTTAGAAAATATCTATATAAAAACGTTTATTAATATTAAATGTTACACTATAAACCCCTAAAGCTTAGCCACCCTCATTTTCAATACTGGGGCTATAGAGATAACATCGTTTAGGCCTGGAAGCTTATTTGCCTCTAAACTTAATTGCCATAATAACTCCTTATACTCTATAGATGTCTCCCATTGGCCTCCCCTGATGTCCTTTTCTACTACCTCCAGAACAAAAAAGTTATATGATGCTGAAGGGCAATCCATTTTATGTCTATACAATGCATTTTTAAAGTTGTTAGTTCTAATTTCATAATAATGTTCATAAATCCTATTCTTTAATTTCCTTTCAGATTTTCCAACATAAAATGCCTCACATACTTTGCATAGGGCAATATAAATTATCCCATTTGTATCATAGTTAGAAAAGTTCTTACTCTCAATTAAAATATCCCTACTTTTAATATAAATTGCATTTTTTACACAAATATGTGTGCATTGAGAACACTTTCCACATTTATAAGTCCCAACTTTGGTTCTCTTGTTCCTAATCAATCCATTATTTCTTTCAAGAATGGATTTCAGATTCCTGCCTTTATGATAGGTACATCTCAATGGTTCCACAAAAAGGTGGCTAAGATCAGATAACTCACCAAATTTCATCCATTCTTCCTCCAGAATTTTTCTAATCTGAATGGCCTGTCCACAATAATCTACTATAAAATTATTTTCTCCTTCAAAATTATTCAAGGTATTCTTGAATCTTTCCAACGACTTTCTTCTACCTAGAATGGGTTCAAATCTCCCCATTCTATCCTCCCTAACTTCCTTCTCAATATTTTTAACCAGTACCGGTGGGTACCCTCTTTCAATGAACATTTTATACAGTGTGTCACAGTCTTCATTAAAATCTAATTCCCTAGACGTCATTCTACTTGCTCTTACATACTGCCCCTTCACAATCCCTTTCTTCTGATGGTAGGGGTGTGCACTCCCATAAGACAAGTAGGAATTGGAATAAGTTTTCTTTCTATGTACCTTAGAAAAAAATCCATTTTCACTTTTACCCACATGGATGTCCAAAAATTTTAAATCATTCCTATCACCTTGAAATGTAAATTTTAAAAAACTAGTCGATTCTGAAATGTATTTAAAAAATACTTGGAAGTCATTGACCGTACCGGTCCATAAAAAGCACATGTCATCAAGAAAACGCTTATATAACTTCCAGCATGAGCTAAACTTCGAATTAATAATAAATTTATTTTCCCAAGCTGAAAGTATTATATTCGCATAGGTAGGGGCGCATCTAGCACCCATTGCCACACCCTGAATTTGTTTAAAAAATTCACCTTCAAAATGGATAAAATTATTAGAAAGCACTACATCCATAAGAGTAAGGATCAGATAAAATTCATTGTTGTCAAACTTCCCATAATTTATCAAAGCCTCTTCAAACCATTTCATTCCTTCGTCATGAGGTATGGATGAGAACAAGTCAATAATGTCGATTGTAAAAAAAAAAATAATATCTTTGTCAAAAACCTCTTGAGAGAGTTGTTGCAGTAATTCCCATGAATCTTTCACAACTCCATTACCTGTAGTAGAAAGTACTTTTAGTTTTGTATCCAGCCATTTTGCTATTGGTGCTGTGACTGAATTCTCCGAAGCCACTATTGGTCGCATAGGTGGGCTTACTATGTTTTTATGCACCTTGGGTACACCAAACATGGTCGGGACCTTGGGTTTTTCTACATGTAAATACTGGAATGTTTGTACATCAATCGAGCCTTCTAATAATAAATCATTAAGTACTAAATAAACTTTTTTATTCCCTATATTAATCTCATTTAAAGAGGCTCTGAGGTACCTTTCTTCATTATCCAATATTTGCATCATCTTTTCTTCATAAAACAAATGATCCATCACAACCGTCCCTCCCCCTTTATCAGGTTTAGAAATTCTAATGGTATTATCATTACTTAAATTATTCAATAAAGTATTCTCTTCCTTGGATAGGTTAAATGCTATTTTATTCCTCCCAAGCTCATTCCTTATCCTTTTTTCCATTAGTGTTTCAAAATTTTTCAGTTGGGGGTGCAAAGGAGGGTTAAAGGTACTTCGTCTCCTAAATGTTTCACATCCAGATTTATTTAGATTCTGTCCTTGGTATAATCTTACATATCTTAGCGGATGCTAAGGGACCAAGGTTATCCCCTATGTGGAAATGGGAAATCACTGCCATTTGGACTTTGACTGTAGAAGCACTAACTCCTTGGTAAAAGATATGGGACAGGAATTCAAGAACCGTTGGAATGGGAGCAGTAAAAGGGTCTAAATCCTTATTTTTGGCCCAGATAGAAAAACGCTTCCATTTACTTTTATAGATCTTCCTGGTAGAAGGTTTATGCGCTGCCACCAGAATAGATTTTACGGGAGACAAGACACCAGGAGTCCTTGCTATTAGTGGAACTGGATCAACCAAGCCGTGAGTTGGAGGTCGTCCAGGTTTGGGGGTTGTAATCCCGCAGTATGGGAGATCAGATCCGGAATGGGATCCAAGATCCAAGGAGGAACTACACTGTGAGACCGCAGGTAGGAGAACCAGATCTGGCAAGGCCAAAATGGGGCTATAAGGATTATCTTGCTCCCCAACCGATGAGCTTTCTGCAGAAATTTCGTCATTAGCGGAAGAGGAGGGTAAGCATAAAGGAGACCGGGGGACCAAGCATGAACCTGAGAAGTCTCTGGGGCTCTCCCCTGTTGGAGGAATTAGAGCGAAAATCTCGCTGCATTTTGTGTTTGACGGGAAAGCGAAAAGATCGCAGCAAGGAAGACCCCACCCGAGGAAGATCCGACAGGCTACTGATGGGTTCAGAGACCACTCGTAAGGTGTGAGGATCGAGCGACTCAGCTTGTCCGCTAGAATGTTGGACCGACCCGGAATATGCATTGCTACCAGAAAGCGGTTGGTGGAAATCATCCAGTCCCAAACTCTCATAGCCTCTCGACAAAGAGGGTAAGATCTGGTTCCTCCATGTTTGTTGATGTACCAGACTGCAGCCATGTTGTCTGTCTGAATTGCAATAGTCCCCAGAGGAAGAAGGTCTTGAAGGGCTTGCAACGCCAGAAGCATAGCCCTCATCTCCAGGACATTGATATGCAGAATGGTCTCTAAGGGGTTTCACGTCCCTTGGACGGTTCTGCCCACAGAATGCTCCCCCCACCCGAGGCGAGAAGAGTCTGTGGTCAGCGTGGCTTGGGGTTGAGGCATCACAAACTGTCTCCCTTCCCACAGCTCTCAGGAGTGAAGCCACCAAAGAAGGGAGTTCCTGCAAACACTGCTCAGGGGAACCGGAGACTCCAGTGGGTGAAGTAGGAGAGACCACTGAACCTGAAGAGTCCACTGAAGGACCCACATGTGCAATCGTGCTAGAGGTGAAAGGCCAATGGCTGCCACCATGGAGCCCAGAGCTCTCAGGACTAATTCTGTTAGGAGCGCCATTACATGAAGTGACAAGTTGCGCAACCTGAAAATTTATAGTAATGCCTAGATGCTGGGCCAAGGCTAGGGAATAAACCCTGGTAGAGCAAAACAGATGCCTGGTGGGGGCGTTGAGGAGCCAGTCGTCCAGGTATGGAAAAACCTGAATTCCCTGAAGTCTCAAGTGGGCTGCTACAACTGCCATGACCTTGGTGAACACCCTGGGGGCTGTGGTGAGGCTGAATGGAAGAACCCTGAACTGAAAATGGCTGGCTCCTAGCCGAAATCGGAGAAACCTCCTGGACCGCCTGTCCATGAGAATGTGGTAGTACGCATCCTTGAGGTCTATAGAGCACATCCAGTCGTTCTCCTGTAAGAGAGGGAGAATAGATTGCAGAGTGACCATCCGAAATTTTTCTTTGGCAACGAACAGATTTAGAGATAACAGGTCCAGAATTGGCCTTAGGTCCCCCATCCTTTTTGGCACCAAAAAGAACCTGGAGTAATTGCCCAATCCGGATTGCTCTGGGGGGACCTGCTGGATGGCTCTTTTTTCTAACAACTTCGATATTTCTGAAGCTGCCGCCTCCCTTTGATTGGATGGAACATCAGGAAGATGCTTTGTTAGAGGGGAAAGATATAGAAAAGGAATAGTGTAACCTCTGGATATTATTCGGAGCACCCAGCGATCTGTACTGATGGACTTCCAACTTTGTAGGTGCTCCGAAAAACACCCCCCCCCCGACTGCCTCCAGAGAGGGACAGCCGGGCAAGCCCTCGGGGCTGTTGCGCGGGCCGGTCTGAGAAAGGTTCTCTAGACCCGAAATTCTTCAGCCCCCCCCTCTGGCCTCTGGGCCAGCGTCCAACTTCTCCTCCTCTGCCACTGAAGGACAAAGGATCCAGAGCGGGACGGGACTGCTGGGACTTCCGGAACCACATCTTCTTCTGTCCTCTCTGGTTCCTTGAGAAGGACCTTTGAGGATTAGAGAAGCAGATCCCGATGGCAGACAGCGTCTTCTCGTCTTTCTCGTGCTGGAGCAGTGTGTCACGGACGGCTTTCCAAATAGCATAGAACCGTCAAAGGAAGTGTTCGCGAAGGATGCCTTAAAGGGTTCCGCAAAGTCTCAAAGGCGGAGCCAGGCATGGCACTGCAAGGCGACCCCTGCTCTGCTGGCTCTAGCCGCTCCCTCCGTGGCATGGGAGAGGAGCCACATGGAAGTGTCAGAAATTGACTTTAGAGTGGCCATGCGAGCCGAGAAGGTCCGTTTGTCCTCGGCTGCCATGGACTCTGGGGGGGCTCTGGCGTATTCTTTTATCAGATCCCGCTGGAGCCTGACTACATGTGCCAGGTAATTCAGCACCCTTATGGAAAAGGCAGCTGAAGCAAACATCCGCTTTCCAATGGGGTCCATCGTCCGAGATTCTTGGGAGGATGGACCGAGGAACTTTCCTGTGCTAGTTCCTTCTTAGTGGTGGCCGCCACCACCATGGCATCAACTGGGGAACCTTTATTCCACACCTGTCTGTCGGGGGGGGGGCTGAGAATTTGGTCTGGCCTTCCAGGGATTGGCTCCATGGTGTCCAAGCCCTGGTAGTAATCAAGTCTACTAGGGGATCAGCCGGGGAGGGCACCCAAGAGGTAGACAGGCCTGCGTCAAACGCCTCCAGAAACACAGACTCATCGGAGGAAGGCTTTTGGGCAGACCACCCTCCTCTGATACGTAGCATCTCCATAATGTCTCCAAAGGAGACGTCTTCATGGGGTGACCTTGGGGAACCTTCCCCTAAGTCCGTGTCCTCAGTGAGGGACTCAGGGGAGTTCAGGTGCCTCCTTTTGCACTTTTGTTTGAGGGACCTCCTCGGCGGGACTGTCCTAGGAGGGCTCACCAACGAGGTCCTGTTTCTCTACGGGAACCAACTGGAGCGCCAACGCAGGCTGTCCCAGGGGCCGGACGATGGAAGATAGGCTCAAATGTGCAGGGTCGACGGGTGGATCTGTAGCCCGGACCGGGGATCTGGAAGACCTCGACAGAAATCTCTCCACTACATCAACGTCAAAAGCCGAGGGCGAGCCACTATCCCCTGGCTCCGACAGGAGCCCCCTCGGCTCTGACACAAGGACCGGTGTCAGAGTCGAAGCGGTCAGACACGAAAGGGAAGTGTGCTCCGACCGAAACGGAGCCAAAGACACACTCACCCCTGCAGATCCAATGCTCGGCTCTCAGGCCCGAGAGCTCGGATCCGACATGCTCGAGGGTATGGTCGGCATCGAAGTAGCCACCACTGCCGTCGCCAACGAATCCCCGGGTCCAAGACAGCTCGGATCCAAAGACTCCGAAACCAGACAGAGAATCGGAGAAGGAGCAATTAGGGCAAAGAAAGGGGCTGAGCTCCCCCTGGAGGGGGGGGGGCAGTAGCACCCCCATCTGCATCTGAGCCTGCAAGAATCGACGCATCATCCGGTCCAAATCAGCATCAGACATGCTTCTGGTTGATCTGGAAGAGGTCGAAGCGGGCCAGGAAGGCCGCCTTGATAACCTCGAAGGAGACCGGTACTCCTTCTCTGGCTCCAGAGAAAAGCGGGGGGAATGGAGCCGAAAGGGAGAAGATCCGGAGACCCTCCTGGGAGGGCTAACTACCTTAGCCGGCGGAGCAGAGGAATGAGACTCTGCCCGCCTGTCATGGCTTTTATGCCTGTCTTTGCCCCTGTGCCTCTTCTCTTTAGAGGAAGAGTCCCCCTCTCCCTGAGACACAGAGGGAGGTTGAGTCCCAGTCAGGGGAGGGGGAACTGCGGGCAGGACAGCCGCGGCTGGTGCCTTAGAGGGAGAAGAGGAAGAAGACTCCGCAAGCAAAAGCCCTGCTAGGATTAACTTATTCCTCCTATCCCTAATAGACCGGGGGTTGAAGGCCGTGCACACCTGGCAGCCAAAAGAAAGGTGGGCAACCCCTAGGCAAAGAACGCACTGAGTGTGGCCATCTGCTGGGGACAGCTTATGACCACACTCGGTGCATTTTGAGAAAATGGCCTTAGGCCCTTCAGCCATCACACACACACACACACACACACACACAGTAAAGGGGAGGGAAAAAAAAATAATTTACACAATAAATTTACCTCAACAAAGTCTAGAAAAGTATAACAGACAACTAAGGGCCTACTACACTCATACAACACACAAAAATATAGGTAAAGTAGGTTTTTAAAGATTTTTTAAAGTTCGAAGACTCTCACCCAACACCAAGAGCTCGTTGCTTGAAGCTGTCAGAAGCCGTGGCAAATGAGATCGGAGGACTGGAGGGAGGTAAGCAGGACATTATGGGTAAGGGGAGGAGCTGAGAGCTCGGACCTTTTAGCTTGGAAAGGATCCATCCGAGGATGGATCCAATACCCACAGGTTACTGATCAAATGAAGTTAACTACTTTAGATTGATATTTACTGTTATGGTAAGATTGTACACAAAAAGAGTTATGTACGTACCATAACTTGACATCTGTGTTATCCTATGTCATTATTTATCACTGTAGGATCTTGGATCAGACATCAGATCCAAGTCAGCAACATTCAACAGACAGAGCCAAGGCTCGAGCTCCTCCTTTTCCCATAATGCTTGGCTGCCCTCTAACCCTCAGATCAAGTTTGCCAACATATCCCTAAAAGCTACTCCTACAAAAATGAGAGAGGAAAGAGTGTGGACCCCAAAACAACCCAACTTCCTCCAAGACCCAACAAGGTAGGGGGATGGCCAAAGGGAAATATGATGAATAATGAATCAGGATAACAAGATGCCAAGCTATGAAGTACAAAACTCTTTATCTGATGTTAGCCATGTCATTATTCATCACTGTAGGGTCAGAGACCCCAGCTACCATTTATCCTGAGAGATCTCAAGGAAGGACATGCCAGCCAAAAAAAGTCCTGCTCCTGGAAATCAAGTCCTTTATTCTTTATATGGGATATAAAGGTGTGCGGGTTAGACCAAGTGGCAGCAGCACAAATGTCATCAGTAGAGTGCCTGGCCAAGAACACTGAGGAAGTATCCATGGAGCTCATCAAATGAGCCCTGCTTCAAGTTTCCTATTGTTGTAGACTGTAGAGATGCAGCTAGAAATCCATCTAGAAACAGTCACCTTAGAAACTGGGAGACCATGTCTATTAGGAGATAAAGCCACAAAAAGCTGGTCTGACTTGTGAAATCTTTTGGTCTTGTGTAGATAGAAACTAAGTTGCCTGTGTACATCTAAGGTATACAGAACGTGCTCTTCTTTATGGGAATAATTAGGGAAGAACACTTGCAACTGAATACATTGGTTAAGATTGGATTCAGACGCAACCTTGGGCAAGAAAGAGGGATTCATCCTACGAGATACTCTGTCTTTGTGAAATATCATGTACAGAAAAAAATGGAGAGCCTGCAATTCAGAAACCCTCCTAGCCGAAGTTATGGCAACAAGGAAGGCCGTTTTTCATGAAAAGAATTTAAGATCGCATGAACTAGCAAGCTTGAAAGGACTCCCAGTCAGACACTGCAGCACTAGTGTTAAGTCCCAAGGAGGCAAGGGATCCTTAACAGTTGGTCTTAGAAGAAAAAAACCTTTTCATGAATGCCTTGAAAAACCAGGAAGAAAACACAGACTCACTGCTCTCAAGAAAATTAGAAACTGCCACAAACTGAAGCTTAATAGTAGAGAAACTTGCTCCTAGTTGGAAAAGAGAGGACAAAAACAAAAGGATATCTGGAAAAGAGGCAGAAAAGGGGTCCAGATTCCTGCTCTTAGCCCAGATAGAAAACCTTATCCACTTACTACTATAAACCTTTCTGGAGGAAGGCTTCGGAACGCTACAATAATATGCTTAATGGGGGATGCCAGCCTGGACTGTTTCAAGATCACTGGAACTGAAGAAACTATGCGGTTAGACGAAGGGTCCAAAGATTTGGAAGAGGAAGCCCCGAAGGATGGGAGATCAAATCCCAAAGACGATCCAGTACCCAGGAAGGACACTTGAAATGAGACCAGATGAAGGGAAACCAAGGGCGATGTCAGAAAGGCCCAATGAGGATCAGGGATGCCCTAAGGCAATATGCTCTTTCTGTAAACCTTGGGAATTACAGGGACAGGAGGACAAGCATAAAGGACATCAGAGAGGCCAATCTTGGACTAGAGCATCCCTCGGTGAATCCCCAGGAGGGGGGGATCAGGGCAAAGTACATGCTGCACTTGTGGTTGGTTGGGGAGACAAACAGGCTGCAGCATGGCTGACCCCAAGTCAAAAATCGGCTTCACCACCCTGGGATTGAGGAAGCACTCATGATAACTCAAAATGGATCTGCTGAGTTTGTCAGCTAAACTGAAATCCACGGGAACTTGCATGGCAAGGAGAAAGTGCCTGGAGGACATCACCCATTCCCATATTCTCATGGCCTCTCTGCACAACGGGTGAGATTGTGTTCCCACCAGACCACAGTCATATTGTCCATCTGGACTGCAAGTGTCCCCAGAGGGAGGCAGTCCTGAAAGGTTTGCAATGTTAGAAGAACTACTCTCATCTCTAGTCTGTTTATGTGCAACTTTGTCTCTACGGGGGAACCACATGCCTTGGTCAGTTCTCCTTTGGAAATGCCCCCACCCCAGCAGCGAAGCATCTGTGGTCACCATGGCCTAGGGCAGAACAGAAAAGGGCCTGCCTAGGAGGAGATGCTCAGAATGAAGCCACCAAAGAAGGTATCGTCTGCAAACAGGCAGCAACTTTATGGACATGGACATTGGTTGTGACAGAGCAGACCATTAAACCACTAGAGTCCACTGTAAAACTCGCATATAATACCTTGCTAGGGGAACCAGCTGAATGGCCACAGCCATGGATCCAAGGATTCGAAGAATCAAGTGAAAACTGGGGGATGCAACAGGTCTAGGATTTGCATGCCCTGCTCCAGGATCAACTAAGCCCTGCAGAGAGGCAAAGCTGCAATCTCCGAGACGGAGTCTAGTTGGACTCTGATGAACTTCAATTGTTGGGTGGGGACCAGATTCGATTTTGAAAGACTGACAGAAATCTCCAACTGATTGAAAAGGGACAGGGCAAAATGGGTTGCTTGTAATAGTTGATGCCTCGAAGGTGCTGTGAGGAGCCAATCTCTGAGGTATGAAAAGACCTGGAATCCCTGCAGCTGCAGGTGAGTCACTACCACTGCCATATATTTCATCAACACCTATAGCGCTGTGGTGAGACCAAAGGGTAGGGCTCCAAACTGGTAGCGATCGGCTCCTAACCAAAAGTGAAGATGTCTCCTGGAATGCTTGTCCATCTTGATGTGATAGTAGGTATCCTAGAGATCCACAGAGCACATCCAATCATCCTTGCATAAGAGGCAGAATGGGCTATCAGTGACCATCCAGAACTTGGACTTTTTGACTGATAGATTGAGCTTGCTGAGATCCAAAATAGGATACAGGTCCCCCATCTTTTTTCGCACTAAAAAGAAGTGAGAATAAGTACCAGATCCTCTTTGTCCTGCTGGGACCTCTTGGATGGCTCTTCTTTTGAAGAAGTTGTTGAACTTCCTCAAAGGCCAACTCCCTCTGACTGGGTGGAACATCAGGCAGGTAACTACGAAAGGGAGGGGGTTCCAAACAGGGAATTAAATAACCCCTGGAAATTATGTTCAACAGCCACTGATCGGAAGAAATATCTGCCCAGGCTAGTGAGTGAAGGGAAATGTGACCCTTGACTGCCACCAGGGTACAGCAGTTGGGCAATGCTTCAGGAACGCTGACACAGCTGCTCAAAAAACGGTTCCACCGAGCCCTGATTATGCGGACCCCCTCCTGCCTCTAAGGTGGTGACGGCCATTAAAACCTCTCCCCTGGCCTCTGGAAGAGAAGTCACCAGGAGTGTCCTGGAATGGAAACTGCAGCTTCCGGAAACATCTTTCTAGTTCCTCAGTGGGTCTGGGAGAAGGACCTCTGGGGAGTAGAAAGACTGATCCCGACTACAGACAAAGTCTTCCCTTCTTGCTCACTACTGGTCAAAGTGTCCTTCATGGAAAGTCCAAAGAGGGTGGACCCATCAAAAGGGGTGTTGATAAGACACTTTGAAGGGTTCTGCAAACCCACAAACATAACTAAGCATGACGCTGTACAGCTATGCCATACCTGCTGTTCGACAGGTAGCTTCTGCAGCATTGGAAATTAGCCTCATCGAGGAACTGGCGAGAGACGTCAGAATCAAAAGCTTGATGCAACTTTTTAAAGTCCTCCACTGCCAATAAATCTGTAAAGGAAGTGGAGAGCTCATGGATCAAGTCCCTTTGGAGGCGGGTAAAATGTACCACGTAATTATCTGCTCTCAGTCCAAAGGTAACTGAGGCATACACACGCTTCCCATGATGGTCCATCAACCGGGACTCCCTGTTCGGGGATGAACAGTGGAGTTCTGCTCTGCTAGTCCCTTTTTAGTGGCAGCGGCAACCACGATGGCATCGACTGGAATTCTTTTGCTCCATAAGAGGCAGTCCACAGGGGGGCTAATTAGCTCCACAGTACTGGGCTCCTTCCAGGGCCTGCCGGTAATGAGACCCACTACCTCTTCAGCGGAGAGAGACACCCAGGAAATATATGGGGTGGTCCCAAAAGCCTTCAGAAAAACAGACTCCTATACAGATAGGGGTTGGGGAGACCATCCACCCTTCTACTTCAGGATCTCAAGGATGTCCCCAAAGGAGAGATCTTCGGGAGGAGATCTGGGGGACCCGTCTACTTTATCAAGGTCCGTGTTCTCAGTGAGGGACTCCACAGGGAAGTCCAAGTGCCTCCTCTTGCACTTTCTCTTACAAGGTACCTCCTCTGTGGGGCTCCAAGGAGGACTCAAAAGAAGCTGGGACCCCTCGAGGGGAGGTAGCCCCCGAAGGCTCAAAAGGGAGGGCCGACCCTGAACAGGATGAAAGGTCTCGCCACCCAAAAACAGACAGATGCAAGGATGGACCCAGAGGGGTAGGAGATGAAACTTTGGTCCTGAAGAAGGTCCTCTCTACCACTAGAAAGATCGAGGGGCTGGAAGTGGTCCTGTCCACTATCTCAGAGGTCAACGTCTCCCAGAGAGAAGTAATGAGCCACGACACAGCACCACGACCCCCAGATGATACGGGTCTGGAGATAGAGGGCTGAGGCTCTGGGGAGGTGAGACCGGTCAGAAAAAAACATTTCCATTCCCGCCCCCACGGAGCCAGCACCAACCACTCCTGCACAGGATCCACTCTGGTCTGATGGCAGAGGAACACAGCAGGCCAGGGACCTTGGCTGAGTCGAGAAAAAGGGACTGTTCGGCCCTGCCAGGATCTGACCGTAGGTGTCCAAGCCCCAAGGTTTCAAAGCCAGTGGGAATGGAAGAGGAGCATGACTAACTGGGGAAGGCAAGGCCCTCCTGGTCAGATGAACTGGGAAAGCCAGAGGCCCCAACTTTATTTGGGCTTTCAGGAAGCTCATTGTTGTCCTGTCCATGTTGAAAGGCAACAGACTACTGGACAATCTGGAGGAAGAGGAGTGGGTGGACTTATCTGGAAACCCTAGGGACTTATGCCACTGTTCTGAAGTATGGTTCTGAGACCCACAAACTGACTGGGCTACATGCCTGGAGTTGGAAAATGACTCCTCAAGAATTTTTATTGTTGGATCTGACAAACTTATCGATTCCGACAGCCAAACTGAGGTAGCAATCAGATCTGAAGAACTGGTTGGATCCGAGGCTGGCCTGACCTTGCCCTGATCCGAAGGCCTCTGACCCAAAGAAGCCTTGGATCTGGAAGAAGCGTTTGCAGCTCTTAGATCAAAGGGCCTTGAATTCAAGATGGTCCAGCCTGGAAGCGGATCTGGGGACCTAGGATCTGACGGCTGTGGTTTCTTGGAAGGCACTGAAAGTAATGAAGGGGTCTTCCTCTTACGATCTCAACACAAAATCTTAGAACTGGAAACAAAGGGTCCCCCCTGCACCATGCCTTTCAGAATGAGTTTACTGTGGCACTCGTCCAAGACCCTGGCGTTGAATGGAGCACAAATGTTGCAGTCAGTGTCCAGGTGCAGAACACTCTAACAATACAGGCACTCCTCGTGCAAGTCAGAATTGGGCATCTTCCGACCGCACGAGGAGCACTTTTTAAAACCAGAGGGCTTATCAGACATAAGAGAACAGGGAACACACTACCACTAAAGAAACTAACCAAGCCCTAATGGCTAAAAAGCAAAAAAGGGTGCCAAAACACCCACACCCAGCAACAAACTACTGAACTACCTAAAACTAAGGGAGGGGAGGAAACAATAACTCCAGATAGCTAATGAACTACCTAAAACCAAATTACCCACTAAAACTAGCTAAATAAGCAGAAAAGGATTTAAAGCAAGCACATATCTGAAGCACAAGCCAAGGATTGCATCTGTACTGAATAGCGGCAAATGAGATCTGAGGGTTAGAGGGCAACAGAGCATTGTGGGAGAGGGAGGAGCCTGAATCTGCCTCTTGAAAGTTGCCTGCTCAGATAGGACGTCGGATCCAAGACCTTACAGTGATGAATAATGACATGGATAGCATTAGATTTGTATTACATTTTTCCATATCACTGCTGCAGTATTCATAACCTGTGGGAGAGTGCAAAAGCTATTGTAAGGGAGTGGAAATCCTTAGGCTTACGTAACCTATGCTTTTTCTAGGAGAAGATGTTATGTGAGGTAAAGACTTCAAGGCTTACTCTGAGGTAAGCTTCAAAATCAAAGACTTTCTTAGGTAATAAGAAAAAGACTGAGCAGAAAAGAGTTTTTACAAATGCAACCTCATTTGATCTTGCCCATGCCCAACTGTAGATAGAGTAAACTGTTTACCACAATATTTTTAATCTGTAATCATATACTTAGGAATTCCACTGGCACAATTTTTGAAACAGCAGTGTCTTTTACAAATGGGGCAGCAGCTCAAACCTGTACATAAGTGAACTATAAAAAAAAAAAAAAAAATATATATATATATATATATATATATATATATATATACACACATATATATATATATATATATATGTGTGTGTGTGTGTGTGTGTGTATGTGTGTGTGTAAGTTAGCTAAGACCCCTAAAATAGGTAAACAATAAAATAAGACAGAGAAATGCTGATAGAGAAAAATGTCAAAGATAAAGAGGGATTAGGCACCACAGTAAATTGCAGGGCAGGCAGGGACTAGGAAAGTTTCATCTGTTGTGGCCTTACTCTTAACTGTTACTGAAGATGGACCACCTCTTACCAGATGTGTTATTACTCACTGTCACTTAGCTTGTTATGCACTGATGCAAAGCAAAATTATGCAGTAAATTTTGTTTAAAACTCATAGGTCACTGAAATCTTAGAAAACAGGGGTAAAGCCCTACAACACCCAAGGTCCAAGCAGTTCAAGAATATAAGTTATTTCATTCTAGAGTTTTCTGAAATTCAGAATTAAACAAATCAATAAGTTTGGCTGACCAGATGGCTTAGTGGTTAAGGTCTTCGCCTCCATTGCACAAGGTACAAGGTTCGATCCTGACCTCCGACTAATGCCTGTTTGGAGTTTGCATGTTCTCTCTGTCTCCGTGGAGTTTCTCCCATGTTTGAAAAACATGCTGAGTGCTTCCATCTCAAACTCACCAATGAAAGGAGCTGTGGGCAGCAGCACAGACTCTACATAGTGCCCAATGGGGGATAGAGTTGTAAAAAGACCAACCGCTTTGGGCATCTATTGTGGTGCGCAGTATCCTCAAGATAG
Organism: Protopterus annectens; assembly: GCF_019279795.1. NCBI lineage: Eukaryota > Metazoa > Chordata > Ceratodontiformes > Protopteridae > Protopterus > Protopterus annectens. The sequence goes on from NC_056744.1 coordinate 1,522,337,709, forward strand.
AAGAACACGGATCACAAACTGCGTGCCGTGGCAGGGCTAGCCTCTCGACGGTGTAAAATATGGCTCTAGGTGATACGATCATGTTGACTGTCACCAAATAAATGGGCATGGGTAGTTACCGGTGATAAGTGGGTTGAGGACCCGGCCTACTCTCTGACCCACACCAGGGACCCATGCTAACGGTGGGAGGGGTATATGTGCCCCTATTGGCCAGTGTGTGCCCGCCATAAAAGCCCAGCAGCCCTGGGTCAATAGACTACTGGCTGGCCGGTGTCTAGTTGCCCAGCCTGGGTTACCTGGGATAGCTCTGTTGAGTGAAAGCTGGACATAAAACTAACCAACCTGACAAACATGAACTGAGAATTGCTACGCTTAATGTAGGTTCACTGACAGGACGCAGCTTAGAAGTGGATGACATGATGATACGGAGGAGGCTGGACATCCTATGTATCCAAGAGACGAGATGGAAGAGCAGTTCAATAAAGCCACTTGGCTTGGGATCCAGACTCTACTACTCAGGTGGTGGACAGGCTAGAAATAGTGTAGGAATTGTGGTGAGACAGAGACTTCAGAAGTCAGTGAGGGATATCATCAGAATTAATGACAGACTCATGGCAATCGGACTCCAGTGTAATGATAGGACAGTATTCATAATCTCAGCCTATGCCCCACAGCAGGGTTGTGATAGTGAAGAAAAGAGTGCATTCAGACAGCAGTTGCAGGACCTACTAGATAAAGCAGGACAACATGAATTCGTGTTGATAATGGGCGACTTAAATGCACATATCGGGACAGACAAAACAGGATATGAGGACTGCCTGGGTCAACATGGGTGGAGCAATAGGAATAAAGAAGGAGAAGCCATTCTAGACTTCTGTCTAGCAAATGGCTTGATAGTAGCCAACACATGATTCAGAAAGAGAGACATACAAGAGTAGCCAACATGCAACTCAGGTAGACTTCCTCCTAGTAAGGAAAAGGCACTGGGGTAGAATCCACGATTGCAAAGTCATCCCCAGTGAAACAGTCGGTTCACAGCATAAACCAGTAGTTGCCACAATCAGCTGCAAGCAGTGGTCAGAGAAGGCTCTAAGGTCAACAGAGATCAGGCTGAAGACCTGGAAGTTGACTGGAGAGAAGGTACAGCAGTTCAAGGAATTACTCAGGGCTCTAGCACCCAACTCTATTTATTTCATTAGTATTGTTACATAGCATCCTTAGTCAGTTCACCATAGGATAGGTATTTTAAAAGATGCGGAGGGTGACAACTAGTTGCATTTAAAAAAATCCCCTTTGGAAGGCTATTGCTGAGGCGCTAGAGGTTGGATTACATTTTTATAGTGGTGGATCCTGGTCTTGCTGGTCGTTTATTTCTGGAGTGTCTAAAGAGTTGGCAACTAGTTTTAGGAATTCAGCTGGTAGACTGTCTGCTGAGGGAGAGCAAGGCTTTTGTTTCGTCAGTTAAGATTTAATGTAATAGGTAGGAGCAGATTTTAGAGAAAAAGTAGATTTATTGTAGGAAGGAGAGAGTGGAGGTGTAGGGTTCGAATTTTGGCAGTCTTGGGCTAGAGTGATTATGGTGTCTATTAAATAGGAGTTGAACTTTGTGGCAATTTCAAAGGGAGAATAATTAGGACATGGGTTTGGTATACTGGAAGAACCAATATAAAGAATCTTGTTAATGCCATTCCAAATTTTTGATTATTTTGATGGTTTACTTTTGGTTTTAGATAATAATTTCTTTTTGCATTGTTGACTTGATTTTTGTAAGGTTACAAAGTTGTTTGTAGGTTTGAAGCTGACTGGGGATTGCAATTTCAACCAATTTCTCAATGCAACATTCTTTTTGTGCATGAGGGCTCGGGTGGAATGAGAAAGCCAATGCATATGGTGAGATTTCACTTGCTTTTTTCCTGAGGCGAGCTAGGCTATTAATGTGCAGGAATATGCAATTACATTTCAGAACAGCACCGTCCAGTGGTAGGCTGAGGAGGAAGGATCAGTTTATAGAAGAGAACAAGTTGCTAAACTCATTAGAATTGAAGTTGGTGAAACAGTGGCACTCTTTATATTTGTGTTGTCTAATATGATGCATGGAAAGCCTCTGAACATAGGCAGAGAGGTGGTCACTGACAGAATCTGAGAGCGTTTTGGGGTTTTGATACAAACTAGGACTTGACAATAGGATCCAATCTATGATGGTGCCAGTATTAGTGGTTTTACTGCAGCAGGTAATGGTGGTAATTATTTCAGTGAAGCCATGGAAGTTAACTCCTGAGGAAGGGAAGTCAGTGGTTAGAGTTTGCCAGTGAATATTGGCATCATCAATAATTACTACTTCTTTTGAAACAGAGTTGGAGGTCCAGGAGAGAACATTTTATAGAATATGGATATTATTCCCTGGAGGGATACAGACACCTACAATATATAACTTTTTATGACTATTTAGCTTGCAGTTGGGCAAGTATAAGCTCAGCACTAGGAAAATTAGGGGGATATAGACAGTGAAGAGCTGTAAAGATGGTTTGAGTAAAGTACTGCTACAGCACCAGCTTTGTGTAACCTATCAGAGTGGATAATAATATAGCCAGGAGGAAGAATTTCAGTATCTGTGATGTGAGGTTTAAGCCAGGTTTCTGTGAGAATGACTATGGATGGAAAATAATGAGCAATCCAAGAGTGAACTTCACAGATTCTATTTAGTAGGCTGTGAATGTTAATAGAGATGCCAAGTTAAACTTTTGATAGTTGAATATTAGTGAGGGTAGAGGGTATGGGGATGGTGTCATGTTTGGGAAAGGTGTTAGGGTGAATGTCTCTACATAAGAAGATATTCTTGGAACATGCACACATAACTAGAGGCATACTTTTACTAATATGGTATTTGAACTTTGTTTTGTGAAGATGGGGGTGAGTACTGAAGAATATATATGTGTATGAAAAAATGTGGCAGATTAAAAACATAAGGTGGTGTTATGACAAAGTAAGTTTTGTCTGTGGGTGGTAAATTAAAAGGTGAGATATTCATTTTATAGCAGGTAAGGAGAGAGAGAATAGGAAGAAAAAGGGAATATAGATGTAGATAATTATGTTTAAGGGAAGAAAAGAAGACAGATATGATGGGTGACAGAGATCGAAGTAAAAGATGATGGCAGGAAGTGGAATGAGTTAGAGTGAGACTAATAGATGAATAGAATGAAAGGATAAGGAGGTGGTGTGATAGAAGGTGGAAAAGCACAGGGAGGGTAGGGTAAGAATTGAATGTACTGTAGAATAGGAAAATGTGTAGCAGGGAAAGGGTTAAACAGGTTTTGTTGGAAGAGGTGTCAATTAAGGAGAAAGGTATGGATAAGGCAGACAGGAAGACTAGGGTTTATGCGAGAGAGGCTGGAGTTCAGAGTATAAATGCAGAGTGGGTGGGAATTGGAGCAAATGAACAGTCTGGGGCTCCACCACCACAGCTGTAAAGCACTAAAGAAAAGCAATCAGTGAAGAATGGAATTCTATAGTCTAAAGGTAAGAAATTGAAGACAACTTTGAAACAATTGTAGAAGGGGAGGGAAAAAGAAACAGAAGCTGCTCAGTACAAACTGAAGTTCAGTTTGTAGGACAGGCATTAAGAAATATGCTAGAAAAAAACTAGTCAGTAGAATTGGAAGGGATAAAGGAGAGTAGAAATGAGATGAGTTTTAAGTTTCTACTGGGAACATAATCTGTGTTCTTATGTACAGAGAAATCTCTTACACAGATTAGGAAGTGAAATATGTGTGTTAGGCAATATCACACCTCAAGTAGTGAACGCAAGAGATTTATTTCAGTTACTATGTGGGTGCTGTGGAGGGAGCAATTATAATTTTTCCCTTGGCAGTGTGCACACTGGGAAGAGTTTTAATGTACACAGTTTAGAAAGCAATTTCACAGGTAGGGTGTGATAAATTAGTCAGGTATATTTTAGCTGTGTTATGCAAAGGGGTCCTGGAAGTCTGGTAGCTGGAAGGTGCAGTCTATAAGGCATAAGAAGGAAATGCTAATGCAACTCAGTCTGCCTGTAATGGATAGTGACTGGAAGGAGAAAACAGAGAAAGTACACCAACGGTACATGTGAGATATAGTACAGACAGGGATAAAAAGATCACAATTAGAATATACTATTAGAAATTACCACAGTAGATTTTAAACACTAAAAACAATAGCAATCTCTAAAATCAATGCAGGAAATCCAGAAACATGAAAAGATGTAGTCAACTAGTACACACCCAGCATTATTTTATTTAAAGAAATTTGCTAACCAAGTTTCCGCATTACCAATCAAATACAGGGATTACCCAAGACCTTATAAGGACAGTTACTATAAATTAATAGGACTTTGTAGAGGATAGCTGAAGTTCAGTTGATGCTCTTTAAAGAAGGTATGGGAAAAAATCAAATGAAAGTCTGTGATTAAAACTATTACATTAACTCATGAGCAAAGGCTGATGCTAAATTCAATGATTAAAAAACAGTACTCTAGTAAGTGAATAAGAGCTACCTTTAAGTGTTGCTAATGTTAAAACTAATGCATTAAAGTAGGACTGTTAGTTTATACCAAATAATTATTCTCCTTGACACATACTACCACTCCATGTTCTACTGATTTTGCAAAACAGATTGCAATCACTCGCGTGGGTGTTTACAATACCATAGGACTTGCAAATGTGTAATAGGTCTGACAGAAGAGGGTTTCTTAAAACTATATACTTGAGGCACAGGTCACCTCTCAGTATAGTGTATAATACTGAGAAAAAGGACAAGGCTTTGAGGAAGCCTGCATCATTTTTGCAATTTAGACCCATGAATTTTTAGTGAGAAACCATAGTGGTTATTCTAGCTGTGGCAAGTGCTTTGATTAAGTACATTCCAAAAGGGACATTATGCTCAACAAATTGGCTTAATAAGCACCATCCCTCTTTACAAGAGCTTCTACTGAAAACAATATTCTAGAAGGTGCAACCAAAGCTGAGATACTTTATTTCATCCATACAAGTTAGTCTTCTTAGTCTACCATTTGAGATTTTCATTCTGTGCAATCTTATTTGACGTCAGTCTATTCTGGAAAAATAAACTTATTGCCACGACATGATTTTCTTTCTCAATACATTTACTGCAGACAGGATGGAACTATAGAGTTACACTTACATGACATTTCTTACTTCCAGCAATAAACATGAACAATGAGAAAATGCATTATGATATTAAAAGCAGAATACAAAACAATTTAAATATGTCTTACTGATAGAAAGAGCAGGTTATCCTTTTCTCCCACCATTGACTGAAAAGCAGATATTTGACCTTGAATGTTGCTGCTGGTGTCAGTAATTCTCCTAATGTTTTCTTCCATCTTCTTTAGAATTTCGGCCTTCTCCTGTCTAAGCTGACAGATCAAATGTTGTTCCTTCTCAAGAACAAGTTTACGCAGTTTGTCAAACTCTGACCTTAAGTGCTGTTCTAAACTTTGAGCGCTTTGCTGCAAAATAATTTAAAATATGAAATGTGACAAATAAAATCACAGTATGATTTACTTGTGTGTAACTAAGGTAATAATTACAATAAACAAACTAGTATCTCCTTACTTTAATGTTGGAGATTTCCTGCTGCTGTGTCTTCTCCAGCTTCAGGAGTGATTTCTGATGACATTCCAAAGACAACAAGGCTTCCATCACCTTCTCCTAAAGAAAAAGACAAAAACAATTAATGCTGACATTAAAAATACTGACCTACGCAACACGGCCATACCTTTGCTTGCCAGATAATCTGCTGACCAAAGTTAACTTTCAACAGATGCTACAGTACTCTCTCTCTTCAGTGAGGCTGTCTCCACCACACTTTCTGTTAAAAAAGATACCTCATTACACTACCCCAAGCCATCCATATTTTTTTTCAGATACTGCCCTCTGATTGCTTGTTGTGAAAAAGAAATATCATAGGTTGCCCTCTAGGTTATGAGGGATATAAGTACTGTAATATTTTAAAAAGAGATTTGTTTTTAACATTGATTTCCTATCTTGTCACTGAGCAGCATCTGTTACATAGAAACTTGTTGTCCTGCTACTGCAGCAGTATTAGTCTTATGTACAGTTAAGTTATTCAGGTACAGATAATAGGCCATTCAGTGAGCCACACAAGGAGCAAGAAGCAGCCAATCCAAGGAGCCACACACAAATGACAACAAATTGTGAAGATGAACAACCCCATCAGCCTTAATATTATTTTCCATTTATCTTACAAGCACTGTTTTCAGACTATAACACACTTCCAAAGAACAGGGGTGACAAGGAAAAAAACTGTTCAGCTATTCGGAAGAAGGAAGCACATTCACCACTTATGCTGACATGAAATGGAAAATCAAATGAGATAAAAGCTTTTCTATTCCCCTGCATTTGTAGTGCACTAATAAAATGTCAGGTAGGAGTGTCAGGAAAACTCTGTGGTCTGTTCTTTGACTGGTTAAAGACTAGGGGCACTAATCTAATGGACAGTTCTAAAGGTCGGTACTACCTTTATATCAGCAGTACGTATGACTAGCATTGTTGCTTATAGGAAATGTACAGACTTTAAAGTGCTTGACAGAAAGAGGACTCAAGCGGTCTTTATGCCACAGACTTAAAGGACTTAACTGCTGTGGTCTTGCCATTGTATTTGACTGTGGAGCTGAATCAAAATCCATCAAAAGTTCATAGGTTCATAAATTAGTACAAGGCTAATTACCCTCGTTGGCTATTTTAAGCCTAGCCAATTACCCCAAGTGAAAATCAAACCCTGCACCTTGTGCCTGTAGGGTAAACACTTAACCATGTCAACCTCCCACCCATTTTTTTTACCAGGTAGAACCACTGGACACACAGCCCCTTTTCAGGGTGACCCAGGAGCAATATCTATGCAAATGAGGGCTAAGGGTATCAAAAAACTCTGTACCATATTAAAGCTCACAGCCTTAACCCCCTACTCAATTTGCCAGGTGATTATATTACAAGAATCCATGTTTACCATATGCATCACATACATAGAACAAGGAGATATTTATATAGAGAAAAACAATAATAGAGCAGCAATGAGTTAACTTTATAGGAATACATTAGTCTTGGCCCATAGTGTGGTAAAATCACACAAACATTCACATCTATAACGTACACATATACAAACCAACAACCATATACTCACAACATTAAAGAGGGAAAAACGTTCAAAAGAGTACATAACACCTATCTCAAACAGGTCATTCTAAAGAAGAGAAAAAAAATGAATACTGCTTTAAAAATCTGGTCAGTTAATTTAGATTTGCATATTTTATTCTTTGCAAAAAAAAAACTGCTTTAAAAATCTGGTCTGTGACTATGTCACTCAGTGTAGTCTAACTCATGTCTCATGTACATCTCAGCTGGACTGTTCCATCTTGTTACAGGGCATGAAATCTCATAAACCAAGTATTTCTTTTCCCATATCATCAATTTCCAACTGTAAGAATGATGCTTCTCTAAAATCAAAATATTTGCAGTTTTGTCTTCAGTGAATGCTACTGCACAGAGTTCATATTCATGATATCCATGTGTCCTTTTGACATCACATAACATTTCATTCTTTTTACTGGATCTTCCAAGAAGACAGAGCATCTTGATTGCTGTTTATGTTTTCTTACAGCAGTGCAAATGATGTTTTCTGGAAAGCGTATCTTGAATGTGCTTAGATCCTGTTACAGTTCTGAGTGCATGATTTCTTGCAATTAAATTATGCAGTTTAAATCCCATAAAATAAAAGTAATGTATACAAATAAATCAAAAAAGTGCCAAGGGAAACGAAGCTGGTACCCAGAAAACAATAAAAGGATTTTTATTCCTTAAACACATTAACGTTCCTCAATATAAAAAAACATTTTCGTCATTAAAACTTCATCAAATGTGGACTGTAAGCACTAAACACAGTTACATACTTCACAGATTTACATACTTCACAGATTTACATACATATCAATCAATTGAATTAGACAATTTTAAAGGAACAGCTTATTAAAAAGATTTTTAAAAGGATTTTTACAAAAAATATACAACTTTCCTTTTGTTAAAGCCAAGAAAAAAAATGAAGTATATTCTAAAATACTGATACACATTTAATACCTATATAAGTACTTTAAAAGCCATTGAATAACACCCTATCCATATATCATTAAAAATAAAAACTTAATTACTTAATTTATATTACATTGTTCGTATTTCCCTCCTATGATAAAGATTAGTCATGCAACTAAAAAGTGAATAGAAAACTGAACACCATAAACAATTCATACACATGTAGCCCTTCAATTAAATAAATGCACTTTTGTAAAAATTACCAATAATAAAATATAGAAAATATGTATAAAAACAATACCAAGTCCTTAAAGCATATTATAACTTTTATAATTTAGCAGCTCTTAATTTTAATAAGGGAGCTATTGAAATATTCTCATTCAGACGTGGTGATAAATTTGCTTGTAATGCAACTTGCCAGCATAGTCCCTATACTCAATTCTTTCCTCCCACAACCCGCCTCATATCTTTCTCTACCCTTTCTAATACAAAAAGCAGATAATGGGCATTCGTACATGCTTGCTGATGTTTATACACAGCATTAGTCTCTTTCTTAGTTTGTATGTCGTAGCAGTGTTTACAGATTCTTTTAATTTCCGCTCAGTCTTTCCCACATAGAAAGAAAAGCATATCTGACACACTGCTAAATATATTAGACCACTTGAATCACAATTATAAAATTATTTTCCTTTTACTGACAAGTTTCTATCTACTAAAAATAAACTTTCCTTGTTGTATACATAACATGCATTGGTGCACAATAACCACATTTGCATGTACCATTCTTCCTTTTATTCACAGTTCCTTGCCCATAATTATTTTCTACCAAGTTCTTCAGGTTGTGGGAACTTTTATAAACAATTTTTAATTTATTTTTTGATATTTTATCCAAATCTATAAAACTTATAAATCTATTCCATTCCAATTCCATAACTCTTTTTTTATCATACTGGTACTAGCATTGTATTCAAACACCAGTGCCCTTCCAAAATCTTCATTCTTATTGTGCTGGTTATTAGTTTCATTGTCAGTACTAATCCCAAGGATGGGCTTAAATCTGATTAATCTTTCCCAAACTTCTTTTTTTATTTGCTCAGTCATAGAATCAGGATTTCCTAACCTCTTTTTTTATTTGCTGAGTCACAGAATCAGGGTATTCCCTAGACTTAAACATACTCTCCAATGCCTCAAACTCCTTCTCAAAACCTTTACTGACCGAAGTCATCCTGTATGACCTAATAAATTGAGCTTTTACTATATTCTTTTTATAGTGCAAAGGGTGTGCACTACTAAAATACAAGTATGAATTCGAGAAGGTATTTTTCCTGTATACTTTAGAATGAAACTTATTTTCTTTGTATATTTCCACATTCAGGTATTGCAATTTTTCTTGGGAAACTTTATGTGTAAAATCTAAAAGGCAAGTACTACTGTTTAAAAATCCTAAAAATTATTGTATTTTCTCATTTGGGGCTACTGATAAAATTCAAATGTCACCTAAAAACCTTCTATACATAGACCAACATTCCTTGTAAATAGAGTTCATAACTGTTTTTTCTTCCCATCTAGCCAGGACTAGGTTCACATAGGTGGTGGCGTACACCACACCCATTGCCACCGCTTTTATTTGGTGATAAAATTCACCTTTGAAGTATATAAAATCAATTGTAAGCATGTCAAACATTCATTGTATGTTAAATCTTTTTCATCAAAAATAATTTCCTCCAATTTAATTCCTTCTGTTGTGGAATACTAGAAAACAGATCTACAATATCATTTAAGAATGACATCTCTTCCCTAAATAAATCCCCTTTTAATTCCCTTAAAAAGTCCCAAAAATCCCTCAGTATATTTTTCTTTTTAACCAAATACATTTTAATGCAGTGTCAACATATTTCGCCAAGGGGAAGGGTTTTGAACCTTCTGCTGAAACAATGGGTCTCAGAGGCGGATCTAGTCCTTCTCTGTGCACTTTGGGGATTCCAAATATAAAAGGTATTCTAGGTTTTTCTACTTTTAAGGAACTTAAAGTTTTCTGATCTATGAAACCCTACAAAAAGTCTTCTAGGGCCATGTCCTTGTTCCTTGACACGTTAGTATATTTACTGGTATCCATTAAAATGTTGTTCATTTTTCCCTCGTATATCAGGATATAAAGCAAGGGCGGCCACAGTGCGATTAGCGTTTCCGCCTCACAGCAAGAGGTTGTCCAGTTCGATCCTCGGCAGGGGTGCCTTCTGTGCGCAGTCTACATGTCCTCTCTGTGGTCGCGTGGGTTTCTTCCTACATCTTGAAGACATGCAGGATTGGACACTCTAAATTGGCCCTAGGCGTGAGTGTGTGCATGAGTGTGCCTTCTGTAGAAGGTCGGCGCTGGGCTGGCAACTCGACACCGTAAAAACTCCACTGCCAATCATAAGCGGACAGGTGAGCCGCTGTTGCGACCCCTAGCCGGGAAAAGCCGAAAGAAGTAGTCAGGATCTAAAGCAATACTGTTCCCCCTCCCTTATCAGGTTTCATGACCCTTGTATTCTTGTTATTCCTAAGGTTGTTTAAAACTTTATTTTCATTAACATCCAAATTTGCTTTATATTTCACCTTAGAATAACCTTTTCTAATCTCGTTCTCCACAATAAGTTCAACATTTTTAATCTGTGGGTGCAGGGGGGGGGAGGTTAAAAACACTTTTTTTCTTTACTTCACTATATTGGTTAATAACATTCTCCTGTGGGAAGAATAATTCTAAATGAAATTTTTCTTATGACCATCTTTACATCACATTAAAATTCTTGCTAGGTCATCTTTCCTTAAAGGTATAAATTTCATACATCTAGATAAAAGGCTAAAATGCTCATCTTTCAGTTCTATTTCACTGAAGTTGTACATACTGTAGCCATTTTTCACAAATCTATACATATTATTTTCATCCTGTTTAATCATATTTCCATCACATTCCAACTTGGGGTGAGGGATGCTTGTCATATTTAGTATCTCCCCCTCCAAAAAATCTGTTGTTGGTGATAATTCTTGCCCAAATTCCTAATTCTTTCCGATCTTCTGAGGGGTGGGGTTTCATTAAAATAGTCTAATTCATTCACTTGTTCTCCTATTTGTACCTGCTTATTTTGATCCAAGTTCATATCCCTCATCCTTCCATTGGGTTCAAATGCCACATGAACAAACTTTGGTTTAGGACTGCTTAATTTGTTTTTGTATTCATTCAACTCTCTAATTTCTTTATTTTGCTTTTAACTAACATCACATTTTCCATCTATTTCAATCATTATGTTGCAGTATTTATCTTGTTCAGAAGCCAACAGTGTGGCTTAAATCATCTTTAATACAAGCATTTAAAATTTGTCTCTCTTTCTGTAGCTCAACTTCCAGCCTAACATTTTTTTACCATTGCTTTAAGAATATCCAGTCCATATCAACCAAAAAGTTCTTTTTGAAAATCACTGCCAGCAGTTCATTATTTGGGAATTTCCATACTCTCAGGCATTTTGGCACAATACCCTCAATAATGCACTGTTTCATATACGAGTTCTCCATATCTAGTGTCTTGTATGTATATAACAGCTTAGACAGTTTATTAACCAACAAAGCAGCACTGAGTAAAGAGCCTTCCACCAATGTACAAAATCCAAAAGTTCAAAAACAGAAGAGGCTCAACACGACCAATAAAAACTGATAGATAAAATACTTTAATGCTGCAGGAAGTAAGCACTTTCACGTTTCAAGAACGCTTCATCAGACTTGAATAACTGCCATAAAATCAAACTGTTTAAATACTATTCAAAAATGCAATCAACCAATCGAAAACACAAATCAATTAATGTTATCTTAATCACTCATTAAAAATACTTCATAAGACATCACTATGAAATTAATATAGCATATATAAATACATCATATAAAATATAGAAAAATATATATAGAAAAAATATACTTCAAATCACACATGCATCTTCTATACTAAATTAAAATTTAATGTACATATGGACGTGCTGCCAAAAAAGGCTGGAGTGTCATACGTTCATTTAAACCATGCCCTTTATGTCCTTGTAACTTTAGAATCCATCTGTTTTCCCTTTCCTCAGTGTAGTTTCTAATATTACCTAGTCTATTTGATTTTCTAATTAGTTCTAACACTGTGAAAGTAAATTTATGTAATGTACCTTGTTGTAAAACATAATTGGCTAGGATTTAGATTCATTTTCTTTATGTGTTGCATATACATGCTCTCTAATCCGTTCTCTCAGGCTTCTGTTTGTCATGCCCACATAAAAGCATGAGCAAGTCTGACACACTGCAATGTATATAATATCTCTGGACTTACAATCAGCATAAAAATTCATATAATAAATCTTGCCAGTGTCAGGATGTATAAAACTATTATTACCAGATATAAAAGTACACTGGTTACAACCCCTACAAGGGAAAGTTCCTATTCTTGTTGAATTAACAGGTCTGGGATCCTCACTCTCGTAGCATAATAATCTTTTAAGCGACTTCATATTTCTATATGCGAAACTGGGTCTGTCACCTACTATTTCTGTTATCTTGTCATCTATTGTTAAGATATTCCAATTTCTCCTAATTACATCTTTTATTTTCATATCTAAATTACAATAGGGGATAGTCAGTCTCTTATAGCTTTGTATATGGTTGTTGTTTCTCAAACCTTGATCTCTTTTCTGTCTATATAAATATGGTTTCCCTCTGCTATTCCTATTTGATTCAACAGATACTAGAGTTTCATTCACCTCATGTGTATCATAACCTCTTGTTTTGAAATGTTCCATTAGTACTTGTTGTGTCTTATTAAATATTTCCTCATCTGTAGTAAGTCTAGAAACTCTCATACCCTGTCCTGTAACTATGTTAGAAAAAACATGTTTGGGATGCATACTGGTACGGTGTACGATGGTATTCTTCCAGCATGATTTCCTATACATCTCTGAATGTACATCACCTTCACTTTTCCATACTTGTACATCCAAGAATTCCATGTTGGATAAAGAGCTTTTACATTCAAAACTCAAAAATGTCGTTGTTCCATTTATATAATGGACAAATTCATTAAGTTCTCTCTCAGTACCTGCCCAAATCAAAAAGACATCATCTACAAAACGTTTATAATATCTTATATTCCTGTACCAATGTTCATTCCTTAATATATATGTATTCTCCCAATAAGCCAACACTAAGTTGGCATAGGAGTTTGCGCACGGGGTGCCCATAGCAACCTCTTTCGTTTGTAGATAATAACTTTCCTTGTATACAAATGCATTGTTATTTAAAGTTAAATCCAAAAGTGCTAAAATCCTAAGAATCAAATTTCTAGGTACTTCTTTCTCTATCAAGAACAACCTTAAATATTCCATTCCAATATCATTGGGAATGGATGTAAATAAAGAAGCTACATCTAAGGTTACTAGTAACTCTTTCCCCATATCATTTCTAGTCTCTAAATTAGCTAAATATTCACCATAGCTTTCAAGAAAATCTTTTGTCTCTCTTAATATTGTCTTCGTATCATTTACTATGGGTCTCAGTTGTTCAACATAAATAGAGGCAGGTTCTAGTATCCAACCTCTGCCTGAGACTATGGGTCTCATAGGGGGGTTTATCACGGCTTTATGTATTTTTGGTAACCCCCTGAATATAGGTATGGTAGGTTGTTCTACTAGTAAAAACTTATATAAATCCCCATCTATTGTACCACAAAGCAGCATATCATACAATTCGGCATGTACATTCCTTATTAATTCATTCAAAGTCAAAGCATTTAAAATACCATAAGTTTCATCATCACCTAACATCAAGTTCATACTATTATCATATGTTAGTGCATTTAATATAACAATTGCACCCCCTTTATCCGCTTGTCTGATAACTATTTCTGAATTATTCTGTAGTTCCTGTATACTGAGAAACTCTTCATAACTTAAATTGTAAAACTGTGGTTTATTACCACTTTTATACATGTTTAGTAATACTACAGAAGGTAAGAGGAATGCTTTTGTGAAGCCTTCTACCTTTATGCCCATAAGTCATCCCATTTTAGAAGCCTTTGAGAAGGCATGTGAAAAAGATTTGTTTGAACTGTATAAAAGTGGTAATAAACCACAGTTTTACAATTTAAGTTATGAAGAGTTTCTCAGTATACAGGAACTACAGAATAATTCAGAAATAGTTATCAGACAAGCGGATAAAGGGGGTGCAATTGTTATATTAAATGCACTAACACATGATAATAGTATGAACTTGATGTTAGGTGATGATGAAACTTATGGTATTTTAAATGCTTTGACTTTGAATGAATTAATAAGGAATGTACATGCCGAATTGTATGATATGCTGCTTTGTGGTACAATAGACGGGGATTTATATAAGTTTTTATTAGTAGAGCAACCTACCATACCTATATTCAGGGGGTTACCAAAAATACATAAAGCCTTGATAAACCCCCCTATGAGACCCATAGTCTCAGGCAGAGGTTGGATACTAGAACCTGCCTCTATTTATGTTGAACAACAACTGAGACCCATAGTAAATAATACGAAGACAATATTAAGAGACACAAAAGATTTTCTTGAAAGCTATGGTGAATATTTAGCTAATTTAGAGACTAGAAATGATATGGGGAAAGAGTTACTAGTAACTTTAGATGTAGCTTCTTTATTTACATCCATTCCCAATGATACTGGAATGGAATATTTAAGGTTGTTCTTGATAGAGAAAGAAGTACCTAGAAATTTGATTCTTAGGATTTTAGCACTTTTGGATTTAACTTTAAATAACAATGCATTTGTATACAAGGAAAGTTATTATCTACAAACGAAAGGGGTTGCTATGGGCACCCCGTGCGCAAACTCCTATGCCAACTTAGTGTTGGCTTATTGGGAGAATACATATATATTAAGGAATGAACATTGGTACAGGAATATAAGATATTATAAACGTTTTGTAGATTATGTCTTTTTGATTTGGGCAGGTACTGAGAGAGAACTTAATGAATTTGTCCATTATATAAATGGAACAACGACATTTTTGGGTTTTGAATGTAAAAGCTCTTTATCCAACATGGAATTCTTGGATGTACAAGTATGGAAAAGTGAAGGTGATGTACATTCAGAGATGTATAGGAATTCATGCTGGAAGAATACCATCTTACACCGTACCAGTATGCATCCCAAACATGTTTTTTCTAACATAGTTACAGGACAGGGTATGAGAGTTTCTAGACTTACTACAGATGAGGAAATATTTAATAAGACACAACAAGTACTAATGGAAAATTTCAAAACAAGAGGTTATGATACACATGAGGTGAATGAAGCTCTAGTATCTGTTGAATCAAATAGGAATAGCAGAGGGAAACCATATTTATATAGACAGAAAAGAGATCAAGGTTTGAGAAACAACAACAACCATATACAAAGCTATAAGAGACTGACTATCCCCTATTGTAATTTAGATATGAAAATAAAAGATGCAATTAGGAGAAATTGGAATATCTTAACAATAGATGACAAGATAACAGAAATAGTAGGTGACAGACCCAGTTTCGCATACAGAAATATGAAGTCGCTTAAAAGATTATTATGCTATGAGAGTGAGGGTCCCAGACCTGTTAATTCAACAAGAATAGGAACTTTTCCTTGTAGGAGTTGTAACCAGTGTACTTTTATATCTGGTAATAATAGTTTTATACATCCTGACACTGGCAAGATTTATCATATGAATTTTTATGCTGATTGTAAGTCCAGAGATATTATATACATTGCAGTGTGTCAGACTTGCTCATGCTTTTATGTGGGCATGACAAACAGAAGCCCGAGAGAACGGATTAGAGAGCATGTATATGCAATACATAAAGAAAATGAATCTAATGCCCTAGCCAATCATGTTTTACAACAAGGTACATTACATACATTTACTTTCACAGTGTTAGAACTAATTAGAAAATCAAATAGACTATGTAATATTAGAAACTACACTGAGGAAAGGGAAAACAGATGGATTCTAAGGTTACAAGGACATAAAGGGCATGGTTTAAATGAACGTATGACACTAGAGCCTTTTTTGGCAGCACGTCCATATGTACATTAAATTTTAATTTTAATTTAGTATAGGAGATGCATGTGTGATTTGAAGTATATTTTTTCTATATATATTTTTCTATATTTTATATGATGTATTTACATATGCTATATTAATTTCATAGTGATGTCTTATGAAGTATTTTTAATGAGCGATTAAGATAACATTAATTGATTTGTGTTTTCGATTGGTTGATTGCATTTTTGAATAGTATTTAAACAGTTTGATTTCATGGCAGTTATTCAAGTCTGATGAAGCGTTCTTGAAACGTGAAAGCGCTTACTTCCTGCAGCGTTAAAGTATTTTATCTATCAATTTTTATTGGTCGTGTTGAGCCTCTTCTGTTTTTGAGCTTACAGTTTTTCTAATTAAATATTATAAAAATCATTAACTGGTGCAGGTTCAAAAACATTAATTCTGAATTTGCTAGTGTAACTAACTTGCAACCAGTCCTTCACATTCATTTTATTTGTGTATGTAGTTACTGGATTAGTCAGTTTTTCTTCTTCCATCAAACCAATTGCTAATGCTGTAAAAAACGTCCGTTGCTGTTGCTCTAGTGGTATAGCGGAACTTCCACTTTCAACAGCTCCCTTTTCAAAATGTAACTATTTTAAAATCTCTGGTGTGTGACTAAAGTGTGTTCCTTCCATTACATCCACTCCATTTACCTTCATAAGCATTTGTTGGTTACTGCCTGTATTAATTTCATGCTGTTTGGAGCTGATAAAGGAAATAACTTCTTGGTTCTGCCTCTCTCTACAACTAGACACCAATTCAATCATAGACTGCTGCGCAAGGTTAGGAGGTCTAATAATTGTGAGAGCCAACCTATCATCTTTCTTGCATGCGGAAGCTCCTCCTTAGTACCCCTTTCTTCATTATCCAGGCTGGTTTCTGTATCCATAGCAAACATCCACTAATAAATTCTGAAAATGTTCACTCAAGGCACCAAATAAAACTCCAAATAAATCAAAAAGTGCCAAGAGAGTCAAAGCCAGTACCCAGAAAACAATAAAAGGATTTTTATTCAGCCAAACAAGTCACGAACACATTAACGCTCCTCAACGTAAAAATATGTTTTCCGCATTAAAACTTCATCAGATATGGACTGTAAGCACTAAACACAGTACACACAATTAATTGCAGTGAATTAGACAATTTTAAAAGTAACAGATTATTAAAGATTTTTAAAGGATTTTTACAAAAAATATATAACTTTCCTTTTGTTAAAACCAAGAAAAAAATCTTACGTATATTCTAAAATAATGATAAACATTTAATACCTATACAAGTACTTCAAAAACCACTGAATAACATCATATCCATATAAATATCATTAAAAATAAAAACTTAGTTAATCGTTTAATTTATATACATTGTTCACATTTCTTATATTTGCGCTTCCTCCTATGGCTAAAGATTAGTAATACAACTAAACAGTGAATAGAAAACTGAACACCATAAACAATTCATACACATGTTGCCCTTCAATTAAATAAATGCACTATTTGTAAAAATTACCAATAATAAAATATATAAAATATGTATAAAAACAATGATACCAAGTCCTTAAAGCATATTGTAAGTTTAATAATTTAGCAGCTCTTAATTTTAATAAGGCAGCTACTGAAATATTCTCATTTAGACCTGGTGGTACATTTGCTTGTAACGTGATTTACCACCATAGCTCCCTATAACCAATTCTTTCCTCCCACAACCTACCTCTTATACCTTTCTCTACCCTTTCTAATACAAAAAACAAATAATGGGCATTCATACATACTTGCTGAGGTTTATACAGCGCACTTGCTTTTAGAATTTACACAGTTTCCCAAGAAAGATTGCAATACCTGGATGTGGAAATATACAAAAAAAAAATGTTTAATTCTAAAGTTTACAGGAAAAATACCTTCTCGAATTCATACTTGCATTTTAATAGTGCACACCCTTTGCACTATAAAAAGAATATAGTAAAAAGGTAATTTTATTCGGTCAAGCAGGATGACTTCAGTCAATAAGATTTTGAGAAGGAGGCAGAGACATTGGAGAGTATGTTTAAGGCTAGGAAATACCCTGATTCTATGATTGAGCAAATAAAAAAAGAAGTATGGGAAGGCAGATTAGACAGATTTAAGCCCATCCTTGGCATTAGTACTGACAATGAAACTAATAACCAGCACAATAAGAATGAAGATTTTGGAAGAGCACTAGTGTTGGAATACAATGCTAGTACCAGCATGATAAAAAAGGGGTTATGGAACTGGAATGGAATAGATTTTTAAATTTTACAGATCTGGAAAAAATATCAAAAAATAAATTAAAATGTGTTAATAAAAATTCCCACAACCTGAAAAACTTAGTAGAAAATGATTATGGCAAGGAAATATGAATTAAATACAAATGTGGTTATTGTACACAATGCATGTACGTATACAACAAGGAAAATTTATTTTTAGAAGGTAGAAATTTGTCAGTAAAAGGAAAAGAATTTTATTTGCGATTCAAGTGGTCTAACATATTTAGTAGTGTGTCAAATATGTTGTTCTTTCTATGTGGGAAAGACTGAGCAGAAATTCAAGAAAAGAATCTATGAACACTGCTACGACATACGAACTAATAGACCAATGCTCTGTATAAACATCAGCAAGTATATACGAATACTTATTATCTGTTATGTGTATTAGAAAGGGTAGAGAAAGATATGAGGCGGGTTGTGGGAGGAAAGAATCGAGTATAGGGAGTTATGGTGGCAAGTCACATTACAAGCAAATGTACCACCACGTCTAAATGTGAATATTTTAATAGCTCTTATTAAAATTAACAGCTGCTAAATTATAAAAGTTATAATATGCTTTAAGGACTTGGTATTGTTTTTATACATATTTTCTATATTTTATCATTGGTAATAATTTTTACAAAAGTGCATTTATTTAATTGAAGGGCTACATGTTTATGACTTGTTTATGCTGTTCAATTTTTTATTCACTTTTTAGTTGTATGACTAATCTTTAGCCATAGGAGTGAGCTCTAATATAAGAAATACAAACAATGTATATAAAATAAAAGATTCAATTTTTATTTTTAATGATATTTATATGGATATGATGTAATTCAATGGTTTTTAATTCAATCCAAGGAACCACAAAGACCAGGAAGAAGTCAGAGTTCTTGTAAAATCCACTTTAATATAGGTACAAATACATGAACACACACATTGAAAAACAGCATTTTCGTTTAAATCACTTCATCAGATGTGGGTCAGAGAACAAAATAATGGCTTTTAGAATCCTTTAAAAAGTAAATTGACCAATAAAAAACATCCAGTTAAAACATCATAAATACTCATGAATGACTGTCTTTCGGCTTTTCCTGGTTAGGGGTCGCCACAGTGGAACTCTGGTCCGCTAATGATTGGCAGTTGATTTTTACGTGCCGAGTTGCCAGCCCTGACGCACAACCTTCAACGAAGGTACGCCCATTCACACATTTCCACGCAGAAGACGCTCTAGCTAA
This sequence comes from Protopterus annectens, assembly GCF_019279795.1. Classification (NCBI taxonomy): domain Eukaryota; kingdom Metazoa; phylum Chordata; order Ceratodontiformes; family Protopteridae; genus Protopterus; species Protopterus annectens. The sequence goes on from NC_056744.1 coordinate 1,522,357,433, forward strand.
GAATCGAACTGGACAGCATCATACTGTGAGGCGACAACGCTACCGCAGCACCACCACCACGGATACTCATGAATATTCATGTTAAAACTATATGAACCATAAGACCATTAAAAAGCATTAAGACCACTGTAAAAACTAGCCATGAATATATAAAAGGTCAGCAAAATACATTTTACAAACTTTATAAAATAAATATGTTTACAGGACCTGTACAATTCATAAATGTCTTAAGTAAAATAATTTCAATTAAAATAAAAGTAAAATGATTCATTATTACACTCTAGTGGTCAAACTCAAAATTGCATCTCAATGTGAAAGAACAAAGAAAAAAAGCAGAAAAATGCAAACACCAACTGACATTTTGGTTTTGTTTTGTGATCTTATAATTTAGCTGCCCTTAATTTTAGAAGGGATACTAGGGAGATATTCTCATTTAAACCTAGAAGAGAGGTGGCTTGAAGTGTTATTTGCCACCATAGCTCTTTATATTCTATTTTCTCTTCCCATTGTCCCCCTCCAACATCTTTTTTAACCGCTTCCAAAACAAAAAAGAATAATTAGCATTAACACATGTTAAAGAAAGTTTAAAAGGGGCATTTGTTTACTTCCTATTCTGCATATCGTACAGGTGTTCGTATAGCCTCCTTTTTAGCTTATGTTCAGTTTTCCCCATGTAAAAAGAGTGACATACCTCACACCGAGCTAGATAAATAAGACCACTGGAATCACAGTTAAAATATCCTTTGCTGCTTAGAACCATATTTCTACTACTTAAAATAACTTCCTCCTTGTTCATTATAAACCTACATTGTGAACACTGCCTACATTTATAGGTAAACTTTCTTTCTACCATTTGCCTTCTTTTTATCATTTTGTAAGGCATTTTTCACACTTTGTGAGTTTTTATACACAAATTTCAGTTATTTGTTCCAAATCAGTGAGGTTTTTACATTCATTCCACTCCTCACTAATGATTTTCCAGACTAGCATTATATTCTAGCACCATTGCTTTGCTAAACTGATTCTGCTGTAAGGAGTCAGTACAATGGTTCTCCTTTAAGGGCTGACCAAAGATGGGTTTATATTTATCATTTTTACTTTCCTGTACTTGTTTTATAATATCATAAAGAAACACTTTTGGATAACCCCTTGCTAAAAAATCCTTTAAGGAAATTACACTCATTCAAAAAATCATTTGTATCAGAGGTCATACGACTTGCCCTTTCACAATATTTCTCTTGTAATTAAATGGGTGAGCATTATTGTAGTGCAAATATGAGTTAGTAAAGGTGTTTTTTTCTATGCACCCTTAAATTGAACCTGTTTTCTTTGTATATTTCTATATCTAAATATTGTAGTTTTTCATCAGAAACGTTGAAGGTAAATTTAAGAAATGGGGTGGTGGTATTATAAAATCAACAAATTCCTGAATTCTGTTCTTGTTATCCACCCAAAAAATTGCAGATGTCATCCAGGAACCTCTTACAGAGGCTGCAACAATTTTATACACAGTCCAGTACATGTTTTTCTTCCCATTTAGCTAAAATTAAGTTAGTATAGGTGGGTGCGCATGCAGCGCCCATCATCACCCTCTAACCTGTTGGTACAATTCTCCTTTGAAATAAATAAAATTGTATTTTAAAATAATTCCATCAGGTTGAGGCACACCAACCTATCAGCCTGGGACATTGCTGTCTCCTCAAATAAAATTTCTTCTAACATCTGCATTCCATCAGAGTGGGGAATACATGTAAAGAGGTCAATGACGTCAATTGTAATAAAAGGTCAGATCTTTGCTGAACAAACCATTATGCACATCCCTAAGGAGATCCCAGGAATCTTTTAGGATATTCTTCCTTTTCAACCAAATATTTTTTAACTTAGAGTCTACCAATTTAGCTAAAGGTAGAGTTTTGGACCCCTCAGCTGAGACTATCAGTCTCTGTGTGTGTGTGTGTGTGTGTGTGTGTGTGTGGGGGGGGTCCCTTTCATTTTTACGAGTTTTGGGTATTCCAAAGATTGTAGGGATCTTGGGTTTGTCGACCTTTAAAAATTGTAGGTACTGATGTCTATTAATCCTTCTATTATATTTTATTTTTTGTTTAACATTTGACTGGGAAAGTCCGACTAGGTTCCACAGATCCTGTTTTCAGGAGAGGCCCGGGGAGAAACTCTCCAACAACAAAATGTTAACTTTATTTCTTGATACACTTTCATATTTGTCGGTGTCCATTAGTATTTCATTCACCTTTCCTTCATATATTACAGTATCCATCAGTACCATTCCCCCACCTTTGTCTGGTTTCATCACCCTTGTGTGTTTATTCAATCTAAGCTTATCCAAAATAGCCCTTTCATTTATGCTTATATTGTTTTTGTATTTAACTTTTGGTATGGCTTTTCTAATTTCAGACTCTAAAATCAGTTCACAATTACGCATCTGGGGATGTAAAGCTTTGTTTATGGTACTTTTTCTCCTGTTAGAACTGTTGGTATTGTTCACTTGGCCAAACATTAAGCCTAAATTAAGTTGGGTGCTGCATGCACACCCACCTATGCTAACTTAACTTTAGCTAAATGGGAAGAAAAACATATACTGGACTCTGTGTATAAGAAATGTTGGAGCCTCTATAAGAGGTTCCTGGATGACATCTGCATTTTTTGGATGGATAACAAGACTAGAATTCAGAAATTTGTTGATTTTATACATACCACCACCCCATTTCTTAAATTTACTTTCAAAGTTTCTGACGAAAAACTACAATATTTAGATATAGAAATATACAAAGAAAACAACAAGTTCAATTCAAGGGTGCATAGAAAAAACACCTTTACTAACTCATATTTGCACTACAATAATGCTCACCCATTACATAAGAAATATTGTGAAAGAGCAGTATGTAAGGGCAAGTCTTATGACCTATGATGCAAATGATTTTTTGAAGGAGTGTAATTTCCTCAAATGATTATTTTCAGCAATGGGTTATCCAAAAGAGTTTCTTGAAGATATTATAAAACAAGTGCAGGAAGGTAGAAATGATAAATATAAACCTATCCTTGGCAAATGGAGAACCATTGTACTGACTCCTTACAGCAGAATCAATTTAGCAAAGCAAAGGTGCTAGAATATAATGCTAGCAGTGTAGTAGTCAGGAAAACCATTAGTGAGGACTGGAATAAATGTAAAAACCTTACTGATTTGGAACAACCAACAAAGAAAATAAATTTGTGTATAAAAACTCAGTGTGAAAAATACCTTAGAAAATGATAAAAAGGAGGCAAATGGTAGAAAGAAAGTTGGTACCTATAAATGTGGGCAGTGTTTACAATGTAGCTTTATAATGAACAAGAAAGAAGTTATTTTAAATAGATTCCAATGGTCTTATTTATCTAGCTCGGTGGAAGGTATGTCACTATTTTTATGTGGGTGAAACTGAACTTAAGCTAAAAAGGAGGATATACGAACAAACCAGTAAAATCAAGAGTAAACCAGGTAAAAGTGAAGCAAAAGCCTTTCCGGTCCAAACGACAAGGACTTTGTGGTAAAAAATATATACCAAGCTGATTTTAAAGCCAAAAATTCAGCTAGTGTGTTGAAAACCAAGCAATTCGTTGAATAATAGTCCAGTGCAGTTCAAACTTGCAAAAAAAAAAAAAAAAAAAGTTTTAATAGTCGACAAAACAAAAAGAGTTAACACTGTCTCACTTGAAAAAGCCTGGTAGGACCAGGCGAAAGCGCTCGTGTTTTTTATGTGGGTAAAACTAAGAACTAAGGAGCAGATATAATGTGTTTGCGACTATATTAAAGTGGATTTTACAAGAACTCCGACTTATTCCTGGTCTTGTGGTATCTTGGATTGACTTACTGGTTTATACTGGTACCTTTGTGGCTGTTTTTTTTTTCAAATTTTCAATGGTTTTTAAAGTACTTATATAGGTATTAAATGCTTATTTATGAATATTTTAGAATATACATAATATTTTTTTCTAGCTTTTAACAAAAGGAAAGTTAGATATTTTTTGTAAAAATCCTTTTAAAATCATTTTAATAAGCTGTTCCTTTAAAATTGTCTAATTTAATTCAATGGATCGTTATGTATGTAAATTTGTGAAGTACATAACGGTGTTTAATGCTTGAAGTTCATATCTGATGAAGTTTTAATGACAAAAATTTATTTTTACATTGAGAAGCATTTGTGTGTTCAAGTGACTTGTTTGGCTAAAAAAAATCCTTTTATTGTTTTCTGGGTACTTGCTTCGTTTCCCCTGGCACTTTTTTTTTTGAGTTTTATTTGGTGCCTTGAGTGAACGTTTTAAAGGATTTATTAGTGGATTTTTGCTATGGATACAGATACCAGCCTGGATAACAAAGGAATGGGTACTAAGGAGGAGCTTGAGCAAGCAAGAAAGCTGACGGGTCAGCTCTCACAATTATTAGACCTCCTAACCCCGCTCAGCCAATCTATGATTGAACTGGGGTCAAGTAGTAGAGAGACAGGCGGAACAAAGAAGTTATTTCCTTTATCGGCTCCAAACGGTGCAAAACCAACCAGCGCTTATGGAGGTAAATGGAGCAGATATAATGGAAGAAATGGACTTTAATCACACACCACAGATTTTAAAGGAGTTAAATGGTGAAAAGGGAGCTGTTGAAAATGGAAGTTCTGCTATACCACCATGGCAATAGACATTTTCTGCAGCGTTAGCAAATGGTTTGATGGAAAAAAGAAAAATGGACAAATCCAGTAACTACATACACAGATAAAATGGATGTGAAGGACTGGTTGCAGGTGAGTTACACTAGCAAATTCAGAACTAATGTTTTTGAACCGGCACCAGTTAATGATTCTTTTAATATTAAATTAAAAAAACTGTCTAAGCTGTTACATAAATACAAGACACTAGATATATACAGAACTCGTATCTAAAACAGTGTATTATTGAGAGAATTGTGGCGAAAGGCCTGAGGGTATGAAAATACCCTAATAATGTAAAAGCTGGCAGTGATTTTCGTAATGAACTTTTAGAAATTTTTAGTAGCTGAGGACTGGATATTCTTAAAGGAATGGTGAAAGAAAATGATACGCTAAACGTTGAACTACAGAAAGAGAAAGAAATGTTAAATGCTTGTATTAAAGACAATTTAATCCACACTATTCCTTCTGAATAAGATAAGTACTACAACATAATGAGTGAAACAGACTGAAAGTGTGATGAGTTAGTTAAAAGGAAAATAAAGAAATTAGAAAGAGATTTGAATGAATACAAAAACAAATTAAGCTATCCTAAACCAAAGTTTGCTCATAGGGCATGGAAACCCAATAGAAGGAATGACGGATATGACTTGAATCAAAATAAGGAGGTACAAATAGGAGAACAAGTGAATGAATCAGACGATTTTAATGAAATCCCACCCATCAGAAGATTGGAAAGAATTAGGAATATGGACAAGAATTAACACCAACAGAATTTTTGGAGGGAGGAAGAAAGGGGAGGGGAGATAGTAAATATGACAAGCATCCCTCCACCCCAAGCTGGAATGTGATGGAAATATGATTAAACAGGATGAAAATAATATGCATAGATTTGTGAAAAATGGCTACAGTATATACAAATTCAGTGAAATAGAAATGAAAGATGAGCATTTTAGCCTTCTATCTAGAGGTATGAAATTTATAACTTTAAGGAAAGGTGACTTAGCAAGAATTTTATTTGATGTAAAGATGGTCATAAGAAAAATTTAGAATTATTCTTCCCAGATGACAATGTTATTAACCAATATAGTGAAATAAAGAAAAAAAGTGTTTTTAACCTCGCCCCCTGCACCCACAGATTAAAAATGTTGAACTTATTGTGGAGAACAAGATTAGAAAAGGTTATTCTAAGGTGAAATATAAGGCAAATTTGGATGCTAATGAAAATAAAGTTTTAAACGACCTTAGGAATAACAAGAATGTAAGGGTCATGAAACCTGATAAGGGAGGGGGAACAGTATTGCTTTATATCCTGACACATGAAGGAAAATGAACATTATAATGGATACCAGTAAATATACTAGCATGTCAAGGAACAAAATCAATATAGCATATAGAAGAATAGACATGGCCCTAGAAGATATGTTTTTAGAGGTTTCATACATCAAAAAACGTAAGTTCCTTAAAAGTAGAAAAACTTAGAATACCTTCCATATTTGAAATCCCCAAAGTGCACAAAGATGGACTAGATCTGCCTTGGAGACCCATTGTTTCAGCAGAAGGTTCGAAAACCTTCCACTTGGCGAAACATGTTGACACTACATTAAAATGTATTTGGTTAAAAAGAAAAATATACTGAGGGATTCTTGGGACTTTTTAAGAGAATTAAAAGGGGATTTATTTAAGGAAGAGATATCATTCTTAAATGATGTTGTAGATCTGTTTTCTAGTATTCTACAACAGAAGGAATTAAATTATTAGAGGAAATTATTTTTGATGAAAAAGATTTGACATACAATAATTGCTTGACATGCTAATTTATTTTATATACTTCAAAGGTGAATTTTATCACCAAATAAAAGGGGTGGCAATGGTTGTGGTATGCACTCCCACCTATGCGAACCTAGTCCTGGCTAGATGGGAAAAAAAAAAACCGGTTAAGAACTCTATTTAAAATGAATGTTGGTCTATGTATAGTAGGTTTTTAGGTGACAAATGTATTTTATCGGTAGCCCCAAATGAGAAAATACAAGAACTTTTAGGATTTTTAAACAATAGCACTTTTTTTTTTAGAATTTACACAAAGTTTCCCAAGAAATATTGCAATACCTAGATATGAAAATATACAAAGAAAATAATTTTAATTCTAAAGTATACAGGAAAAATACCTTCTCAAATTCATACTTGCATTTTAATAGTGCACGCCCTTTGCACTATAAAAAGAATATAGTAAAAGGTCAATTTATTAGATCATGCAGGATGACTTCGGTCAATATAAATTTGGAGAAGGAGGATGAGACATTGGAGAGTATGTTTAAGGCTAGGAAATACCAATTCTATAATTGAGCAAATATAAAAAGACATATGGGAAGGGAGATTAGAGAGATTTAAGCCCATCCTTGGGGTTAGTACTGACAATGAAACTAATAACCAGCACAGTAAAAATGAAGATTTTGAAAGGGCACTGGTGTTGGAATACAATGCTAGTACCAGTATGGATAAAAAGGGTTATGGAATTGAAATGGAATAGATTTATAAGTTTTACAGTTTTGGATAAAATATAAAAAAAAAAAATTAAAAATTGTTTACAAAAATTCCCACAAACTGAAGAATTTGGTAGAAAATGATTATGGCCAAGGAAATATGAAAAAAAGAAGAATGGTACATACAAATGTGGTTACTGTGCACAATGCATGTACAAATACAACAAGGACATTTTATTTTTAGACGGTAGAAACTTGTCAGTAAAAGGAAAATAATTTTACAATTGTTATTCAAGTAGTCTAATAAATTTAGCAGTGTGTCAAATATGCTCTTCTTTCTATGTGGGAAAGAATGAGTGGAAATTAAAGAAAAGAATCTATGAATACTGCTACGACATACAAACTAAGAAAGAGACCAATGCTCTGTATAAACATCAGCAAGTATGTATGAATGCCAATTATCTGTTTTTTTATTAGAAAGGGTAGCGAAAGATAAGAGGCAGGTTGTGGGAATAAAGAATTCAGTACGGGGAGCTATGGTGGCAAGTCACATTACAAGCAAATGTACCACATCTAAATGAGAATATTTCAATAGCTCCCTTATTAAAATTAAGAGCTGCTAAATTATAAAGGTTATAATATGCTTTAAGGACTTGGCATTGTTTTTATACATATTTTCTACATTTTATTATTGGTAATTTATTTAATTGAAGGGGGCTACATGTGTACGAATTGTTTATGGTGTTCAGTTTTCTATTCACTTTTTAGTTGTATTACTACTCTTTAGCCATTACTAATCTTTAGCCATATTCCGCGGTGGTGCAGCGGTTAGCATTGTTGCCTCACAGCAAGAGGTTCTCCCGTTCGATTCTCAGCTGGAGCGCCTTCTGTGGAGTCTGCATGCCCTCCCCATGGTCAAGTGACGTTAAAGACATGCAGGTAGGTGCGAGCGTGAATGGGCATGCCTTCGTTGAAGGTCGGGCTGGCAACTCAGCATCGAAATATCCACTGTCTAGCAAATGAGTAGACTGGAGTTCCGCTGTGGCGACTCCTAACAGGGAAAAGCCGAAAGTCTGTTTTTACTAATTTTTAGCCATAGGAGGGAGCTCTAATTTAAAAAATATGAACAATGTGTATAAATTAAATGATTACGTTTTTATTTTTAATAATATTTATATGGGTAGGATGTTATTCAATTGATTTTAAAGTACTTATATAGGTATTAAATGTTTATTTATCAGCATTTTAGAATATACATAATTTTTTTCTTTATTTTAACAGAAGGAAAGTTATATATATATTTTTTGTAAAAAATCATTTTAAAAATCTTTTAATAAGCTGTTCCTTTAAAATTGTCTAATTCAATTCAACTGATTGTTATGTACGGAAATTTGTGAAGTATATAACCGTGTTTAATGCTTACAGTCCACATCTGATGAAGTTTTAATGACAAAAATGTATTTTTACATTGAGGAGCATTAATGTGTTCAAGTGACTTGTTTGACTGAATAAAAATCCTTTTACTGTTTTCTGGGTACTGGATTTGTTTCCCTTGGCACTTTTTGGACTTGGAGTTTTATTTGGTGCCGTGAGCGAATGTTTTAAGGATTTTGTAATGTATGCAACTATTCTGCATTCCTATGAAGCCTTCAGAATTAAATTACATTATATGAAATTAAAATTATATGAAATAAACCAAAAGATACATACCTAAACCTTGGCTTACTATGTTAAAAAAGTAATTCTCTCTCTCAGTACAAGAATCCCTGTTGTGTGGGTGGGGTGTCGCGTGTACACTCTTGTGTATTTAATCTTCAATCACACATGCACACATTTGCAAATGTCTTTTACACAGTCTTGTTAAAATATCTAAACACATTAATTTTGAATGCCACATAATATGCATTTTTCAGTGTTTGAGAATCATAGAATCTGAAATCCCCTACAATTATACAACAGCATATTTAAAATTAGAGCATGTGAAAAGAAAAAGTTATTAAAATCAAAGACTCTCCATGCTAAATACACAGGCTGAAGGTCAGACGTCTGGTTCACATATCGTACAAGCTGAAACCTGTTTACAGTCACCAAATGAACCTGACTTTTTTCTGTGCATTTTAGCAATGTGTTTCCTTGTTTCCTTGCATGAAACAGATAACATGGCTGTCTTTTCCTTCTCTCTATTTGCTGAACATGCAGCCATTCATACCCTGCACTGGTGTCTAGATTTATGACATGCAAGCTGGAAATAAGTGGAATCCATTCTATGCTTAACAGAAGAGTTCATTTGAAGAAAAAATATTAGTCCCAAGAATAGTAATGAAATGGATTTTGATTCTTTTTAAACTGCCCAGACACTTCTTTTCTGAGAAAGAATTTCATCTTGTTGTAGCAATTAACAGAATCTTGCACACAGCTTGTTTTTTTATCTGGGAAAACACAATCAGTTTCTGAACTTTAGAAGTGCTGAAACTATATTGCCACAGTACAATCATCTGTTTTTACATTATGACATATTCTTGTCTGTCTTCCTCGGATAACGCCAAACAGTCAAGACCATGTCACAGACTCACACTTGTTACTGACAGATTTCTAACCATATGGATACCACCCCATGACAAACATTGTAATGCAAAGGTCAAACTTTGAAAGTTCCTTATCATAACAGAAACAATGGCAAAAAGGTCCTGCCTGTATACATCATGACAATTCAACAAATACTCCAAGAATCTTGAAAAATCACGTTCATCAGTCTGTACATTCATTCTTAAAAATTCTTGTCATGCACATAGCAGAAATTATTTCTATGTCTGTAATGCAGGAGCATACAACTACAACTCTTGCTTTCTAAGCCTGAAAAGCATTAATTAGATTCTTAACTGCATGGAAATTCCCTATAAAATATTAAAAAAATAAAATGAGCTAATAGTCCATGCATCTGGAACATATATTAAACCAAAGGTGGTATCGAAGACTTTAGTGTCATCTACTGCTCATTATGTAAACTTTTATAATCAAACTGTCATCTGTTCCAGCTTCCTTATTCTCAATACCCAAAAACACTACATCTATGGAACCTGATATCCCAGGATTCTTCCTTAACAATATAAAACATGACCTGTCAGGCACACTAGAAGCACTATTCAATTACAGCTTCCAAACAGGCTTCATGAAGGAATGCAACTGTTATTCCTGTACAGAAAGGGGCCATCCACGGACCAAGAAAACTATAGACCCAAAGCTAGACTATTCTCATATGTAATACAATGGAAAGAATATTCATGGACATGAAAAACAACAACCAAAGGCAAACTTCATACATTCCAACTCAGTTTGGTTTTGTCAAGGGCAGGTCATTAGCACTCAACCTAATGTACTTTGAGAAGGTCACCAAAGCAATTGATAAAAGCAAAATGGTGCATACTGCCCACCTTAACCTGGCATAGGCACTTCAATACTTCACTTGGAATTTACACAAGCTCACAAAACTACACATTACCCCCTACATCACCCAGTGGATAGTCAGCTGGCTCAAAGAGAAGACTAAAGATGTCAGGATAGGTGAGTCAACCTCCCCAAAAGGGCCAGTCACTAGTGGAGGCCCCCCAGGGCTTGATACTGGGGTTGCTCCTTACTGGCATCTCCTTCTTTAAAGTAAAGGTCGACATCAAAGGACTCTCACTGACTAAGTTAGGAAGTGACTGCAATTTAAGTGCTGTCACAGAATCCCCCAAAGAAACAAACATCCTCCAAGAATGCCTCACACAAACCTAATAACTGGTGCCAGAGTGACAGTCTAAACCAAAATTCCAAAAAAAAGTGCAAGACAGTATGTTTCAGAACGACAATCACCCCTGAAAATTACTGCATTGATAATAGCCTTTGATCGTCATGTGTCTACTATAGTACACAAATTATTCTATGTTGCGCAACTTATAAGCAAGGGTATGGCATCTAGGTCCAAAGATGTCATTGTTCTCTTATACTCAGTCCTCATCTGACCAATCACTGAATACAATGCTACCTTCAGTATGTACCTGATTTGGTATATGCAACAAGTGGAGCATCCACAGAGGTTCCTCACAAAAAGAATATATGGTGTAGACAACATGTTCTATGTTCACTACCTCAAAGTCTTGTACCTGGTCTCCTACAGACAGAGTGGCAATTTGTGCTTGGTTTTCAAAGCATCCTCTGATCTTGCCCTTATGGACCTGCTGCACATCTGCAAAACAAACAGTATTGGAAACACCCATTCTAGGGATATAAACCTCATCTGCAACATAAGTGAGACATGTTAGAGGAAAAGGTATGCATTTCAGACTCGGACTCTACCCTTTGTCTGCAACAAGCTTTCTATTCTCATGAAGTAAAGTTCCTCCCTGCACTTATTAAAGTGCAACTTGGCTCAGCGGATAGAGAATTGTGAGTTTACCCTTGGTCTGCCACCTATGTCCCCATTAGGAAGAGGAAGCCTGTAAATGTTTATCACCCATACCAAAGCTATTCCCGCACTAAACTCAGTGGCATCAAAACCTGTCAAATACATTTGAGAAGTATGGCTAGGCTTAAAAAGGCCATTCATGGTCATTAGCATAGTAATTACCTATGAATCTATAATACAGTTTACTTTGTGAAAATGACTGCATTCTTAGTGCACTCATCTTTCAAACTCTACCTCTCGGTCAGTGTTTGGCCAAATTAGCCTTTTTTTTTTTTTTTTTTTTTTACTTTTACCCAAAAATAAGAATTCTTTAAGGGTCTGATGTGCCTGTATATGCATGGGGGTATCCTAAATTTCTCCCCACTGCACTTCCAACTTCTGCATTTTCAGTGAAAATCCAACTCTGAAAATGATGTACTTCAGCTTTTCTAACTCTATATGCTATACATAATACAAACGGATAAGGACTACAGACCAATAATATGTCTAATTACCTGTGCATTAAAGTTGTTTCATGTTTTCCCCAACTCAGTTTTTGCCTGGATCAACTTTCCTCCCTTTGTCCTTAATTTGTCCTATATTACTCATACTTAATATATGAAAAGGGAAGACTTTCCACGGACTTAGGTAATTACAGAGCATAAGTCTGACCAGCCCCATATACAAGGCCTTCAAAAGACTTATGAAATCAGTCAGGACACAGGGAACCTCCAAGCACTAGACCAGTTTCAGTTTGGATTCATCAAGGGCAAGTCATGCTTACACAACCTTGTAAAGGTCACCAAAGCAATGGATGAAGGCAAAATGGTACATACCCCATACCTTGATGTGGCCAAAGCTTTTGACACAATTTCCCACTAAGACATAGTAGAAAAGACAAATAAACTGGGAATAAACCCCTACGTTACCTGCTGGATTGCCAACTGGCTCACAGGACATAAAATCAAAACAGGGGAAGTCACCACCACAAAGAGTTGAGTCTACCAGGACTCTGTGCTGTGACGTCTTCTGTTTGACATTTGCTTTTCTGAAGTAAAAGCCAACACCACAGGGCTCTGCCTGACTAAGTTACCGGGTGACTGCAAGCTCAGAGCAGTCACTGCATCCCCAAATGACTTGGCCAGCCTGCAATATGTTTGGTCTCAAATAAACAAATGGTGTCAAAATCAAGGTCTGAAACAAAATGCCAAAAAGTGCATTATTGTCTTTTGGGAAGTCATCTACCACAGGGAACTACCGCAGTGGCAATACACACCTAAGTATTGACCCAGCTATTCAAGATTTGGGAACTTATGTGGAGTACGACTGAACTTTTGACCAACATGTGTCTATTGTTGTTAAGAAAGTCCTTCTATATTACACAGCTTATAAACAAAAGGATTGTGTCTAGATCCAAGGATATTATTATCCACCTTTATTCAGCCCTCCACTGGCAAATTACTGAATGCCCCATTTGGCATGCATCGTTTCAGACACATGCAACAACTGCAATGCCCACAGAGATACCTTACTAAAAGGACACAGTCTTATTTGGACCAACTCAAACTATACTTGGCATCCTACAGACTGCTAAGAAATGACCTGTGTATGACCCATCAGTGATGGATTTACTGCACCTCAGCAAGTCAAATGGCATCAGAAGTTCTTGGTCTAGGAATCTAAACCTCTGCTGCAACAACAAAATGATTCTGAAAGACAAGTATACTTTGCAGAAGATATGCTGCTGTGGAACAGATTCCCTGTCCACATAAAACAAACTTTATCCCTATCCCTTTTCAGCTGAAACTTAAATCTATGGACAGGAAACAGAAAATTTACCCAAGGACTGCCCCCTGTATTACTAATGAACAGATGCAGCTCTTAACATCTAATGCATGGATCCCTTCAAATTATCTAAGATATCATCCCAGTTATTCTCATTAGGATTAATATACAATTACAGACCATGGGATGGGTAAGAATAATCTATAACCAAAAGGGATAGGTTATTCTGAGAACAAAAAGGAGACTGACTGGGCTTAAAATTGCGTGCAAGGGCAGCTAGCGTAGTAATTACCAATGAGCCTATATAAAACTTGCTACTTAAAAATATAATCCTATTTAATTTTCTGTAATTTCACAAAAATAGAAGTTATGTCCTTACCATAACGTTCCATGTGGAGTGTTCATCTCGCCTTTGTTCTTACACATGGGTTCGGAGCCGATCCTCGGCCGCTTAGCAAAGCTCTGTATCGAGAAGAAGCTCGAGACCAACCTATCCCCCACAATCCCCTCTGCCTTACCTCAGATCTAGTTTGCAAACAATACCAGATCCCCAACAGGAATGTAAACATACATACATACATACCAAGGCGTAGCTGAAACCAACAGCAACAGCAGAGAGAAATCAGTAGCGGGAGAGCCAAACCAGACCTCTAAACTGGACGTTCTTCCTGACCTGAGGGTGGGAGGGTGGGAATGTAAGAACAAAGGCGAGATGAACACTCCACATGGAACGTTATGGTAAGGACATAACTTCTATATGTGAGGGTGTTCAATCTCGCCGTTTGTTCTTACACATGGGTAGCGTCCCTAGCTCCGTGACCCTGAGAGACTCAGGAAGAACGTTCCTGAGCACAGTGGAACCAAAGGTTGCCCTGTCCCTAGAAATCCTATCCACTTTGTAATGAGTGATGAACGTATGTGGTTTAGACCAAGTGGCGGCCGCACAAATAGTATCCAAAGGTAGGCGGGCCGCATGAGCCAGAGATGTAGAGACTGATCTAGTAGAATGTCCTTTCGGTTTGGTGGGCAAACTCTGCTCAGTAGCAGTATAAACAAAAGTAATACAATCAGATAGCCATTTGGAGAGAGTACGCTTCGTCACTGCCATGCCCTTTCTGTTGTCCGCAAAGGCTACAAAGAGGTGGTCTGCTCTTCTGTGATCCTTTGTTCTATCTAGATAGAATCGGAGTTGTCTGTGAACATCCAACTTGTGTAACATATATTCCAGCTTATTGGAATGTTTTTTGAAAAATGTGGGGAGTTCGATGGACTGATTAATGTTGTTGACTGAACAAACCTTGGGAAGAAAGGACGGGTTGGTGCGTAAGGATACCCTATCCGGGTGAAAAATCAAATAAGCGTGTTTAATGGAAAGAGCTTGAAGTTCTGACACTCGTCTGGCTGAAGTGATAGCTACTAGAAAGAGTTTTCCATGACAAGAACTTTAAAGAATAGGACGAGGCTGGTTCAAAGGGTGGTAGCATTAGTTGGGATAAAAGGAGGTTTAGATTCCACGGAGCTGTAGGGAACCTGACTGGTGGTCTAATATGAAAAGACCCTTTTAGAAAAGCCTTACAAAGCCTATGAGTCATAATAGGCGCTCCATTCTCTCCTACATGAAAGTTTGAAATAGCAGCCAACTGAACCCTCAAGGTGGCAGGAGAAGCTCCTTGGTGAAATAGTATGGATAGAAACTCTAAAACTTTGTTTAGTGGGGCTATTAAGGGATCTAAATGTTGTGCAGTTGCCCAGTATACAAAGCGCTTCCACTTACTAGTGTAAATTTTTGTAGTGGAAGCTTTATGAGAGGCTACTAGAATGTTCTGAACCGCAGGAGAAAGAAGATCAGACCTGGCTAAGAAGGGAAGCGGAGCAGCCAAGCTGCTAGTCTGAGGGACAGGAGCGACGGGTGGGGAGCCCCTGATGAATGGGTCAGTAGATCTGGCTCCGGGTCCAGGATCCAGGGCTCCCGTATTTGGTGTGCTTGAAGAAAGGGAAACCAAATTTGACGAGGCCAGAATGGGGGAATGAGAATTACAGTCCTTCCCAGATTCTTGGCTTTCTGCAGAAATCTTGGTATCAGAGGTATAGGAGGGAAGGCGTACAGGAGTCCCGGGGGCCAATCGTGAATCAGAGCGTCCCTGGGGACTTCCCCTGGCAGGGGTAATAGGGCAAAGTAGCTTCTGCATTTGGCGTTCATTGGAGACGCAAACAGATCGCAGCAAGGCTGGCCCCACTTGCGGAATATCATATCCGCTATTGTCTGTTTGAGGGACCACTCGTGAGGTAACAGGATGGCTCTGCTCAACCTGTCTGCTATGACGATGGATAACCCCGGGATGTGCGTTGCTATCAGAAAGCGACCCGTGGACTCTGCCCATTGCCAAATTCTCATGGCCTCTCTGCACAACTGGTAAGATTTGGTTCCCCCTTGCTTGTTTATGTACCAGACTACAGACATGTTGTCCGTTTGAACTGCAATGGTCCCTAGAGGTAGAAGGGGAGAAAAAAGTGTTGCAACGCTAGGAACACTGCCCTCATCTCCAGAACATTGATGTGCAGGTTGTACTCTAGATTGGTCCATTCGCCTTGGACTGTCTGTCCCTGAAAGATGCCCCCCCCCCCACCCTATAAGGGAAGCGTCCGTGGTCACTGTAGCTGTTGGAGTGGGTAGCACAAACGGCCGGCCGCCAGTGAGATTGCAATTCTGTAGCCACCAAGATAGGTGTGTCTTGCAGATGTCTGTGATGTGAATTTTGTGTGTCAGCGGTAACTGTTGGAATGACCATTGTGCGAACAGCAGCCATTGAAGAACTCTCATGTGCAGTCTTCCCAAGGGTATAGCAATGAGGGAAGCCAACATGAGTCCCAAAACTTTTAGAACCAGTTTGGCGGGGGATTTCTTGGACAACAGGAGTAGAGATATGTGATTTTGTAGAGAGGCTATTCTTTCTGGGGGGAGTCTTAGAATCAAGCAACGGGTATCCAAATCTGCTCCTATGAATGAGATATGCTGTGACGGCTGTAATGCAGATTTTTCGAAATTTATGGAAATTCCGAGTTGAACACAAAGTTCGAGTGTGTAATCCCTGGCCTGTATCAGTCGAAGCTCGGTGGTGGCAGTAAGGAGCCAGTCGTCCAGATACGGAAACACCTGGAATCCTAGGCGTCTCAAGTGAGACGCTATCACTGCCATGCAATTGGTGAAAACCCTGGGGGCTGAGGTTAGACCAAAGGGCAGGGCCCGAAACTGATAGTGACTGGCTCCCAGCCTGAAGCGCAAGTGATCCCTGGACGCTCTGGCCATTTTGATGTGGTAGTATGCGTCCTTGAGATCTATTGAGCACATCCAGTCGTCCTTCTGTAAGAATGGAAGGATCGATTGAAGCGTGACCATCCGGAACTTTTCTTTCTTGAAGGTATTGAGATTGCTTAGGTCCAGAATTGGCCTCCAGTCCCCTGTCTTTTTTGGAACTAAAAAGAACCTTGAGTAAGTTCCGAATCCTCTTTGGTCCGCCGGGACTGGTTGGATGACTCTTTTTTCTAGCAGCTTTGAAATTTCTATAGCTGCAGGTTCTCGCAGATGGGGCGGTACATCTGGGAATCTTTTCTCTTAACGGGGGAAATAGAAATGGAATTTTGTAACCTCTGGTAATAATGCTTTTTACCCATCTGTCTGAGGTAATTCTTTGCCAGGCCTGAGGGTATAAAGCTAAGTGACCCCCGACTGCCTCCAGAGCAGGACAGTCGGGCCTCCCTTCAGGAGTGCTGGAAAGGCTTCCCAGGGACCGTATCCCTGTCACCTTGGTTTTGCGGACCCCCTCTGCCACCAGGGCGACGTCTTCCACTTCTGCCCCCCCCCTCTGCCTCTGGAGGGGGCATCACCCTGTGTGCTTGGGAAAGAACCCTGGGGTTTACGAAACCACATTTTTCCACCTCGTTGCCCTTTGGGGTACGGTCTGGATGGGGTGGAAAAACGGACTCAGACAGCAGACAGAGTCTTTCCCTCTTGCTCACACCGGGTAAGGGTCTCCTTTACTTTGGGGCCAAAAAGAGTGGCACGATCAAATGGGGCGTTAGTAAAGGAAGACTTGAAGGCTTCCACAAAGGAGCATAAGCGCATCCAGGATTGTCTCCGGAGAGCAATCGCTGAAGCCGCAGCCCTACTCGACCCTTCGGCTGCATACGAGATGAGCCTCATTGACGAGTTCACAATAGATGTAAGGGTATTGAGCTGTGCTGTAACCTTTTCCGCGACAGCAGCATCTGTAGTACCCTGGAGGGTATCTCCCAACTCTTTGACTAGATCCCTCTGTAAACGTGTGAAATGTGTCAAATAGTTCAGCGATCGCATGGAAAAAGTCGCTGAACTGAAAATGCGCTTCCCGTATCTGTCCATGGTCCTAGAATCTCTGTTAGGCGGATGGACAGATGAGGAAGATTCAGACATCTCCTTCTTAGTGGCAGCTGCCACCACCATAGCGTCCACTGGAACTCCCTTTGTGAGGTATGCCTTGTCCTGAGGGGCCGTGATATACTTGTTTGGCTTTCTGGGGACTGGCTCCACTGTGTCACGTGTCTCCCACGTCCTTCGAGCAATCAAATCCATCAACTCATCGAAGGGTGGAGTGACCCAGGAGGAAGAAGGGCGAGCAGCGAAAGCCTTCAGCAAGACTGACTCATCCTCAGAAGGGCTTGCCAATCACCTCTCTGTTTTAGGATCTCCAGGATGTCAGAAAAAGAGACATCCTCTGAGGGTGATTTTGGGGACCCTTCTGACTCATTCAAGTCAGTGTCCGATGTTAAGGACTCTTGTGGAGAATCCAAGTGCCTCCTCTTACACAATCTTTTCCTCGGGACTTCCTCAGGGGGGGCATCCGATGAAGACTCCGAGGAAGAGGGGGCTCCCTCTGGGAGCGGCTGAGACACTGGTGCTCGACGCTTTTGAGTAGCCGTAGGTGCAGAAGAGGATAACGGGCCTTTATGGCAGGGGGAACGCTGTTTCTGCTGAGGTAGTTGTCTGGGAAGACCATACCTTCCTCATAAGATCGAAGGCCCCCGGATCCCGAGCTGAGGAATCCCCCGCTTCCGAAGAACGTGGAGGAATCTCCGACGCAGAAGCCAAGGGCACCGATCCAGAGGACGGAGCCGAGGTGATCCGCGCAGAGGAACCGAGAGGGAGAGTCGGCACCGAAGTATCGGTTCGGCTCTCGGTCCTGGAACCAAGGATAGATCGTCGGCTCCGCGAGTCCGGGAGAGGTTCCGACGAAGTCGAGGTAAACGGTGCCGACTGAGAAAGGGACGGTTCCGGCAACAAGGGCTCTACAATCAACAAATCAGCGTCTCCCGGCTCTGATGGCTGAACAGGTCTCGGAGGAGGATCAGATGGAGACAAGGGAAGGCCTTCGAGTCTCGACACCAACAGAGAGGAGACTGCAATAAGTTTGGACAAAACCGTGTTCTCCATCAGCTTCTGCACCACACGGTCTACGTCGGTGTTGGAGAGGGGCCTGGAAGACCGCGTCGAAGAAATCGAAGACGGTGCCGACCATAAGAGAGCCGGAGGTGGCAGTTCTGTCACCGGTTCCAAGACTCGAGGCTCGGTGACGGACACTAGTTTGATACTCGGCCCCGAAGTCTGTGGAACCGGTGAACAAACTTTAAAAGAAGAACTCGGAGCCGATGACGTAGGCTCCGAAGTCTTCGACTCCTTCGAAGATTTAGAGGTCTGGTCTGACTTATCTAAAGCCTCTTGAAAGGCAGGTTTCAGAAGACCCCTGTCCATGAGCTTCCTGCGCCTATCTGTCATGACCCTTCCACTAAAGGAGTGACATATGGAGCAGTCCTCCTGAAGATGGAGAGGGTCAAGACAGTAGACACAGGAGCTATGGTTGTCTGTGACAGACATCTTCTGTCCGCACTGACATCTCTTGAAACCTGATTTAACCTCGTCAGACATGTCAAAAAGGTCACAAAAAACTAGTGAAATAACACCAATATAATAAACCTTAGCCAAAGGCCAAGAATAATGTTGTGAAGAAATGAATGTAGTCAAATCCGAGAATTAGTGAGTGGGGTAGGCCCTAGGATCCTAACTTTAAACCTAAACTGTTTTAAAACACTAAAGATTTAATCAATCGGAACCGAAGACCCACACACACAACACACACCAACAAATGTCACAATCCAATACTTTAGATCAAAAAATTTTTAAGAAAAAAAGATAAATCTTATCTGAAGTTGGCTCAGAGCTCTTCAAACGATGTGATCAGATGCAGCGGCAAACTAGATCTGGGGTAAGGGCAGAGGGGATTGTGGGAGATAGGTTGGTCTCGAGCTTCTTCTCGATGCACAGCTTTGCTAAGCGGCCGACTCGGAGCCGAGGATCGGCTCCGAACCCATGTGTAAGAACAAACTGCGAGATTGAACACTCTCACATTATAACTTTCAAGTAAAAAACACACGTGTGTGTGTGTGCATGTAGATATATATATATATATATATATATATATATATATATATATATATACACATATATACACATACATACACACACATATACATATACACACATATACATATATATATATATATATATATATATATATATATATATATATATATATATATGTATATTATATATATATACACACACACACACATATATATATATATATATATATATATATATATATATACACACATACATACATACATGTATATAAACAGATATATATATATATATATATATATATACACACACACACATATATATATATATATATACACACATACATATATATATATGTATATTGCAAAAACTGACTAATAATAGAAGAACTAAAAGTAAAAACTTCTAAATTAACACAAAAATAAAAAAAGCACTTGAAAGGAATCACACTGAGTCCGAACTGTTGATTAGCGCTTTCATCCTTTATGTACAAGGACTTCTTCAGATCTAAGCAAGCAACTTAAAATTTCTGTTTAAATAGGCAACAATGAAATGTAATACAGTATTCAAATTGCAAGACCAATGTGAATGAAATGTATGTAAAATATGCATGATGTAGTACTTATAGCCAATGAAAGGCGTTCTGCACAACATTAAACAAATAAGTCAGTCAGAATACCTCGAAGTGATATGTCAGAGGTATCAAAGTGGCTTACACTGCTGTATACTGTTGACCAATGTTACTACATAAAAAAAACCTTTTCAGTCAAACCAAAGACAATGTTAATGCAACAAATCAGAACAATCCCCATGTCATGTGTGTTCCCTTTGAAAAAAATAGCAGTACTAACTCACCGTTCTGTGTGTGCATAAAGCAATGGCAAATTGTGCTAATGGATCAAGAGAAATATATTGATAAAATTGAAAGCATGCTTACAGACAATGAGTTCTGCAAAACAGTGACAATGAAAGAGGTGAATGCACATTTTAAGAAAATAGATAGCATGCGTAAAGCTTTGGAACGTACACAGCAACTCACATAATCCCAACTTAGGCAAAATGTTTGGGATTCCGAAAATACACAAGAATCATAAAGACCCCCCTTTCAGGCTAATTATTTCTAACAAGCGCATGAAGACTGAAAATATTTCGGAATTTCTTGACAGTGTGTTCAACCCTTTAGTGCAGGCTACAGAATACTATATAAAGGATTCCTGGGATTTTCTTAACACACTGTACGAATCTAGACTTGATTTTACTAACTGCACGCTGGTTTCCCTTGACATAGTTGCTCTGTACACAAATATCCCACATCATGAAGGGCTGGAAGCTATCAGACTATTTCTTAACAAATATGCTGGCTTTACTGACAACCACATTGAAACATTAACAGCTCTTACCACGGCAGTTCTTACTAACAATTTCTTCTAATTCAACAACAAATGTTACAAGCAGGTTAAAGGAGTGGCTATGGGTTCGTAAATGGCCCCAGCCTTTGCAAATCTTGTACTAGGTACATGGGAACTAGAAACCCTTAAACTGTTACTTTGACAAAGTGCATCTCTATAAACGTTTCATTGACGATATTTTTTTTGTGTGGAGCGGGCATTTAACAGAATTGAACACGTTTATTGAATCTTTAACAGTATCCCATACTTAGACTTTGTGGTTTCGGGACAAGGTACACAGATTAACTTTCTGGACACCATCATTTCTTTGGATAGCAGCAATGGAACACTTTCCTCCAACATCTACAGAAAAGAAACTTATAGGAATAACTTCCTGGATTTTCATAGCCAGCATCCATTCTTTATGAAAAAGAATGTGCTTAGGGGCCAGTTTATTAGGCTATCCAGACTGATTAGTGACGACTGTACTTTCAACACAGAAAGCATGTTTTTATCTAGGTTGTTTGCTGACAGAAATTACCCTAAGCAACTCATTTATGATGTTTTCTCTGAAGTTGCAGCACACAGACACAGTAAACATAAACCTATCTTGTTATATGGCTTCACTTCTTTTTTTTTCCCAAGAATTTTATTAAATAATTATTAAAATGAACAAATATTACCATGAAATTATAACATTTTTCATTTAAATCTAAAAAAACAAGAAATGAAAAAAACAAACCTTCTAATATATAAACCAACGTAACTAAACTATGTACAAAGACGTTCATCATGCAAAAAAAATTCTTAATGTAGCTGTTAGATTAATAAAAATAATCTGTTTACATAAATTAAACTATTTTTCTAGAAGTTCATAGATGATATTCCATGAATTATATAATGTAGTATTCCTAGATGATCTACATTTAATAGTTAACATTTCCAAATTACACGCTTCAAGGAGTATATTTTTAAATTCCAAAAATGTAGGTGCTGTACTAGATTTCGAATTCTTAGTGATTGCTTTTCTAGCTATAGATAGTATAGACCAAACCAAAGGGTACTTATTCTCTTTTGCACAATCAGGAACAGGAGTATTAAATAAAACAAGGGATTTAGATATAAAAAAATTATCAGTAAAAATTGTTTGCAACCAATTATTGATATCATCCCAAACTTTTCTTAAATATGAACAATTATAAAACATATAAGACCAGTCAGCATTCAATTCAATATTACATCTCCAACATGTTATATTCTTTTTAGAAAATATACTTATATTATGAGGAGTGATAAATGATCTTTTTAAAAATCTCCATGTGAATAATTTCCATTTTAAAGAAGTAGTAGTCATACTTGCGGATTGTAAAATATTAAATGTCTTTCTCAGAAGGGGGATTATTATTAAAGAAAAATATTTCCAATAATTATCTGAAAGTGTATCTAAATCACATTTAATTGCCCTATAACTGTTTGATAACTTGTTATTAGCAGGAGATTTATGCAAAACTGATAAAATCATATATTGTACTACCGTAGGAATTTTTTTCCTAATTATAGGAGACATAGAAACCAATTTATTTAATACATATTGTCTAGCTTCTTGAAGCTCTAATCATAAACAAGAATCAAGTTTATACTCTTCCAGGAGTAAACTATTGGATTTTATCTCATTATTTATCATCATTTGGTGCCAAAATGTTAAATGCTTTTGCTGAAATAGACATTTTGTATAATCTGAAGAGAAAATAGATGTGTGTGTACGCTATAGGGAAGAGTAAAAAAAAGCCAATCCTTATATATATTATATTTAAATATAAAATTTTTTAAATGATTTTAAAAGAAAAACTATATACTTAGAGTTAAAACTCAGAGAAGAAAATTCAGAAATATAATTGTTTAACCTCCAAATAAATGGATTATTAATTATATTTCGCTTATAGGAACTGTTTAAATCTTTGGTATTTTGTGACAATACCTCTATAAACTCTTTCCACTTAGCAATATATTCCACATCAAAGAGATGAGAGATTGTATTGAATACTGATGAAATTGAATACATTTCTAAATTTGGTAAGGCTATACCCCCATTATTCCAATAATACATATGGTATTGTTAATGCAATCCTTGGCTTATTTGGGAACCACAAAAATTTCTGAATCATTGAATTAAATTTTTTAATTATTTGGCAAGAAGGAGGTATAGATAGATTGAATTATATATAAGATTTTGGGGAGAAGGATCATCTTTATTATTAAAAGTTTATCATCCATAGAAAATTGTAATTTATTCCATTTATTTATTAAATTTTCTATCTGTAATAGACTTTTATTATAATTTATTTGAATGGCATCTTTAATATTGTTAGTAATAATTATACCTAAATATGCTATTTGTTGAGACTGAGCTATATATTCATTATATTCATCAGGTATATTGTATTTCTTTGAACCTGTTAAAATAATTTGTGTTTTATTATTATTAAAAGTAAGGCTGGAATTTTTTTGAAAATATTCCATGTTTTAAAAAAGTTTTTGTATAGATTCCCTTCTACTCCCAAGAGTAATCAATATGTCATCTGCAAACATTTGTATTGTAGATGATATAGTGGGATTTAACTTGTATCCTTCAATATCTGTATCGTGTCTTATTAAATTTGCCCATGGTTCCATAACTAATGAAAATAAAAGAGGGGATAAAGGACACCCTTGTTTAGTACCTTTTACTATTGGTATATTTCGAGATATACTAGTACCAATTTTAACATAAGCTTGGCTACCTTCATATAACAGAGTAATAAGATTGATAAATTTATTGGAGAAATTTAATTCCTTTAATAGAGTGAACAAATATTCCCATGTAACTGAGTCGAAAGCACAAGTTATATCTAAACTAACTAGAGTTAAATTTGTTTTAAGATTTTTCACCAAATCAATTAAAGTTAATATTCTTTTAATGTTATCGTATGAAGTTCTGTTCATTATAAACCCTGCATGATCACTATCAACTAATTTGGGTAAAAGTGTTTTAAGCCTTTCTGCATAAACTCCCAGATATGCTCAGAATTAGTCCAAAATGATACAAAAATCACTGAACCCACAGACATTGCCAACATACTGGCAGACAGGTTCAGTGCAAACTTCACCCCCCTCTCCCCCCCCAAAAGGAGAGATAACTATCCCAGCGGAGTGCAGCCTCCCAGACATCTCCAATGCGCAGGTGAAAGCTGCTCTATCTAAAAATAAAAACACAGCATCAATGGGACAGGATGGTGTCCCCGGCTGTGTGCTACACTAACTCAATGAGGAACTAAACCCGCACATAAGGCAGCTGTTTAATCTTAGCCTTACCACAGGATACGTGCCCAAGGAGTGGTGTACGGCAACTGTGGTCCCACTTCACAAAGGCAGTGCTTCTACGGACCCTGGTAATTACCACCCCATAAGCTTAACAAGCCTGGTCTGCAAAGCTATGGAGAGAATCATAATGGAACTCATAAACAAAGACATAGGGGACTTGCAGACATTGGGCCCGACCCAGTTTGGCTTTGTCAAGGGCAGATCATGCCTTTTGAACTTGGTCGACTTCTTCAAAACAGTCACCAAGGCCATTGATGAGGGAAAGGCAGTCCATACAGCCTACCTTGACCTTGCAAAAGCTTTCGACACAATACCCCACTCGGGTATTATAGAGAAACTTACCAGCTTAAATGTAAACCCATGTGTCACAAGATGGGTTGCAAACTGGCTAAAGGACAGAACCCACAGGGTTAGAGTAGCTGGCGCCATGTCAGACTCCAAGCCGGTCACAAGTGGTGTCCCACAGGGCTCAGTCCTTGGCCCCCTGTTGTTCGGCATCTACTTCTCAGAAGTACAGGCAAACATAGGAGGACTATGGCTGACAAAGTTTGCAGATGACTGCAAACTGGGAGCCATACTGGAAAGTACATCGGACACAGATATCCTTCAGAGGGGTCTCACGGAAACTGATAGCTGGTGCCAGAGCCATGGCCTGAAGTTAAATGCCAAAAAATGTATAGTCATACCCTTCGGGAAAAACAAGGTAACCCCAAGCTACCATATAGGTGGCAATCCACTAAGCACAGAAGAGGTTATCAGGGACCTGGGGACCCAGGTTGACAGTGGCCTTTCTTTTGACACTCACATTGCTAAAGTGGTTAGAAAAACCTTCTACATTGCCCACCTGATCATGAAGGGATTCACATCCAGATCAAGTGAGGTCATTGTTCCCCTGTACTTTTCACTTATCAGACCAATGATAGAATACAATGCCCCATTCGGGATGTATCTCACCTGACACCTGCAGCAATTGGAGAGACCCCAAAAGTTCCTTACCAAAAGGATAAAGGGACTCCAAAATCTGTCATATGCTGCCAGACTGAAGAAACTCCAGCTCTATTCAGTCGCATACCGTCTGCTCAGAGGTGACCTGTGCCTGACATACAAGGCCATGTCCAACCCGGAATTAATGGACATGCTCCACCTCAAAAAATCCAAATCTACCAGGTCCACTAGAGCAAGCGACTTAAACCTTAGCATGGATATAAATAGAACATGCTGGAGGGATAGACTTGTCACCCAGAGACTCCCTATATTGTGGAATAAAATCCCGGTCCATGTGAGGCAGAGCACCTCTCTGGCTCTGTTCAAGAAAAATCTTGACCGGAAGGGAGATCGTAGGTTTACCCCGGGAATCATCTCTGTGTCACTGCTGGACAGAGGCACAACAAACTAATGGGCACAGTATTTTTTAACATAAGAGGTGGCGTAAGCCACAAAACTCTGGGCTAGGCTTATAAATGCCTTAGGGCAGATAGCCTATTATAAACCTATGAACCTATAAATGGACATAAATAATTTGTAATCAGTGTTTAATAGGGAGATGTGTCTATAAGAGGTACACTTAGAGGGATCTTTGTTAGATTTTAAAATAGGAGAAATGAAAGTGTTTATATGGCTTCACTTCTAAAGCCAGTGCTGAGGTTCCACAAACTGATAGATTTTGCAGCTTCCCTGTGCCCATTAGCAGGGATATGCATTCTATCAAAGAAGAAATACATAGAAACTGGAATATTATTTCATCACAACAGAATCTTGTTCAAGCCATAGGGCATTCTCCTAATTTTTCATACAAAAGAACGAGGACACTCAAGATGTCCTTTGAAAGAAATGAACGTTTTCAAACAGCAGCAGACCCACAGACTGTGACACAGAATGAGCAGCATGGCATGTTTCAGTGCAATGGTTGTGTAGTCTGCACGCATATTTATACAGGTACAAAATATACTTTCAGACACAGCAATACTAAAGTTGTGTTTAAAAGCTATTTTGACTGCCACACTAAATTTGTAGTATATGCAAGTATTTGCAACACCTGTAATTCGTTTTATGTTGGTAAGACAATAAGAAAATTCTCAGATCGCATTAAGGAGCATTTGGCTGCCATTAGGCAACAAGATGACAGCAATGCATTAGGCAGACACAGTCTTCTCTGCCCCAACTTCTCTGGTTTTAAATTCTTTGTTTTGGAGCAAATACAGCAATTCTTTGGAGACTGTGAGACATTCTTAGAATTGAAAGAACTCCGCTGGCAATTACTGTTGAATGCTGATAACGGACTTGGTCTCAATGAAAATATTAATGTTGTGTGCATTGCGGTGGTTATCATAATATTCTGATATTTGCATTACAAGCTATCTCATTGTTTTGTTTAATTCCTATGTTATTTGCCATTGCTTTATGCACACACAGAATGGTGAGTTAGTCCTGCTATTTTTTTCAAAGGGAACACACATGGCATGGGGATTGCTCTGATTTGTTGCATTAACACTGTCTTTGGTTTGACTGTAAAGGTTTTTTTATGTAGTAACATTGGTCAACAGTATACAGCAGTGTAAGCCACTTTGATACCTCTGACAAATCACTTCGAGGTATTCTGACTGACTTATTTGTTTAATGTTGTGCAGAACGCCTTTCATTGACTATAAGTACTACATCATGCATATTTTACATACATTTAATTCTCACTGGTCTTGCAATTTGAATACTGTATTACATTTCATTATTGCCTATTTAAACAGAAATTTGAAGTTGCTTGCTTAGATCTGAAGAAGTCCTTGTACATAAAGGATGAAAGCGCTAATCAACAGTTCGGACTCAGAGTGATTCATATATATACACACCCACACATATATACACACACACACATATATATATATATATATAAATACATATATATATATATATATATACATATATATATATAATA